>NC_084854.1:2348744-2702312 GCF_951802175.1 Populus nigra | reverse complement strand
ATATAATGGTCAAAATAATATAAGGATCGTTGTTGTGAAACCCGGCTCAGCCTGTCGGGTTGATCCAGGACTCGACTAACCTAAAATATAAATTGATTTGTATTAAAGAAAAAAAAAATATGTTAACCCGGTTAAAATCTCGAGTTGACTCGCTGACCCAGTTAAAAAAATCGCTTTGCTCCTCTTATTTTTTAAATTATAACTTTTCATTCCTTTAATATTTTAAATTTTTAATTGTGGTGCAAAACTTTGTTTTTTTTTTAAATCTTAGTCTTTGGTTTGAAAGAAAAGAGAAAAAGTCACAAGATTTTAACGGTAGATAGAGAAAGTTTCGATTGACACCGATTTAGCCCATGAAAATGGTTAATATTGGTATCAATGGGTTCCATTCTATGAGGGGAGTCTCACCTAGATGTTCTTTCGCCTTTCTTATTGACTAAAATGATAGATCTAAGTTTTTTAAAAAAATTATTGTGGGTTGATTTTTGGTTTATGGATTGATTTTTGAGTTATTTGAGGTCATATATGGATTTATCAATGTGTAAAAGGTGTTTTTAGTAAAAAAAAAAGAATTAAAAAATAAATTTCTAGGTCAAAAAACCATAAACCTTGATTTTTCGACCACCATTATTGCTGAAATCCGGGGAAAAGAGGCAACACATTGCCTAACTTTATTGTTTTTCAAAGATTTTTGGGCTAGATGACATGTCATCCGCCCCATTTTCAAATAAAAAAAATTAAGGATCCGGGAAGGCAAGCTTACCTTTGTTGGTTCGCGCACATGCCTTTCTCAAAATGGGCTAGACATGCGGGTTTGGCTTGCCAAGCCCAACAACACTTAACCTCTTTCTTCTTTTTCCTTTTTTTTTTCTATTTTTTTGAGTTGATGCTTGATTTGAAAAAATAAAATCTTATTTTATTGATTCAAACCAATTACAACTTTAAGGATCTAATTTCAAACTAAAACAAATATTCAACTTATTTTTTCTATGAAATAACATGTATATCTCATCTTCCCGACTCGATCTTTGGTCGGGGTAAATATATTTATTATTATTTATTAGAATATATAATTTTTGATTTTTTTATTGAACACACATGTAAACTTTAACAATGACAACACCTTTTTTGCATTGAGAAAACAAAATGCTCCATCTCGTAGCGTAGCGCGGAGAAACACACTATTAGTGATCAATATAGTACAAGGACCACTATTGTAAAACCATGATTTTCCCGGTGAGCCAACCCACGACTCGGCTAGCCCATAACCCAATCGACTTGGGGTCTGGATTGTTCTTGGTTAAAGAAAAAAGAAAAAAAAACTTGATTGACTCAGGCAAAACCATCTTTAACCTATTGATATTTTTCTTGTCAAAACAATATTGTCTTGATCATTTAAAAAATATTTTTTTGGGTGAACCCTCCAAACCCGTGACCCGAGCTTTGTTCCGGGTCAACCATCTGGTTGATTTTCACAACTATGATAAATACAAATTAAACCAAATAGATGTGTTTGGTTTTGTGTTATAACCTACTTTTCAAGTGATTTTAGTTTACTTTTCCCCTGTTCTGATGTCAAAAATTAAAATTTTAAAAAATATTATTTTAATATATTTTCAATTAAAAAATACTTTACACTATAATACCAAACACACACGTAATATAAAGACAATTTGGTGTTTTAACTTTCACATAATATAAAGACAATTTGGTGTTTTAACTTTCTTTTTATATATGTGTGTGTGTTATGTGACAATCATAAATGTTTGATAAAGAAATTAATATATTTAAAGGCATGATAGATTATAAAAAAATATATATTTGGACCTCCTATTAGTGGTGAAAGATATTTCTCTCTGATAGAAAATATAGTGATAAAGACATAGATACATAGAAGATAAGATAGATAAAAAAATAAAGATAAAATTATATTTGATAGTGATATATAAGACAAAATGATTGTCTCTGTATCATGTTTGGTTATAGTAGACAAAACATAATAAAATATATTTTATTCTTAACATATATTGTTATCAAACTTATATGTTTTAAAAAATAATTAGATTTATTTTTACTCTATTTTATAGTGAGTGTTAAAATTAATAATATTATAATAATCTTAGTTATAAAATTAGGATTGACTTGATGGGTTAACTTGGGGTCTGGATCGGTCTGAGTTAAAGAAAAAATAGAGGAAAAATTAACTTGACCTGACCAAGTCAAAAATCCAGGTCAACCCAGGATAAAACACATGTTAAAAACCTATTAATTTTTTTGGAAAAAAATTGGTCAAGACAAGGTTGTTGTGATTTTTTTTTTTAAAAAATTGGGTTCGCTGGGTTGACCCTCCTAGTTCGTGACCCAAACCTTTTCTCGTATCGACTCCCAAGTTGAGTTTTAAACAATAATAATAATTACTTTTATCCATTCGTTGACTCAGTCAAACCATATTGACCCTCTTGACTTGTGACCTAGGTCTTGTCCTGGTTAAACCTCAAGTCAGATTTTAAAACTATGATAATAACAATTTTTATCCTTACATTGATCCAAGTCAACCCTCTTGATTCGTGATTCGGGCCTTACCCCAGGTTGACCCCTGAATTAATTTTTAAAACTATGATAATAACCATTTTTATTTTATGTTGATTTTCCTAACATGTGACTCAAATTTTATCCTAGGTCAACCCCGAGTCAGATATGAAAACTATAATAATAACCATTTTTATTTTTATATTGACATGAGTCAATGGTCAACAACACTCATGACCTAGGTCTTATCCTAGGTTGACTTTCGAGTCAGGTTTTTAAATTATAATAATAACTACTTTTAATTTTATATTAACCCGGATCATCTCGACACGTGACCCTATCCTCGACTAGTGATCTAGATTTTACTCCAGATTAACCCCTAAGTTGAATTTTTAACACTATAATAATAACAATTTTATCCTAACATGTCTTAACTAAATAATTTTGAAATTATTTTTTTATAAAATTATTTTTAAAATAAAAAATATCATTTTTATAGATTTATCATTTATCCTTTTTACCTATTTTGAAAAGTAAAAAAAATTACCTTCAAAATTATTCTAAAAGCAAATATATTTTTATATTCTTATTTCTGTCTTTTTCAATTAAATATATTTTTCTCTCTACTGTTACTCGTGAATATAACCGAAGGCTACAGAGGGTCAAATAATGCAATTGCTTTATAGCCATTAAACCAATATCAAAACGAAAAGCCAGATTTCAATACAGAGACCTTGCAAATACACAAGAAACAACAATGGAGTCCCCAAGTTACCACATGCCTCTTCGTGATACACCAACTCAAGCACCCAGATCAAGATTTCCATCAAATATAGTCCACAAAGTGAGAGACAACCTTGTCTTTCGATCCAAATGGGCAGAACTTAATGGTGCCATGGGGGATCTAGGTACGTACATACCAATCGTACTGGCCTTAACATTATCCGTTGACCTTAATTTAGGGACAACATTAATATTCACTGGCATATACAACATTGTTACTGGGGCAATCTATGGTGTTCCAATGCCAGTCCAGCCAATGAAATCGATAGCAGCTGTGGCTATATCAAATAGTGCAGAATTTGGCGTGCCCGAAATTATGGCAGCAGGATTATGTACTGGTGGGATTTTGTTCCTTTTAGGTGTTACAGGTTTGATGCAGCTTGTTTATAAGTTGATTCCATTGTCTGTTGTTAGGGGAATTCAGCTTTCACAAGGGTTATCATTTGCCATGTCTGCTGTGAAGTATATTAGGAAAGTACAAGACTTTTCCAAGTCAAAGTCTGGTGGTGATAGGCACTGGTTAGGGTTAGATGGTCTGGTTCTGGCTATTGTTTGTGCTTGTTTTGTTATTGTTGTTAACGGTGCTGGTGAGGAGGGTAGTGAAGGAGAGGGTGATGACATTGATTTAGGTGGTGGAGAGAGGCCTAGGAAGAGGGGGCTGAAGCAAATGGTAGCCTTACTTCCTTCTGCTTTTATGGTTTTCTTGTTGGGTGTGATTTTGGCATTTATAAGAAGGCCTGGAGTGGTGCATGATTTTAAGTTTGGACCATCTTCTATCGAGGCAGTGAAAATTTCTAAGCATGCTTGGAAAGAAGGGTTTGTCAAGGGTACAATTCCTCAGCTCCCTCTATCAGTATTAAATTCTGTTATTGCTGTGTGCAACTTGTCATCTGATCTGTTTCCAGGAAAGGATTTCTCGGCATCCTCGGTTTCAGTGTCTGTAGGGCTGATGAATTTAGTGGGATGTTGGTTTGGTGCCATGCCATGTTGCCATGGTGCAGGAGGACTGGCTGGGCAGTACAAGTTTGGAGGTAGGAGTGGAGGTTGTGTGGCACTACTTGGAGCAGCCAAATTGGTTTTGGGTTTGGTTTTAGGAAGTTCTTTAGTGATGGTTTTGAACCAATTCCCTGTAGCAGTCCTAGGGGTGTTGCTATTGTTTGCTGGAATTGAGTTGGCTATGGCCTCAAGAGACATGAATACGAAGGAGGAAGCTTTTGTGATGCTTATATGCACTGCGGTTTCAATAATGGGTTCAAGTGCAGCACTTGGCTTTTTGTGTGGGATTGCTGTGCATCTGCTTCTTAAAGTTAGAAACTGGCATAACAACCAGCCATGTTCAACAGTTTAGTGTAATGGAATTCCATGGCAATCTCAAGATCCATGAGTGAGTTTTGTGAATAGTTAAAAATGTACTGGAGTATTAGTTCCCCAACTGGTTTGAGATTGTTGTCGATTGGAGTATTGGATTTCCTACCTATGCTATGTCAATATCTTTTATTTTGTGAATTATCAGTAACACCTTTTTACTCTCTTGTATTGCAGTACTTACTGTCTAACTTGAAATAATGTACATAGATGTTACGCATTGGATGTCTGTTGTAAAATAGCCAAATGGTTCACTGAGTCATTCTTGATCACATTTGTTAGATCCTTGCCGTTATAGCCAAACTGTGATTGATGCCCGCTGCGCTTTGTCTTCCACCAGATTTTAGGACAGGCACAAGCTGAAAGAAGCTTCTAACTCCTTGTGTTATAGATCTCACACGATTTCATGTTTTTTTCTTCGTTGTATTTCTTAATTACGAACATCTGAAAGGAGCCTGGCCCAGTGGAGTATATAAACCATAACATCAACCTGTAAGATATGACAACATTCACCTGGTGATCAGAAAAGAAACAAAGAGAGAGATCAATAACGATGACTATGGATAAATTCCATGATTCCAGCTATCTAACTTCGTCCTAAATGGTCAGTTACCCATCTCTTCAAGGGGAGGAAGGTAGATTTTTGTCCTGAAAACTTTAAGAGGCTATAACCGAATTACAAACTTTTTATCTATCCAAATGGATTTCCTCCCCTTTAAGGGAGCGAACTTGGGAAGCTGGGGAGCAAGTATCTGCTGATTAGTTTTCGAGTCATATTCAATGATCTAGAACGGACTCCTCCAAATCCGAAGTCACCGATCTTGGGAAATTCTTATACTTTGATCCAAGTATTGAAGCTCACAACACGCTTTATGAGCTAGTCGGGAAAGGGCTTTACTACTTATCCCATTTCTGAGATTTTTAGAGTATGTTTGATGTAATTGTGTTTTTTATTTGAAAATATATTAAAATAATATATATTTTTATTTTTTTAAAATTATTTTTGATATCAGTATATTAAAATAATCTAAAAATATTAAAAAATATTAATTTAAAACAAATAAAATAAAATAATTTTTTTTAAAAAAATAACAAACAGGACGAATACACAGTTCATTTGAATTTGGACATATTCTAAAAGAAAAACTGGACTTATTACTTGAAATGTATATACAGAGAAACTCTCTGACTTAGAAAGGACGCAGCTACATGATAAAGAATATGACTCAAGGGGTTAAGTGAGATGGTGATTGGATGAAGGTGCTGTTGAGGCTCAAGGCTGAGGGAGATGGTGAAGAGAGGAGATGCTGGGAGTAGGGGGAGCGGCTGCGCAGAGAGGGGCAGAGGGTTGTGTGTAAAAGAGACAAGGGAGAGAGGGGCTAGGGTTTAATTTCAGGATTTATACTGAGTTTACATATATTGTCGTTTTGATTCGGTTCGGTTTTTCCTGAATTGATCCGAAGACAGCAAGTGCGGAAGAATGCGAAGAGCTTCAACAGAAAAACATGTCTTTATATGCTTGTGTTCCTTTGTCATTAGATTGATGTTTTGCTCCTCGACAAACCTCATCCTCTGCAGCAGAAAAATCTTGGTGATCTTCTGCTTCCACTCTTTCTTTATCTCTCAAGTTAAATCCAGTTTTTTGCTAGAATTATTATATATTAATGAAAAACAAACAAGGAGCTCTGGGGTTCAAGAGAATATAGCAATGCCATGTTGAATGTTAAACACACTTCTTGACTGGCAATGGTGCTTTGAGCCTTCCATCAAAGTTATTTCTCAAATGGACAAAGATTTAAGACTAGAAGAGTCAGCATTGCATTTCCACTCAAGTTTCTATAAGCCTACAACCATTGATTGAATAAAATACGAAGTTCATCTAGGTTACACAACGTTTATTGGACTCCATCAGAACTGGATTTCTGCATTCTGATAATAAAACAAGTTACACTGATTTTGCAGGCCAGGTTGCTTGAGCTGACAAAAATAATTCTGAGAATCACTCCGAACAACCTGAGTGTACTGTCAAAGATCTCAATCACAAGAATCTTCGCAAGAAGTGACAAGTTTTGGGCATCAGACAGTGCAGAGCTGCTTCCTAATATACCCATCCACAATCAGTTTCCAAGACAGAAAACGAAAAGCATATATCATCAGACATGAAGACAAAGGAGGATTCCTTTGTGATGCTCGTATGAACTGCTGTTCGTTCAAGTGCAGCACTTCGCTTTCTATGGATTTTTTTATTAAAAAAATAGCATTTTTTTTTTATAAAAAAAACTGGCAATATAACACATAAAAAGAAATAACATGATATGTACATGTTGCAATTAAAAAACATGTCATCCAAACCTATTGTTATTAAAAAAGTGATATTCCAAAAAAATTTATAAAATAAGTTACATAAATTACATTAGATAGTTGGGATAAAAAAAAAAAAAAAAGAGATTGCATTGGCATACATCATTGATACTATTAAAAAATCTCAATAAAATAAATTTATCGTCACTAAAAAGAACCACCAATTATGACTAGTGTGTGCCACACTTGACGCCCAAAAAATGTATATACTCTTAATAATGGAGTGTGCCACATTCCCATCATTGCTGGTGACTTTCTTGGTGGCATTTGATTCATCTTGTTGAAATCTTTCTGATGGTATCGCTAGTGCCATAATCAGAGTTTTGATATGTTTCTGAGTTTTTTTTTTATCTCTCCTCATTGTAATTTATGAAGAGAAATGAGAGATAAAAAAAATAAAAATAAAAGAAAGAGATTTCGAAGACATAATAAAGCTCTGATTATAATACCGCTAATATTATTAGAAAGATTTTAATAAGACAAATTCAATAACATCAAAAAAATGATCAAAGGTGATCATAATGGACCATATTTGTTGTTCAAAGATATTGAGTGGTGCTAAAAACAAGTGAGCCACCGGATAACAAATATAACTCACTCAAGTCATTGATAATGATATTTCTTGATGTCATTGAATTCATCTCGTCCAGATTTTTTTAATGACATTAATGATGTCATAATTAAAGTTTCAATATGAGAATTTTTTTTTTATTAATTTTTTTTCTCTTTCCTCTTTTTATCATAATTTGTGCATCTCATAATTTTTTTTGAATTGTTGCATTTTTAAAATAACAAGTTTGAATGTCAAGATTTCTTATTGAGATATATATAAATTATGTTATTTTACCTTTTATATTTTTCAAACTATGTTAATTTAGTATTTTTTTTAAAGAAATTGTGCTAATAAGCAAAAATACCCCTTTCTACGAGGGATTGCTGTGCTGGTGCTACTAAGAAGCTTGCTTAAAGACCAGCCATGCTAAACATTATAGCTTCATGGAACTCAATGGCAATCTCAAGATCCATGAGTGAGTTCTGTGAATTATTGAAAGTGCATTGGAATATTAGATCCCTGACTAGTTTGGGATTAAGGCTTTACTATCAGTTATACCTTTTCACTCGTATTCTACTTTTTATTTTCTAACTTCAAATAACACAAGATGTTCCACATCAGATATTTTTTAGAACATAGCCAAATGATTCACTAAGACATTCTTGTTCACATTTGTTAGATCCTTGCCATTATAGCCAAAATGCGATTGATGGCTGCTCTCCGTTTGTCTTCAACGAATCCTATGACAATCACAGGCTGAAAGAGGCTTCTAACTCCTTGTGTTATAGATCAGAAGTAGATTGCAGGAACTACTACGATTTCATGTTTTTCCTTGGTTGTATTTCTTAATTAACTAATATCTGAAAGGAGCTCGCTTCAGTAGAGTATATAGACCATATCATCAACCTGTAGGAGATGGCAGCATTCACCTGGTGAGCAGAAATGAAACAAGAGATCGGTTAATGATGATGACTAAGATAAATACATGATTCTGGAAATGTACCTTAGTCCAAAATGGTCAGTTCTATGCTCTTTTGTAGCTGTTTATGATCATCCTCTTGGCCAGAGGTGCAGAAGACGATGTCATACAGCCAGTTTGTTCCCATTTGATCTTCAACAGCAGGGAAGGTAGATTTTTGTCCTGAAAACTTTTGAACTTTGAACCTTTTCTATCCAAATGGATTTCCTCCCTTTAAACGAAGAGAATTTGAGGAGGTTGGGAGCAAGTATCCACCGGTTGGTTGTTGAGCCATATTCAAAGACCCAAAAGGAACTCCCTCACTGCCAAAGTCGCAAGGCCCATGTGGTCTGAAACAATATTCATAAGAGCATCAATTATTTCTATTCCATGTGAGAGGATTTATCATCATTTGCAATAGAACTTAATCATGCATGTATAAAGAGAGCAGACAAAGCATTATGCTTGTTATCTATGCATAAGCAAAATACTGTTTTGGATGTCTTTGATGTGGAAAATGCGTATGTGATTGCCATGGCCACCCCATATTTTCAATGAAGAGGGTGCCTTGTAGGATAATCTTTTGAATAACATCATCGCGCTTTATAAAGACCATGAAACTTTGAAACAGTTTATGAATCCTGTTTCTCGCTGACTTTTGACTCCCCCCCTCCCATCCTACCAGTCATTTGGGAAGTTAGTTCTTCAAGAGCCAATAAGCAAATGAACCCAAATGACATGGTGAAATCTGGTGAACTGAATAATAAAGATGACAAAATGGTGAAAAGAAAGTATTTTGATAGAAAATGACAAGACTGAGGAGATCAGAGAATGTTACCTGGAATGAGGCAAATTCGTGTCTGCTTGTTGTCCCATGTATCCACCTAAGATATAGCAATCGAATATGAGCACCAGATGGGTGTTAATTATCAGTAATTGAAGATACACAGAAGTGAATTTACCATAAGGCATGGCTGATGCAAAGGACAGGGAATGTGGAGGCATTGCAGAAGTATGCACTGGGAGAGTACCATGCAAATTTCCCATGGAAGGAAACTACATCAAAAGAGTGTATTTTTAGAAATTTTCACAAGAGGCTTATGCTTTCATTACAAAATTGAGCTCGGGAGAAACAAAAAGGCTCTGTGACAGCTCTGAACAAGAACAAAAACATTGCTTGCAGTGGATATGTTTTCTAACCTTGCAACAGACCTTGATGTTGATGATAGAACACATCCAGGTTCATAGCATGGCTACAAATATTATTCTATGCAAATTGCTTCTTGTATATGTTATAAGTATTGGTGAATTCATCATGATCGAAGAACTAATATTAGGATATACAACTCCATTGTTGACTCACGACATGTGAAATTTAATTGCATTTCCGTTGGCTTCTTGAACCATATTTTTCAATCTGCAAACTTGTTTTAATGCTAATCAAAGAAAAACTCGAGGACCCCATTACTTGGCCCTGGTGTGAGTTAGATACACATCGAAAGTGTACAAAGACACATGATATGTCCAAGTCATGGAGATTGGAGAAGAACTCAAAAAGGCCTATATAACCGCAGTTTGATCTTATAAAGGTATGCAAGATAGCAAGAGCTAAATATAAACATAGCAGAAAAGAGAAAAGGTAGGATAAGGGTAAAGCATGATAAATATCAGTTTGAGTGTTGTACATACTGATAGGGGTTGTACCGAAGTGGTGTCGCCGTTAAGATCAAATGGGTTTGTTGATTTTGCTATGTTGGGAAATGCTGGCACAGGCTTTGAGAGAACCCAATAAAGGTCATCAGCATCTATTTGTTCCACTTAGGCAAAATCAATCAATACAATTATGATTTGGTGAATAACATACCATTGCATTAGGATAATACTGCATGTTGAATCCCATGCCATAAGGTGGACAAATTTGACAACCTGGTATTGGGTCTGGAGCTGGTGAATAAGTTCCAGTAAAAAGGTCCTGCAGAAAATTTAATAGATACCATTAGAAGAATTTGAGAAACAGGAGATACTGACACCATGTAAGCAAGCCAGTCACCGCTGGAAGTTCCTTTCTTCCACTAGACTTTGTTTCTGATGGAAGAGGCTGGGATTGAGCTTCGGAATTGGATTCTTGGGCTGGTTTTGAGACATCTTGAGAAAGGTATTCACCAAGGAAATCTGGAGATCCCTGAGAAATATGAACATTTGATGAAGTCCACAGCTGAAAATTTGAAGAACAAGCAAAAAAGTCAAAAAATAAATATACTTGACATTACCATCCCCACATAGGCATATATGCATGATGTATGTGAGACATAGAAAAATAGGACATTTTTTTTAAGAAGAGAACATAACAAACTTAAAACAATAAAATGGATAGAGAAAAAATAAAATACGGCAACCATTTTAATTGCACTCGTATTAATTATCAATTATCTGAGCCAAATTTTGGAGTCGTTATTTAATTGAACAACGGATCTGGAAAATGATCATCAGAGGTGGCCTGTGGGGACGAAGGCGAAGTTACAGTTTACATATTTGAGACACAGAAGTTCATCTGTGGATACTCCAGAACAGTCTTATATCTTTTGAATAGATTTTTTAAAATAAAAATGAAGAAGAAGAAGAAGAAAAAGAAAAAAAAACGTTGGACTCTGGAATAACATGGCTCTAGATGTTCCTCAAAATCCTAAACTCAAGATCAAGTCCAAAACTAACCTGATCATTTACCACTCCAGCTGGTGTATTAGTAGCCTGTTGTCCAGCAGAGCTACTATCAACAGGCTGTTGTTGCTGCATGGTGGATATCTGTTGCCCGTCAAGAACCTCGAAAGTTGAGTCACGACTGTTAAGTGCAGCTAGTGGAGGAACTCCATTAGAAGGTTGTGCTGGCAAAGAATTATTTGAAGGTATTGTGGATGCATCAACAGCATCAACTAGTGTTACTATCTCCTCAACATGCACAGCTGGGCTGATCCCAGATGCAGTTGATGTCTGCACCACAGGTGCAGCTGGTGAAATACTTCCCACAGGCATTGTGCCTCCAGACACAGCTGTAGAAGCACCAGCGCTACAGGGAAGTGCTGACATCTGCTCCACAGGTACAGTTTGTGAAACACTTGCAGCAGGCATGTTCCCTCCAGATGCAATTGCAGAAGCAACAGCACTACTTTGTAATGTTAACATCTGCCCCGAAGGCCCAGCTGCTGAAGCACCACTACTCATGATTATATTTTCTCCAGATGCAGCTGATGATGGATTATCATTGATTGGTATTTCAGAAGCATTGTCAGAAGGAATTACTGAGGGAGCCAACTCCATCAGTAAAAATTCCAAAGTATTTTGTTTTGGGGCTGGAAGTGCGTTCTTCTTTCCAGAGGAGTCATGCGAGGAGCAGTTGCCACCTTCACTGGACAGAAGATTCTCCTGAGCAGGAAGTGCTGCGGTAGCATCAGAGGACTTGGAATTGGAATTTAAATCAACCGAGCTTTCTGAATTGTGACTTATCTGTTGCATAGGATTCCCATCAGCAGATTCCATGGGGCCAGAAGAATGGGGCATCTGCAATGAGGAACGCTATGAATTTCATAGGACTAGAAAGTACATAGTCTGCAAGAACTGACAGTAAATATCCAATTGTGATTTGCTGAAATTACAAAATACAAGTTTGTAAAACTTCAACTTATGCACGAATTTTGATATATAATTGTTTCTAGAGCATGTGGAATTTCATGATCATTTCACCAGCATTACTTGTCTTTGGAAATAAACCTTCAATAGAGAAGGTGAGAAAATCCATATAAGTTAAATGATGACAGTCTAACAACAATTGCAACGCTGCATATTTCATCTCAACAAGTTCTGCCAGTGCAGCTTGCATGTTGTATATGCCACCTTACCTCATTCCCCCGAAGAATTGACCGGAATGGTTTAATAAAGATTCTGGTACATAAGTAAGCATACTCAGCCATTCTATAGTTACCGGATCACTTTAGAAATTACCACACCTGATTGTGCGCAGAACCATCTGCATCCTTCATGTTCGGTGCTTTAGAATGCTCACCAACCTGTAGAGGTGGAATATTCCCCCCTAGAATATGTTTGAGAGGGCGTACCACAGGGGCATGGGACCCTGACTGGTGCATGTCCTTTTGAATGTCAGATAACTTGTTCCCAAACCTGGACTCTCTGTGAGCAAACGGGTGGACACCAGACTGCCTGCTACTTCGTATTCCATCATCTCGAAACCTGTCATCAACAACCTCAAAGCGAACAGGACTTTTCATAAAACCTCCATATCTTGAATTTTCTTGGGAATAACGAGGACTTCTTCTTTCATCATAATAATATTTGATTGTCTTGTCATCAGCTCTTCCACTAAAACCAGATCTTTCACTCCGCCCATGTCTATCTTCATAGTTTGGACTTCTAGATCCACCAGAATATAAAACAGCCCACCTGTTCTCACCAGAGTCCTCCTTGTCATTCTGCATAATAGCAACAAGAACCTTTGACAAATTACAGTAAATTTAATTGGATCACACTCCAGACTTGCTGCTATTCCCAAGATTCCAGTTCATGTGGTCCAAATTATTCAATTCACTGTTTTTAACATTACATTCCGATAAACGTTGACCAAAATTTTGCAAGACAAGAAATTGTTTATCTGTAATCAGTATCTATCTTTAGAGAGATTTACCAATCTCAGCCGTGGGAGTTTCTCGTGACTTTTCTCACCAGTGTATCTTCTATCCACATAAACATGCTTGATAAAATCTCGAACCTTTTGTTGATTACTAGAAGCAAAAAGTTAAATTATCAGAACACATTACTAAAAAATTCCCCGCTACCAAAAAAAAAAAAGGAATTCCCATTTCCAAGCACAGTCACACCCATGAATGTGCAATCTTGTGCTTTCCTTCCACAGTAAGGATCACACAATCATGTCACTCGTAAACAAGCCTAGCACTTCTCTTAAACATAAGCATATCGCCATAACCACCTGCTATCAGGAAGCTGATTGCGCTGCGGATTCCACTCCTTCAAAAAAATTTGTCTCGCTCTCTATCAAAAACATAGAGGAAAAAATTAGCAAAATTTACTGAGATCGTTAGCTATCAAGTAGTATTCAATTTCATGCACAACCTCATTCCCTCCTGCTTGAAGAGCACTAACTTCTTCCGCGTTAAATTTCGCCATCGAAATTGATTTAACTCTATGCGTAAATTCCCGACTAGAAAAATTAATCAAAATTAATTCATATCTCATACTTAAATAACACAAAATTCAATACATTAAAAAATTAAGAAAAAGATTAAAAAAAAGCAAAATAAAAATATACTTACTGAATTCCACTACAATTTTTGCAAACAAAGGTGAAGAAAGTTGTGCAGACATATTGTGGTCCCTAAAAAAAACAAAAAACAAATAAATAAATAAATAAAAAGACGATTTCAATTAGAGAGGAGGGAAATTACCAAGCTATTGCAATTAACGCAACGAATATTCTCAGGAATTTTAAGAAGACCGCGAATTATCTTCCCAATTCTCTCCTCTTCTTTGTTTTTCTTCGTCATTTTCTTTTTCTGATCGTGAAACGGCACTGGATGATTAAGCAAGAAGGGATGATTGATTGAAACCGAAGCGTCGAGAGAATGTGAGAGAATTTGAAGAAGAGAAAACCTAGAAATGGAAATTGGTGATGGGAAAACATAAGAGAAAATTAGTGGAGAGAAATTTGTGGAGGGAAAATAGCCGAGAGAGACGCTTTGGTCGCTGGTTTCTATGGCCGTTGAGAGTTTTTGCGGATTTAAATTTAAAATTCGTGGGTTTGGTCTTAATGGGCCAGATAGGGATGGGAATTAGGTCCGATATAGCGAATAACAGTCTTAGCCCACAACAGGTGAATATGTAATTAAATGCAATTTTATGGTTATTTTCTTTCTTTCTCTCTGTTCACGAGTCGCCATTTCGTTTAATCTGTAATTTTTGGTCATAAAAATTTTAAATGTTATCCAAGATAGAGAAATATTTCAGAAATTATTTTATTTCTAACCAAAATAAATAATTAAAAAAAAACGAGGTCGTTTTAGTTGTAAAAATTGTTTTTTGTAATATTTAATTAAACGTGGAGGAGGTTTCTCCAAATATTCCAATATAGTAGAAAATATATTTTTGTCCATTTCAAGATATCTGAAATTCTCATAATTCACCCTTTTATTGTATACAAAATGTTTCAGATATGAAATCATATAAAGCTGGGCCCACCGTGCTAACAGCCGTCTTTGTACAACCACCAGGTCTCCTCATACTATGACATACTTTTGTTTATACCTTGCCCTTCATCTTTCTTTTATTCATTTTTTTTTTCTTTCAATCCTAATTTGCTATTGTTTTGTTGTTTTAGCTGGGTTGTTATTAAATTCTATTGATTCATTAAGTCAATTTGGGTAAAAATAGATTGAAAAACAAGTTTTTTTTTTTATAAAAACAAAATATAAGTTTTTTTTTTTTACTACTATAATATCTGAAATCTTGGCAAATTAGACAACGCGTCGTCTCCCTCAACATGTGATGTGTCGCTTGATTTTTTTTTCTAATTCTTTTTTAAATCAATGATTTTTTCATATGGTTTTTTTCTCTAAATGTTTTTTATATTTATATTAATACTCGTTCTCTCTTTTATTTTGTTAAGAAGATATCTTTTAAAAGACGATTTTTTTTGTTATGCATTTAAATTTTGATGATTTTTTCTAATTCATCTATAATTTTTTTTTTTATCTTTTGTACTAATGAACTTTATAATAAAAAAAAATATTTTCAACAAATATTTCTAATATATGCATCCTTGCATAGTATTTTTTTTTCTTTTATTTTATTCAGTCAATTTAATTTTTGTCTTTATTTCTATTATTGTTTGCTTGAATAAAAAAATTATTTTAAAAAATAAACTTAGCAAACACAACTGGGTAAATGTCCCATCTTTTGAGATTAAATATTTTGATCTACATATGTCTATCAATTTTTCTATTTTTATTTCTAGTTATCGTTTATGGTTTTTTTTTTCATTTATTAACATATATAGTTCTTGATTTATCTGATTACTTGTAAGTATAAATTTTTTTATTCTCACTTGAGTTTATTTTAACTACAAAAAGGTGAAAAAGTCTATGTATATAATTTTTTTATTTGAAAAAAAAATATCTGACCTGCAGCAAAACATGTGTTAAATATATAGTAAAAACTAAAGGGTGTGGGGAAACCATTGTCCACCTACACTCATTGCAATGTGGATTACAATAGTAATCCACAGTGTTTTGCTTTTTTTTTTTTATTTGTTTTATTGAATTTTTGTTTCAAATTTATTTTTATCAATTTCATCTTTAAATATATGAGTGGTCGAGAATTTGACTTCATAATTTGTTTCCTTTTACTTTGTATTTCTATAAGGTTAATGTGGTTTGCAGGTTTGTCAAGCAACTCGGGTTTTCCTGGTTTACGAGTTTGGCGAGGTATCTTTCTTTTTTTAATTGAATTTAACTTTTTTA
Source organism: Populus nigra (assembly GCF_951802175.1). NCBI lineage: Eukaryota > Viridiplantae > Streptophyta > Magnoliopsida > Malpighiales > Salicaceae > Populus > Populus nigra. The sequence continues at coordinate 2,686,222 of NC_084854.1, read as the reverse complement.
TAGTTTATTTTTTCTCATATAGTTAAAAAAAAATAGTATTCTAGAAAAGTTATGTTATTAAACTTATAAAGTAACCAAAATTAAATGGTGTAGGGAAATCATTGTTCATCCATATCTATTGCATTGTGGATTACAGTGTTTTGCTTCTTCTTCTTTTTTTGTTATGATTTTTTTTTGTCATTTTCATCTTTAAATATGGGGGTGGTTAAGAATTTTGTTTCATAATTTATTTCTTTTTATTTTGTCTTTCTATAAGATTAGCGTGGTTTATGTATTTATTACGGTAATCCAGGTTGCCCCAATTTACTGGTTTGGTGGGGCGTTTTTTTTTTATTGAACTTGACTTTTTTTTATTATCTATTTTTTTTTCTCATATGGTTTTTTTAAAATAGTTTTAGAGAAAAGTCATGTCATTAAATTTTATAAAATTCATGGACCTATTCACAAGTTTGATTGGTTGACCTAGTTCGTGGGTTTGGCGAGTTTAACTTTTTTTTTGTTTTTTATTTTATTTTTGATATTAGGTTAATTGTGAATTCAATTTTATAATTAGTTTCATTTTATTTTCTATGAGGTTATCGTAGTCTAAAAAAATCTAGGTATTAGGTTAGTGTTTGATTTTACTATTGTCTATTTTTGTTATCATATAGTTAAACAAAAAATAGTTTCAAAAGGAAAAATTATAATCTTAATGGCATCCATAACTCAATTTACAGGTTTGACGTGCTAGCTCAAGTTACTCGATTTATAAGTTTGACGAGTTTACCCACTAACAAAATATGTTTTTGTTTGTCCTTTAATTATTTTTACTTATTTTTTTATTTCATCATCAATATTAAATTGGTTAAAAAATAAACTACATAATTTATTTTTGTTTGCTTTCTATAAGGTTATCATTGTCTCAAATAAGTGTTTATTTTCAGGTCGTTGTTTGATTTTATGAATTTCTATTTTTATCATAAAATAAAATAAAATAAAAATAATTTATAAAAAAATTATTAAACCCAATAGATCTGACCCGGGTTACAAGAGGACTGAGGTCAAACCAATATGTCATTGTCTCAATATTTTTTAAAAAATTGTCGTCTTGAATGAAATTTTTTTTAAAAGCTAAGTCATGTTTTACTTACCATCAAGGTTATATTTGAACCTATAAAATCAATTTCATTTAAGTCAGGCTAGCTCTCACAAAGTTTAATTCAAAACTCAAGTTAAACTGAGAGCTAAATTGTAAGGTTTCAAAATTAATCTGTTTCATCAGCTTTGATAACAATAAAAAAAAATCTTTGTACTTTTAACATTTATTTTTATATTTTTTTAAAAAATTAATCTGATCCATGACAGAACACGAGTCCATTAACTAGGTTTTTTTTTATTATTATTAACATGGATGTCTGGACCAGCTTGCACACACCATATAAGCCTACAATGGCCTTGAGATTTGTGAGACTCGAACTGATGACTTATAGGAAGCAAATTTAGGATCCAACTAGTTTTTATTCTATAGGATATTGGGAGTGCATTGAAACATCCTGATATGCTACAAATAATCTCCAAAGCTACTACAACACTGTTAGTTATACTTTAAATTCAATTTTCCTCGAGTAAAAACTAGAAATAACAGCAAATTGGATCAAAATAACCATCCCAATTTCCGGTTTTTGTGTTTGATTTATTAGTTTGCTTTATTTAAATGAAAGCCTGGTTGAGGTTAGTGGTTGAAGGCAGTAAGATTCGACTTACTAACCAGCCTCATGTCCATCAGAGAAGCAAGATGGAAACAGAAATAAAAGCAGGAGAGTAGTCTCATTAACGATTCACGTCAAGCATATGCGGCATGTACTGTCCTTAATGGCAATGAGCTTGTCAAACATGGGATCAATCACAGTCAACAACATAGAACAGAGATTATTGATCCAATCAGACTTTACAGCAGGCGTACAAAATCCTCATTGATGTTCGTGGAAGAAGTACAAAAGTTTCAAATCAAAATTATCCTGATCCGAGTATCAAGCGACCATAGAATGGGACGGATCACAAAGACTTTCCACGAAACTAATGGGAAAAATAACCAGGCCAAGTTTCATATAGATGATGTCCATGCATGCTTGGAATTCACTTAAACCCTTGGAGGCGTGAGGAGGCGGTCCTTGCCAGAGAGCCTCGTGCCAACCTTGAATCACAAAACGCACTCTTCTCCTTTATCAGAGAAACAATAGCAAAGTCTGGAGTCTGGAATTGCTAAACTTCAGAATTTACAAATTGCAACTAAAACAACAACAATCAAAGAATTTTGCATGGTGAAGACAGACTTTGAATATGTGAAAGCAGCAACAAGTGACTGAGCTGACAGGCATTACTATACCCCCACCCACGACGGATCACCATATCCTCAGAAAAACATTTCAATTGCAGAACATTTCTATATCACCATCAGATGTCGCAACCACACTACCAAAAGGAAACTCGCAATCATGACTCCACCAACAAAACACTCTTGTCCGTCACATTATAAAATATCAAAGTGCACTTGAAACAAGTCTATGACACTGTTAAGTTTAGCTGTTCAAACACATATTTACAACACATTTTCTGTCAGCTATATTTTTAGGTTTCTCTGTTGGCTTTCAGGCCATATACAAAATAGTTATTTGAGTTGGTTTCTTTCCCATGAAAAGACGCACATGACTAGAGGAGAGTGACCGCCGAGGTGAAGAGCCCATGAACTTCTGCGTGTTTATTTATTGCTTAAATAACAAAATATTAACAAGAACATGAAAGGCCACAAACTTTCCAACTCTCTCTGTTACTCAAGGAATCTAACTAAATATTGACAAGGATTTGAAACAATGATCCAGAAATAAATTATACACCTCTAATGAATCTCTATAAAAGATTATAAGAAATTACTTACAGAATTTTTCCTCCTCTACTTTCATGGATAACGCATTCTGTTGATACATATCAATCTAGTGAATGCTCCAATATTGAATCAGATGGGAACTTGTAAGTCGAATCCAGGGGTGTCGTATTATTTCGGCCAACTGCTACTTTGTTATCATGGTTAAGGAAAAAAAACAAAAAGAAAAGGAAACAAAAATCTGTACAAAGATCCACAGCCAAAACTCCACACACCCCTTTACCAGCAGGATCTGTGCAGGTAAACCAGCTACCACGAATAAAAAAAAGAGTGGGTAAAAGACCTGGAAAGTTGCTAACCAAAACTGCCAGATTGATGAAAGGTTAATGCGGCAGAGGCAAACAAAAAAAAAAACCTTTCTCCCCTCTAAATGTCACAGCACTCCTGTTAGAAACCCACTGGAGAGGCTAATGACAAAAAGTCACTGCCACTGATAAAAGAAACACCAGACTGTTCCAGCAAAAACAATGTGAAGTCTATAACTGAATTCTTTGGATTCAGAGGATGCAGACTGCAAGCTGAAGGGGCTGGCAAATTCGTATCAACTCATATGTGGTTTTTTCATTCTACCCATCACCATTTACGTCCTCAGAAGAAGCTTTTATCGCCTCAGCATTCATTAGAGCAACCACAGCCTTGTGAATTGCAAGATCTGCCCTGTAAAGCAATCTTTGTGCCCTTTCTCTCTTGATATTAGCCATATTGAGTGCATGCTTAGCTGCACCAGAAGCATCACGCAACCTGAATTCATCAAGATCTGAACCATTTAACTGTTCAAGGCCATGTCTCACATTAAAATCTATCTGGTGATGCTGCCGACTAGGCCAGTCAGAGAAACTTGCATTCCACCGATGAAATCCATTTCCCTGATCCATCATTCTCTGGTTATATAAAGCAGCCATCTGAGTACCATAGGGAGACACACAGGTCCCAAGTTTCTTTGACTTGGTCCTGCGAAGTTTCTGGAGATGATTTCTATCATACCTATCACCTGTCATTGAGAAATATCCAGGGGCACAAGCATCTTGTGGTGAGAAGAACCTGGGTGATATCCGAGGCAATGGGGAATCATCAAAAGATTCATTGATATGTACTGGATATATAGTCTTTTCATCTCCAGAAGCAAAGCCATTTATTCTTCTTCCTAGGAAAACAAATATAATATGATTAAGGTGAAAGTTGAGAAGCACATTAAGGAATGGAAATGGAGAAAATATCAATGGGTAAAAAAAGTTACCATAAGGATGAAAGCCATCATGATCTCCTGCAAAAGCATTGCTTTTTCCAGCAACTGAAAATTTCCTGTGTGACCTTTGTTTTGATCCCTTGTTAGGCACTTCCAAACCCCGAGGTTTCAAACAGAAAGCATACATGGGTGGCTTGTCTTCGAGTGCAACCTTCCCATGGCATCCACTAGGGAGGCTTGTGCTGCTTCTTTCCCTTGCTTGCTCCCACTCCCGCAATTGCTGCTGATACCTTTCCCAGAGTGGTGGCTGCATAAAAAGCATAGTTGCACATCTTGTCATGCCAAAAAATATGTTTAACAGAAAACATATCAGCATATAAATGGCGCATACAAGAACACAGCATATTAAAAGATAAACCAAGTTTGACAAAGTTACATGCTGGACCATAAGATTAGAGAACTGCCTGGTCAAATTGAAGTAAAATGATACATTTTTTATTCCATTAATACAGATGTGAATAGTGGTCATGCAACAGTTGGTCATTGAATAATTCAACAGAAGACTAAACTCTCAGTCCATTAATACAGATGTGAATGGTGGAAACAATAGGTTCCTCTCTGTGCACGTTACAGTTTTATCTTTCCCTTTGAAACTCTCTCCGGGCTCATTTATCCCAGCTGTTTTTTTTTCTAGACCCTATATCATAGGTATATATGCTGCTTCATCAATATTTAGCTCCTTTCCTAAGCTAATATGTAACTTGACTGGGATTATTTAATCAAGACAAATGAGCTGAGATTTTTTACTAGACCATAAATCATAGGTCCATATGCTGCTTCATCAATATTTAGCTCCTGATTTAAGCTAACATGTAACTTGACTAGGATTATTTATCAAGAAACTTGTCCTTCATCTAATTCTTACTCATCTGTTTCAATGAGTACTTGAACAACCAAACTATAGCTCCAAAGGCTCCTTTAGACCAAACTTGTCTTGTTTCCTCCCTTTTAAATTCATACAAGCATGACTTTTCTTCATATCTTGGATTTATAAAATATAATGCTTTATTGTTAACAACCTCAAGATCATGCTTATTTCATCAGAACCAAATACTTAAACTTCTACCAAGAAAACAGGCAAATCTTCATAACCTTATGCTGAACCAAAAATTATGTCAACCAGAGCTCAAACACAAAAAAAAATAACAGAAAATAAACAGCAATTTCAGAAGTTACCTGGAGATGACGGATCAGAGGCATTCTCTTCCTCTGCCTCTTATGCTGCCAATATTCATGGATGATTTTGATGGCTCCTGTGGGCCCAATTCCAGCCATAAGTTTCATTATTTCATCAGATGTAAACTGGTCCCGCTGTTGAGAATATGCAGCCTTCTCAAACATGTCCATCGCCTTCTCAAAAATTTCTTCTGAAATCTGCCGTGAACTACTGTTGACTTCTGAAGAACTTCGATTTTTCAGCATCCACTTTTCATCATCACTATCCATATCATATAGCACCCTTGATGGATTCAAAGCCAACTCCACATCTGTTTCAAGCTGCCGAAAGTACTTAAAACCCCGGAAAAATGGTGCTTCTATTCCATTATCATCATTTTCCTCTATCAGGCAGACCCCAGGAATAGGAATGTTTTTAAATGATGCAGCTCGCATGTTCCGATTGTAGCATTCTTCATGCATCTCTTTAAAAAGAACCCACTGACTCCTATCAGGAAATTCCAATGTCCATTCTTTTCCTCCTTTCCACATCATAGCATGTGTAAACCGATTTGTTGACCCAGTTTGCAGAAACTGATGTGCCTTGTATGAATACTTTGTAGTTCCTGAAAGCTTAATACCAAGCCTCCACTCATTATGATCGAAAAGCTCTAGTACAACCTGCACCCCACATTCTCTCCATCCTTTGTCGCCATTTGTAATCAACACATTTGCATCACAAGACAACAACTCTAAGTTTCTTTCAGAACCCCTGGAAATGTCTGAAGTCCTCTTCTCAGTGGCTGTCCTGATTCGTTTATGTGAAAACCCTTTCTGCTGTTGTCCTCTATTCCTCGGGCTGTAATCAAAACCTCCTAAAGGCAATGCATAAGAAACATGTGTCCGTGGCTTCTTAGGTCCATTACCAAAATTGTTTTGAAGAAAGTCAGTCCTTCCATCAGACCACCCAAAAGATGCAGAACTACTTCTATTTCGATACCAGGTACTTCTGCGAGCAGTAGGGTTTGGGCTGGGAATAATGCCACCATTCATATTCCATGACAGATCAGAGGACCGTTGAACACTGCGTAATTCCTTATTAACATGCTGGTTCAAATTAACTGATGGAATTTCAACCGTAATACCCTTCAGAAGAGTACTAGAACCAGGATCAGTCTCATCAACTGTTTGTGACTCTGGTTTAGCACGAGATATGCATCCATCAAAGTCAGCACCCATCAACAAAGCTTTAAAATCATTACCAGGAGTACCATCTAAATATTCTTTGGAGCAGTCCTCTACACTAGAACAGCTGTCAGCCAGCAAACCACTCGATTTTTCTGGATGCTCTATTGAATCGTGATCCAGAAAGTTAATGTGCATCATACTATGTTCCATAAGCATCTTCAGATGCAAACCCAAAAAGAAAGTAGGAGCAGCAGTAAAAGAAAGCGCAAATGAAGGTAAATATCTGTGATTTTTATCAGACTTAGAAGAAGACAGATTAGAATTAACACAAGTAGATTCTCTGGAGAACCCCACGAGACCGATGCTCTGTCTAGACCTCCTATGCAAGACCTGTTCAACAGTAAATATCATGGCAGTTAATAACAATCCTAAAAGAAAAAAAAAACACCGTGCAGCCATTCAGAATTGCAGTGCAAAGGATTGCACAGCTGTCCCAAACAAGGGTAACTATGCTGCAGCAATTGGTCTCATCAGATTAATGATTACAATAATCAAAACAAAAATGAACATAAAATAATGTAAGAGGACAAAAAAAAGCCACACGATTTGTACATTAAGAAATGGAAAAAAAGCAGGCACGTATGTAGAGAATAAGAGAAAACACAGAGGGAAAAACATCACGAAAAGGAATTTATTTTCCAAGGAAAAATCTGGAAGCAAAAGTAAAAGCTGCAAGTCATCTTCAAAAGCATATTTAACTATGTAAGGTTAAAGTACCTTATTTAAGGTGGCATCACTGCAGGCCCAAGGACTAAGGAGCTGATTCATTCCACATTGCAAGGCCTTCACATTATCATAAGTGCATTCAGACAGAGGTAATTGCCTAGAAAGCAAGCAATGCTTTTTGAGCTTATGGTCCAGGTATATCCACTTTGAATTCTCTACTTCAGAGAAGTTGTAGAATGCAAAGGCAAACTGCTTTCTGAAATCTTGAATGCAAGAGAATTTGAACCTGATTGAAGTTATTGGCAACTGGAAGCCAGCACATTTCCCCTGCTGCTCATTAGGTTGATAAAATATTGTCAAGACCAGGAAAACAAAAGCTACAGCCTCTTTCAAGCAACCTTCAAACAGGAGAAACCTCAATCCAACCCCATTATCGACAAAAAGCATCTCTAAATGAATCCTTGGCCATGTAGTCATAAGCATACCATACTGAAGCAGTGCCATAGCATGGATCAACCAAACAATTTCTGAGCCAAATGAGTAGTGAAGGGGGACAGAAGGCAATAGGAAGCTTAACTTGAACCTGAACCATCTTGGTTCTATGGCAGAAATATTTAATCTCAACAACCCTGCTTTATTAGTTGACCATAAAGGATCAAAAGCATCCAACATATCCAAATCCTCATCAGGATTCAATCTTCCAAGAGAAGTATCGTGCTCTTCCAAAGCCTCAGAATTAACAGTATGACGCACCAGAGATCTAACAGATTCTGCTACACTAGCAGAAATATGAACACCCTTGGATTCATGACGCAACACATTGCTTGTCTCGCGGAACCGCTTCCTGTAATAAACAATAGGGAGCTTACTACCTTTGGGGTAAACAGGCTTCTCCATCACAGGCAAACCACTCCTTCCATCAGTGGCGACACTCTCTGATGAAGCAGAATTACTACATAACTTAACTCTATCCCTGTTTAGGGAAGACAGTGGTGTCCTAGTAGAAGATAGATAAGAAGTTTTCTGTTTCTTCAAGGCACAAAGAGGAGAAGATTTGACTCTATGAGTAGATCGAGCCAACCACGAGATGATAGGCTCTGAGTCCATATAAGCCCCTTCATAGCTATCATCCTCTGTCATCAGGTCCCTCTTTTCTTTTCTAGACATCAGTTTTTCCTTTCCCCCATTGGAGCACTTGTTTCTTGTCACTGACCTTTTCCTTCTAGTCTTAGCTGGAACTTCACAAGGGAGAAGCAAGAGTTTAAATCTTTCATTTTGGAGATTAATCCATTCCTCATCCCGGTCATCATATTTTACATGATGAAGCTTCCTATCTTTGTCATAGTCACCAACAAGACCATGATACCAACTCTGGTCCAAAGGCCAAAAGACCTTTATTCTCCGGTTGAGAACCCAATGTGCATCCAAGTCCCCAGATAAAATTTCATAATAATGGCGCCGTTTCCTCGTGTTACCCTTCTCTTTGTTCTGTTTCCTAGGTCGTAATACTCTACCATCAGTATCAACAGATGATGATTCAGATCCAGAGACATAGCTAGACTCACAAGCAGCAAATTCTTGGAAACCATCTTTAGATGGTGAGGCTGAGGCTTTGCTGTTTGAAGAAAAACCCGTGCAGCTTGGATCAAATCGTGATGATAGCATCATTGCTGCATTCTCTTCAAGATTCTCCTCATCCTCATCGTGCAAAACATCACTGATCTTTATAGAAGCATCAACTGATGGGTCAGCCTCCTTGGTTCTTTTCTTGTTAGACACCATATCCTTTTTTTTCCTACTCCGCTTCCTCAGTGACTTTTTCAGAGATGAATCCCCATTATTAACAACGAAAGGGCAATTGTCAGACTTCTTCAACGATGAATCTCTTTTTGTAGCAACTGAATGACCATCATGCCCGTCTTCTTCCTTCAAATGCCTACTTGCATCCAATTCACCATTTCTATTTTCTTTCAAATCATCAGAACCTTTCTTCTGTTTAGCCTTTGAATGCTCAACCTGCTTAGCTTTACCTTCACCAGTTAACTTGCTAGCCTGATCCACATCACCCACTACACTAACCAATATCACCACTGCCTTCGACTCCTGACTGCCATTCTCAACCCCTTTACCCTCATCTTCACCAGTTAACTTATCAGCCTGGTCAGCATTGCCCACTTCCCTGCCAAACCCTCTTGCCAGCTTGCCCCCTTCACTACCATTGTCCACCTTCCTTCGCCCCACAAAACCCCGTTTTCGCCTAGGAATTTTAACAGCCCCGTCTTCCAAGGGTAACAAAGCACCACTAAACCCATTACTATCAGCCAGTCTCTGAATCAACCCAGTCCTCGGGTCCTTCAAACCTAAACTCAAACTCCCATTATACACTTCCTTTAAACTCTTACTATAGCTACTGTTAACACTCTTAAAACTACTAATGCAAACCTCCTTTCTACTCTTCTTGTTTTTATGTCCCTTCTCATCATCACCTATACCACCACCCTTCCGCTTCAAATTATTACTATTTTGATACCATTTTGAATTTTTAGTTTCATAGAGACTCTTGAGATCCAAGGATCTCGACTTCTTAGGAATTCCCACTCCATGAGACTTTCCTACTCTATTTTCCATCAATCCAAACACCAAAAACCAAAACCCCTTATTTTCAAATCCCAATCATGCATTTTCAGATCTGTAAAAAAAACAAAAACCACACCAAATGACCAAAATTACCCTCTAAATTACCAAAATTCAAGCATTAGCACATCAAACAAAACAATCAAGGCCTTATTATCACGAACTAACCCAGAATTGACCAAATAACATCCAAAGGCACAAAATCAAAAAGGTACCTGGATTGAAATACTGCGAGAATTCGATTTCTCGAGAGAAATATGAAGATCACGTGCATGGAACATGGATCAGTATGTGAATCTATGAATTGCGAATTAAAACCCTAACCGAATTGTTGAATTTAGTCACTAATTTTTCGATAATTTGAGGGATTTGTTTTTTGGTTAACGTGGGAAACAGAGAGGAGCTAGGGTTTCTTTAGGTTTCACGAGAAGAGGGGTTTTGATTCGAAAATAAAAAGAAAATAAAATTAAAATAGTGACAAGAATAGAAAATATTTCCAGTCCTTTCGATTATGCTACGTGGAATAATGCGAAACGTCAGATACTAAACCCTCAATTATTTATCATCCGTACGATTAATAAATAAAATCGGCGGTGAAGATGAGCTGTTTGACACGTGGAGAGGTAGGATTTTAAATTGGTGAGAGAGGAGCGGTAGTTAAGCGGCTCGGTTTTTGCTAGATTTGTATATTTTCGCAAGATAAAACTAATAGCTTTAATTTACTATTCCTTTTATCTGTTTGTCAACTATTCTTCGTGTCTTTTATATAAGCTTATTTATTTATTTTTGTATTTTAAAAATATTTTTAATGTATTAATATCAAAAATAAATTTTAAAAATAAAAAAATATTATTAATCAAAGACACTTTAAAAAGTATTCCTTAACACAGTATAAACTCAAAATATCGAGAACGCCATCAGGATTTTTTTTTTATTTATGAGGCGCCATTAAGGAAACTAGAGAGCTAACGCAAAGGAGAAAATAGGTGGATGTGTACTCTCCTCTCGCTTAATTGGAGTGAAGCGTGGATTTGATGGAGGAAGAGCTTGAAGCCTTGATTGGATAGAAGAGGTTGAGGCTGGAAGAGCCAGATACGTGGATTATGTATTCCGGGAAAATAAGTGGAATGCTTTTGCTTATACGTGGATTAGAAATAAAGGTTGTTAGTTCTGTTGCGGTTCAAGTTTTGCTTCTCCGAAGTTTAGATCTTTCCTGTTAGAACAATTTTCCTATAATTTAATTTTAATTTTAAATTAAATAAAAAATTAGATCGAAAAATTTTAAAATTAACCCATAAACTGAGTTTAATAACAACAACAAACAACTTTCTATAATCCAGACATGTTTTATTTTTATTTTTACGTTTAGTTTTATTTTTTTATTTGAGCTGTAACGCATCACGACCTTATTTATATACTAGTTTCTTACCAGCTAAAGAAAACAACACACAATTCGTCCACCATGATTATTTATTTTGTTCAGCTGCCACAATAATTCCGGTGTTAATTATCACTGATAATGCTGGTGACGTTTCAAGACATTGTATTGAATACTTACTTGAAGCAATAACTTGACAAAAGGATGCAACTATAAAACTCGGTACTTATTACGTGTGTGATTTTGTTTATTTTTATATTTTTAAAGTATTTTTAAAAATTTAAATTTTTTTAAATTAATATTTTTTAGTGTTTTAAAATTATTTTGATATGTTGATATTAATAATATTTTTTAAAATATAAAAAAATATTATTTTAATATATTTTCAAGTGAAAAATATTTTCAAAAATAATCGTAATTATATTTTTAAATATAAAATAGTGTGGATATGTTCCATGATAAATGGATATTAAACTATTTTATAAAAAAAAGCATAAAAATTGTACATCCAGAGGGAGAAAAAATGAAAGAAAAGATGACAAGGATTTAGAAATGAATGACAACAAACCCAAGGGATTAAAAGCACCTTGGTATTTTGAAAACTAACAGAAAAGAAACAAGCTAGTAACTGTTCTTTAAAACGACGACGTGATTATTTTTCTTAATTACTTATCACCGTTAAAATTAAATACTTCCACTTTAAAAAGCTCATTTTCTCTCTCTTAGATGTACTAAAAACTAGAAAATCACTCTCGCGCATTACGTGGGAAACACTAACAATTAACAAACGTAACATGGGCATCAAACTCTAAATATAAATTTAAGGTTTATCTTATTGGGCAGAAATGGAGCGCATAAATTCAGTTCAAGAAAACAAAATACAATGATAGATTATAAACATTATTTATAATTAAGAAGGAGTCGATATTAATATTCAAAAAGAAAAAATATCATAAATTAGGTATTAAATAAAATTTAAAAAGAAAAAAAAATAGATGAAAAAGAGCATATCTAATATTTAAAAAATATAGATAATAAGCAGGGATTATATAATATACAGTAACCGATTTTATTAAAAAAATATCTCGACATTAAAGTTTTATTGCCTTTTTTTATAGGATTTTGTGTTATATAGATATGAATTTCTTTATATTATTGATTTTTTAAAATAATAAACATTTTTGTTTTATAAAATCCTTGAATAAATGCAAGTGTTGACGAATCAGCATCGTTTAAATACGTGCCTTTGAACAGATGAATATTTTTATCATAAATACATAGAAAAGAATATCCAAAATTCAATAAAATGACCTTCTAAGGAGTTTTTGAAAATAATTTTCTTAGTCGACATTCTGAGTGTAATTTCTCATTTTGCTCGTTTTTCCCCCTATAATCCTGGCTATGGAAACCGTTATAAAGAGTGTTTAGCTCAAGTTAAATTTATAATTAAATCAAATAAAAATAATAAATATTAAATTGATAAAATTTCATGGCACAACCAGATTTTCAATAACATGATTGATCTAATTAAATATATATATTTTTAAAGATAATAAAACAATATTGTTTTAATAAAAATAATTAATTAATTTGATCCAATCATCCACTCATTAATCAAATGATTCAATAATCTAGATAATTTCTTGGCCCGTTACTGTAAAAAAATAACAGGAGTAAAGTAATTATTTTCCTACCATATCTACTATATTTTTCGTCAAATCCCCAGCACGACGCCGTTCTCTCAAACTACTAACTGTAAATAAAAGATTTATCAAGGGCAAGCGTTCCGAAAAAATAAACTCTATAAATTCCACCCTTCCTCTCGTCCTCCTTCCTCTCATAACGTTATCTAATAAAGCCACTACAGCAGCGACAAGCCCTACCTCCTCTCTTTCCTTTCACATGCAAATCAAATATCCGTTCAAACCCTAATTCAAAATATTCTCTCACCGCCACCGCCGCCGCCGCCGCCGCCGCCGCTCATTTTCCGCCATATCCGCCTCTCATCGGAACTTTATCTCTCTCGATTTCCACAAAGAAACCCTAATTTTTGTATAACAATTGCCACGAAAACCGAAGTTTAATTTTAACGATTTGGTTTTTTAATCGATTTGTCGATAAGTATAAATTATCACTTAATAATTTTGTTTTTTTTTGTTAAATCTTAATTTTACATTTTATCTTGTAATTTATCTGATCTTTCATTTATTGAAACCCTAGGAATTTGTCGTCGTCGTCGTTCTTTGTCCATACGATTTTCACAAATTTCGAGTTTAGTCCCTGAAATTTCTGCGAATTTACAGTTTTGTCCCTAAGTTGGTAATCATGGCGGGTGGAGGAAGCAGGAGAGATGAGGGATCGTTGGTGATTAACAGCACGAACGTGTTTGCTGCGCTTGAGACATTGAGGAAGAAGAAGAAATCTGATAAGGAGCGTGTAGGTTCGAAGAGTGGGAAAGGGGGTTCTAAGAGTGGGAAAGAGCAGCAATCGAAGGAGCCTGATCCGGAAGTTTTTTGGGCCCCGGCAAAACTTACTGCTAAATCTTGGGCTGATGTTGACGACGAAGATGACGATGATTATTATGCTACGACGGCACCGCCTCCATCTGTTTGGGGGTCCTCGGACCAGCAGCAGAGTGAGGAGAAATCTGCCCATGTAGAGGTGAGAGGATGGATTTAAATGTCTTATGTATGTACACGTGTGGGTAATTATTGGTTTGGATTCAAGGGTTCTTGATAATTTGAATGGTGATTATTATGGCGTGGATGATAGATTGATATGCATCCTTGGCACGATTTTATTATGCTTAGGAGTTGTATGCTACATGTGATTGATTTATGTGCTTTATTGATAGGGAGTTGCTATTAGTTTTGTTAATCCAATCCCATTTGCTATATTAGTCTGCGAGTCTGTTAGTTTTATTTGCAATGCTCAAGTTTTTTGTTGTAATGATAGGATTTTTGATTGTGTGTTGTACATACCATGTGATTACATGGTGATCCTGGCATGGTAATTACATATGGGCTGTTATGATTTTCTTTCCAAATTGGCTGGGTTCTATGTTACTATTTTATTTTTTTACTTTTTGAAAGGAATAGAAAAGGTACATCTGCAGAGAAAAAAAATTAAGACATGAATGCTCTGTGGAAGACTAGCCATTATATCCTAAAATATGATTTCAACCTGAGGCTGGAGAGGAGTTGCAGAAAATTAATGGGAAGGCTGAATTATTGTGACAGCGCAAACCCTGGATCATTTTTTTATACTTGTGTCGCACTTGAACTGTTTTTGTTTTAAAATCTTGATAGGTTACTATTTATTTGTCTTCCACAATCCCCATAGAACGGAAAGAACTTTGCAAATGGTTTATGAAAACTTCAACATTTGCTGGCATGCACTGATTGCTTTTTTTTTTTGTGGGTTGCAGGAAAGTGAGAGTGAAGAAGATATTTTGGATGAAGGTGATGATGATGTAGAGGAAGAACATGACCATGAACCAGAGGCAGTACACCCTGAGCCAGTGGCGAAGAAGACCCCTGAAGTTCCTCTGCCACCCAAGGAGACAGAAAGACAACTTTCTAAGAAGGAAAGAAAGAAGAAGGAACTTGCAGAGCTTGAGGCCCTTCTTGCGGATTTTGGAGTTGCTCAGAAAGATAGCAATGGCCAAGATGAGTCACTTGGTAATTCCATTTATATGACAAAAGCCCAAAAGTTTGTCCGTGGTGCCGATCACGGATGTTTAATTGGCATAGAAGTTTAAAATCAGTTGATGCATTATGTTTCTTTAGATAATAGCAATGACCTAGACAAGCACATGAAACTTGTTGTTACGTGCCAAAGCTTTATCTTCCAAGGTTTCTGGTTGTTTGCATGCTAAAAGTGTTTATTCAACGCTCTCTTATAGTTTGAGCATTATACTTTACTCATTCATTGATAGTATTCTTTGCTTCAATAATACATGTTGTAGTTGAAACTTGGATAGTTGGATCATATTTGCTCTAGACAAGTCAAAATGTACATTCTAACCACTTAATGCATCGTCAGGTTTGCTGCAATTTAGCTGATAATCAATGTGCCCATGCGCACTGCTTCCATGTCCCTCATGCTTAACTTTTGGTTTCAAATTGTTTCATAATTTTACCCTTCTACTTTGTATTGGTATAGAGAGGTATTTTTGTTGTTTCTTCCAGTTTTTGCTAGGACCACGGAAGTGTAAAGTGCAGTTGTTCCCTATTATTTTGTAGCCAGATGTTTAGCCTTAAATACGCGTCTGGTGTTGAATCTCCTCTGAGAAAGAGTTCTTTTTACTTGCATCTGCAGATGCTGCACAGGAGAAGAAAGATGGGGAGACTCATGAAGAGGGAGATAAGAAGGAAAATGTCGCTGGAGAGTCCAAAAACGCCAAGAAGAAGAAAAAGAAGGACAAGTCAGCAAAGGAGCCCCAAGATCAGCCCACCAATTCAGAAGCCAATAACAGGCCAGAAGAAGCTGCTGGAGCGGAGCATGCGGAGGAGGATGCTTCTGCTGTTGACATGAAAGAACGACTAAAGAGGATGGCATCTGCAAAGAAGAAGAAGTCTAGTAAAGAGATGGATGGGGGTGCCAAAGCTGCTGCTCAAGAGGCTGCTGCAAGAAGTGCAAGGCTAGCTGCAGCCAAGAAGAAAGAGAAGAATCATTACAACCAGCAGCCAGTGCGGTAAAATGCCCATTTCATTTGGCACACATATATGGACATGTGTTTCTTGTTGTTCATATACCAATGCAAAATAAACAGTGGGCACTAGGCTCTGGCTTCGTGAAAGGTGACTTTCTAGTTGTATTGCTTTGGACAGCAAAAAAAAAAAAAAAAAGCATCCTCTTTGGCGTTTTGGATCTTATCTTTGCTCTGATGTCATGGAAAACATAGTTTTGGCAGTTTTGTTAATTGAAATTCTTCACTGGACGGGTAGTTGAACTTGAATTCTGTGTAATGCAGCCCTTTGAAATCTAAGTCTTTTCTTGTTGATGGATGAGCGCAAAGTGATTTACGGCTTATTTAAAAGTATGAAAATATATGTTGAAAAGAGCATAGGCTTATGGTGGTGAGATAAACTTGATATTTGCTAATTTGCTCTCTGCAAGCTGCATTTGGTACTTTCTGTGATACATTTTTGCTTCCTTCACTGGGGGTATGTATGCATTTGTCAAAACTTGGAAGGCTGGATCAGGTTCAGGTTGCTGGTGGGAGGTCTGGTAGAATGTTGGACTGTGTTGCTGCTCTGATGCAAATGAGATTCAGGCAAAGTTGGGTTGAAAAGAGAATAAGCTTGCTGCGTGAACTTTACTAAAACTCAAGATGGCTTTTGCTTTACCTTGTCCAGCATCTAAAATTGGCACATATGCTTCTGATACCATGCATACAATCCAAGCGTGGTCAATAGCAGCAATAAGTTATACGCCAAGTTCAATGGTATTTATGGAGTATCAAGGTGAAGTTCATGATACAATGGTAATGCTATTTTATTTATTTATTTATTATTATTATTATCATCACTTAGTAAAGTAATTATTAAATTACAAAAAGATAGTTTTTTCCATGCAATAAGTGAAACTACTTAAAAAATATTGCATTTTTATTTATTACGGAGTGGTAACAAAGTATTTTTGAATTGTATTATGATACTAATAATCATGAAATTATTAGTTAAATTATTAATCAATAAAACAAATTATTATAATACGATATAAAAAATATTTAATATTCTATATCTTAAAAGCACTATAATTATATCATAATATAATTATAACATCTTCAAATCGTCAAAGGTTTTCATCTATCATTGTCAATATCCAATCTTTTGTTTTGGTTGGAAATTGAAAGCTTGTGCTCTCGCAACAAAAGAAAATTAAAAACTTAGCATATTTTAAAAGAAAATATGTGCACAGAAAAATAGAACACGGGAGGATTATTGACAATATTGAAATTCTCTCTTTCGTTCTTTCATTCAAATTACTTAGAAAACAGATTTTAGAGTTAATCTTTAATTTGCCCTTGTCTTCATCTATATTTTCATTTTCTAAAAGCGGGTTTTGATTATTTTTTGGTTTATTTTAGGATTGGGATGCCTAGTCAGTCTGCATGGTGATTTATTTGGTGATTTTGAGATTGTACAGTGATAATAATTTATTTTTAACATTAGAACAATTTAAAATCATAATAAAATAATTTAAACAAAAATTTTTAAATTTTTTTTGAAAACATTAATTACCACAAAAGCAGTATAGAAGTTTCTTGGGCCCCATCAAAAGAGTTACCATTCTGCCAAGAAACTGCTTAAAAGAAGATGATGAGCTTAAAATTTAACAGCCCGTTTCTCGGGATTCCGGTTATTGCCCCGTTAAATGGTCGGAACCGTCCCAATTCTCTGTATTCGGGAAGAGGGCAGTTATCGAAAAGAGGTTTTCGGAAATGTATTTGTGTGAAAAAACATAGTGATTGGGTTGCTCAAGCTATTAGGCTCTTGCATTTTTGTGGAAAGGATGTAGAGTTAGTAAGGAATGCAAACGGGTAGGGGGTGGAGTGTGTGAAAGAGTCGTTTGTGCAAAGTAAGGCTCTGTGTGGAAAGGTTTGAAATCCAAAAGGTGCTCTAACATTTGAAAATGGTGATGTTGCAGCTCAAGTGAGTAACTATCCTCTTGTAGTTAAATATTTCTCATGCAGTAGTTGCGCTCTGTTTTCTTTAGTTTGTTCCTGGTTTTTACACATAATTATATTGACGTTGATCTTTCCGATTTCAGGTGAGGCTTAAGCGAGAGCATTTAAATGTAGCAAAATTTGAGCCCGAGTATGGACTGGATCCAATGCTAGACTTAGTTTTGGTTGGATCGGAGTGGCAATTGAAGATTCAAAGCTGTGCCAGCAATTGACAGGACAAACTGATCCCACGTTCCATAGAACAAGATGCCCTCTCACCAACTGAGGTCACATGTGAGTTTTTTCATCCACTCTGTCAACCACTACAGATGAGCTTGTACGTATCAGAACGTCCATGGTTGAAAGGTCTAGATACTGTAATTGTGAATGGATGGATCATATACATCTCACATGTTCTCCGTTTCGTGTATTATTAACTAGTAAGGTAGGAAGAGATCAAGAATAGCTAGCGCGTGCACATCATATCTGTTATCCAGGGTCTTGTTTGCTGTTGCAAGTTGTGGATTGAAATGTTTTCTCGAGGCAATCTAGTGTTAGTTTTCCTTTCACACAGGCTGCTGGGGTATTCGAGAGTCAATTGGCAGAGTCCATATCGGAGGGTGATGGCTAGCTTGCATTTAAGAAGCTTGCAACTGCAACACTAGAACAATTGATGCCAAGAATAGAAGGGAAGGGAGAGTTTGGCCACGCCGGATGGAGGCTAGTCTACGCCCCGGATTCCTAGTTTACTTTCTGTTGATCCTACAATTAATCCTCTTAAATCTCTGGCCAGTATTATTTCATTTGGTTCAGAGGTTGAGGCTCAGCTTGGGAAACGTCTTCAGGTTATCTCAGTCCTTCTCTTACCCCCCCCCCCCCTACTTATATATTAAAAAAGCTTTTCAATAATCTCTTTTGGATTGCTATTCGATCATGTAATAAGTAATAATGAGAATGAAAGAGGCTCAAAAAGGTTACCTGTTCATTTAGATGTGGTTTTGAGATGCCCCAGCTTGGTCCTTTATTAATGGCCATCTAATATCTAAAAGTCATCTAAAGCATTCGTCTTGTTCTTTCTACTTTTTTCAGGCCTCCGTTGTAAGGCAGATGAAGGCCTCTGAAATGGCTACGCAATGGACCCTGCTCTACCATCTTACCAGCCGTTTGCGAGTGCTCCTGCAATCTGCTGCTTCCAAACGGCTCCTTTTTGAATATTATGTTAAACAGTTAATAAAAAATCAATGAAATCAAATCTAGGCACGATCGAGATTCTTGACAGACACATGTTCTTGGGCTGTCGATATCAGTTCTGTCGAAAGACTTGAAACAACTGACGTGCATGAATGGCATGTATATGGCTATTTTCTGGAGCAACGATGCCCTCCCCCCCCGGATGAAATTCCATGGTGTTTTACGATGCTTATCAATAGCAACCTCTAGTATAGCATCCGACTGAATGTCACATAATCATTCCTCCCGGGACAGAGGAACCTATTTAGTTGGTGACATTAACCCCACAGAGATAACAAAACCCAGTTTGTGATTATGAATTCAACAAAATCATGCAACGAAAGAATAATACAGATGACTAAATTTTCCCTGAAACTTTACACTTATTGAATTGACAAGAAAAAAGGAGTGAGATATTATAAATGAATAAGATGAAAGCTTGTCACCAAAATCTCCATGGATCCTTGTATGGAGGTACATAGTCCCCTGTGGGAGGGAGAAGGCGGAACGAGGCCACAGTTTTTTCCAAGTAAGGCCCCATCTGCAGCACAGGAAATGATATCTTGTTTAGGCTTAATTCAATGAATAAAACAATACAGGCATGTATCTGCAGAATGACGAGTTCAACTCAATACAGACACAAGAGAGCTGTATACCTTGTCCCACTGCTTGCTTAGAGTTGAAGCACTTAGAGAGTACAAATACCCTGCAATTGAGTTGAACTGTAAGTTCGGAAAAAAAGTAGAACCACGAAATATACTCCAGATTTCAAACAAGAAGAAGAAATGACGTGGATACAGGTTCTCCTGGTGAATAGTCATCAGTTGACATTTAGTGTTATTGAGCGGAGAAAAGAAACTAGTATTGGAATATATTTTCATGCAACTGTTTGCTTTAAAAAAAAGAGGCTCCCTACCATCTCGTTCAGCTGTTGAAGCAATGTAGCGTCGGAAAAGATTTGATTCTTGAGCCTACAAATTCCCATGCAAACTATCAACAACAGAGAGCTGTAGCAGATATTTCAAAAGAATCCTGCTAAGGAAGGGAGAACTTACATTTTTGGTGGGTGACTTGCGTACAATATATTCATAAAACCAGTACGGCTCACCATCAATCTGGAAAAAAAATGCCACATAACTCGTGCAGCTATACAAGATAAAACATAAATGGAAATACAGGAATATATGTTTCTGTATGTAGCATTCCCAATATGGAATTCTACAAAATACAAAAAGGTTTCAAAATTTACTTCATTAGCATGTGCATCAAGAATTGAACTCTCAGACAAACGTTGAGTTGAAGTGACTCGCTGCAAAAGAAATAATGAAGCATGTTAAACCAGCATTACTTCATTCAAGGAGTTAAGCTTTCAGAAGAAATGGAGTCCAAGAAGCACAAAGAGAGGTCATGGCCAGTCCCGTCCACGATGACAAGGCTTCTCAGATAACAACCCTGTTCACCAAGAAAGCCTCTCTATAGGATTCAACAGAAATCTTGTGTTGGCTCTATCATCTATGATCCGACAAACCTCTACAGATACAATTTTTTGCCATTTGTTTTCTGCAAAAACATCTACGGACCCATGTTTGCAGTGCAATGAATTTCTAAGGTTGCTAGGACAATGGAAATTATTTTGTAGAACTCAGTTTCGCACAAATGCAGGTCTTGTGTGAGATTTGAGAAGATGATTCTTATTATAAGAAAAATTTATTATTTAATATAAGATTCAAACTTATGTTTTAATTCTGCACCTATTCTGTTTTTGTCACAGTGGTCCGGAAAATCCATCAGATATGTATGTCAAACTGAGGACCTCTTAAATCGTAGTAAGAGATGCTAAGACATATTACCAGTGAAGACTTGTCAGACAAAACAGAATCAGCAACATCTTTTGCAGCCCAGGTACTCTTGTCTTTAGATTTTACAAACTGAAGATTTGGAGGACCTATCTGAATCAAAGTAATAAAATCATAATCCTTGAAAAAAACAACCTCATCAGACATTCCATCTAGCTAGAATAAGGTCAAATGGAATTGTTACCGAAACAGAGAGGATGAGGTTATCGATGATGTCAACGCGCTCGGACACAATGCGCAGGCGTGCATCAGCTGTATCAAGTTCAAAACAATATAAGCACGAATAAATGTGTTTTTTAAAAGGGCATGTAATAGTTCATGTTCTCTCATCCCTCATATAGCAAATTAACTGAACTTACGGGACAGTGGTGCAGCTGATGAGTAGCGTTCAGGTTTTCTGGATTCCACCCTTTAATAAGCAAATCACTAATAAAGTTATGTTCCCATAATTTCCAAGGACACACCATAGCAATAAAGAGAAGCAAAATTGCAGACAGAACACCAAATAAATGTAGTCGTAAGACTTGTCAACATTTCGAACACATTTGAATTATGGAATTACTGTTAAAGAGAGAAACCCAATTAAAATGGCTCCCTCTCAGAGTGAACTTGGTAGCAAAACCGTTCGCCGGGGAACATTTTTCTAGATTGTCCAATTTTTTCAGGTATATGAATGTCTATGGATGCTCAAATCCTTTATTAATATATTCCAATTCACATTTGCCTCCAGCAACATAATCATCCAATTCATGAAAAAATACTTCTTCACTTGGAATTGCAGTCAAAACACACAGATAAAAGAAAACATATTAAACAACACGCAGACCTAATGCACTGCTTCAGACTATACTGAATAGCACTTGGATTCAAACACCTACCATTTGAAGAGGAACTTCTTAGATGGCAATTCCGCTGGATATGAATAAGTATAGGCGTTTATTTCATCAACCACTGAAGTCATTTTCAGATCTTCCTCAGCAAGTATCCCTATAAAGAACTAGAAAAATCAGTGAAATTCAAGCATTTTCAAGGTATTATATATGTCTCACAAGTCCAAAGCAAGCACAACAAGAAAGGCAGTGTATCAGCTCTTTCTACACCACTCAAATCATAAAATCAATCATCTCAAACAAAAAGATTAAGGTTTCATTGAAGCTCAAGCTCACCTGAAGATGGAAAGGCAATGGATAATGAAGAAGAGAGACCAAAAAGCACCAAGTCCCTTCTACAAAACCCATTTTGTAAACTGGGATCTGAAGAAGAACAAGCACATGAACATGCCATAATCTTCTCTTTTAATTTACATTTCTTCTGGCTTAACAAGATTCTACTTTGGTTCCTGAAATGAAAACCACATCAAAGCATGGCCCATGTTAAAGAACCAAAGAAAAAGACATGGATGGTGTAGAATTGAGAACAGTACCTAAAGAAAGGATTGTGGTGATGGGCTGTGAAGGGTGAAGGAGAACAAAGAGCCATTGCCATTGCCGTGGTCTCTTCCTTCTTCCACTATTATGAGCTTACCTCATCCACTTCACATTTCAGTTTCCTCTTTATAAACTGGAAAGTTAACTGTAAACCAGTCCTCCAATTGTGAAAAATACTTTTCAGTATAGAAACTATAAGAGTACGCAATTTTAAACCCAACTATTACTGAAATGACAATCTAGTCCTCAAGATGTTACAATGCTAAGGAAAAATCACAGATTTCATGAACCCAACATATAATTGCATATAATCTCATTGAAATCCAAATATTTTTGTGGTAAAAAGTATTATTTAAAATTATTTAGCATTTTTTTTCCTTCAAAAATTATTTTTAAAAAAAATAAAAAATATCGGGTTCTATATTGATTTATCAATAATTTACTTAGATTAAAATATATCATATTATTTTTTTGATAAAAATTATAAAAATAAGTAAATATTTTTTAACTTTATGTTCTTTTGAACCCAAAATCTATAGCATCTTTATAGATTATATTACGAATATTATTCTAATTTAATATTTGTTCCAAGATTTTCAATGTGTAAATTATCTACAAATAGGAGATTTAATCACATTAGCATTTGAAATTGATTTACTTTCTTTAATAGGAATCAACAAAGCCTATCATTCATAGATTGAGAGTAAATTGACGGAATATAAACAATGGATTTGATTGGTAGGCTAGTGATAGTTAAAAGGTCAAAAACAACTAATTTTTAGTTTTAAGGATTCAATTGAGATACATCCAATACTTTAGTAACCAATTCGTAGTTAGCCCTAAATTAAGTGGCGAAACACTGAATTACTAAATTAACCAATCAAAGCGCTCTTCATTTAGCTAATTTACTCGATAAAACGACACCCTTTCCTCTCTGCCGCTAAACAACTGATGGCGTTTAAAAGGTATAAACCTTGCAACGGTTACAAAATAACGGAAGCTAAACGGACCTCAAAATGTCATCTATAACGGCAGTATCTGAAAAAATTAAAACCTTTATTAAGAAGGAGCTCGCTGATTCTTCTCTCAATCATTTCTCTCTTTCTCTTTCATCTCAAAACAAAAAATTAGGGTTTCTTTGCTTCCAAGATACTTTCCAATTTTGCTTCCGCGATCGATTATTCCAGGTAAACTATCTAAAAAATATATCCTTAATCATTGTGGTTGACATCAAGATCATCAATTCGATATTTTTCTTGCTGAACTCCGCTTAGTTTTGTTCTTTCTTAATTTTGATTTTTTTATTTATTTCTAAAGGTATTTTTATTTGTGTAGATGTTTTATTTGTATTTATTTTTTTATTTAATTGATTTAGGTAAAAAGTAGTTGAAATTCGCTTATTCAAGAAGAATTGATTAGGTATGGTTGTTAGTTATCTATTTTAATTGTCGTTGTGATCCTTAATTTTTATTTTATTTATTTTTTTGAACGAGATCCTTCTTGTTTTGTTTTCTTTCTTTATGGAAAGATTTTATGAGCTCTTTTTTTGTGATGTACCGTATTTGACGGTAAGGGCTTTGTTTCATTTTTTTTAGGTTTTGAATCAAGCAGTAATTTCTTGATAATGGCGGGTTTTTTTATTTGTTGTTATGAACAGTTGTGATTTGCATACTGAACTAAGGAAATGAAGCCCGGAGGATTCTCTACTTTGAACCCATATGCAGCAGCGTATATTCCTCTTTCTAAAAGGGATTCAGCTGATAGAATTGAAAATCCAGGATGGACTGTGCAGGGTGGGAATCCAAATGTGTGGTATGGGTCTGCCAAGCATAATGCACAGATTAGGCAAAATGATAAAGGACCGATTTCTGTTCCTGAAATTTCTATGCTGAAGAGTCAGTCTGGGTATGGTTCTTATGGCTCGTCATCACAGAATTCATATGAGATGACAGGGAAGCAGATTGTGGATGAAGAATTTGAAATGGACTTGGAATATCTTCGGATCAATTTTCCTGGCATATCTGATGAGTCCCTCACTGGTGTCTATATGGCTAACAAAGGTGACATAGATGCTGCTATTGACATGTTAAACCAACTTGAGGTAAATTTTCTTACAAACTGTTTCGTGGTATACAGATTTGTTTATAGGCATAAAAACTGAAGAGGAATAGGACGAGGCCAATTTAATGTGTTAAATTTGTGTTTTGTGTGTGCTATGAGCCATTTTGTGATGCTTTAATTCCTTTTGTTGCTGTTCTTTCTTGTTCTTTATCTTTTGTCATGTGGCATTATATTTTGGTTAACTCTAGACTTCTTTTCCTTTTTTCCTCTCTCTTCTGTTCTAACTTCTAATGTCAGTTCTTGGTTGTAATTTTTGCAAGAATTATTTGATTTGTTATGATTTTAGATTGTTCACAAGTTTAGCTTGCTTTCTTCACTATTTCATAAATGTGAGTTGATAAAATACACGATTTGCTTTATGTGCAAAGTTAGTGGGATTATCTTATATGCAATTGCTTTTCTCGGCTTACATTTCTGAATTCTGAGTGAAGGATTTCAAAATGTCTAGTCTGCATGTTCATTAACTTGAGGGGTTGTCCCTTGTTTTGGTGAATGCACATTTACATATACAGAATCTCTTGTAAATTGGTCTAAATTCGTTGAATTTTGCATATTTATTTTGGTGTGCTGTTTTGATCATTGAGAGTTAAGTGGTGAACTACAAGGCAGCTTTTGGCCTGTGCTATATAACCTGCTGATAATGTGATTTTTTGACAATTCCAGTATGCTGAAAAAGAACATAGTAGAAATTGCATTTTGGATCAGTATTTTGGTTTTCTAAATTTGATTCCTACCTCATTTCATCTTTCCACTTTTTGGGTCATCCTAATATGTTGGTTCTCATGCAGTTTGACACTCTTGAGTCTTCTGGAAACCTTCCAGACACCTTGGATATTGGGGATGTTTATGAACCCGGGCCTTCAGCTGAGGCTTCATCTGTGAAACCGAAGACTGTTGTGGATGAAGCCAGTGCCTCATCTGGCTCCTCGGCCCCAGACACAGCGGTTGCCACCTGATTAACTTGTGATCTGTTCAGTTGTTTTCTTTGGCCTTTCTTTTTGGTTTTCTGAAAGAAAAGTATATGATTAGGGCATCTTTCTTTTGAGATGGGAGACATGCATTTAACATAATGGCTTGGTTGTGGGTGTATAGTCCTCAGATAGGTGCTTCTTCCAAATATCCCCTTTTTTGTCTCCGGGTTCTGCTATAAATTGAAGGCCCCTTGAGCGGTTTCACAAATTACAGGTTTCTGGAATTGAAGTGATAAATGCTTCTTGACAATATCTGTTATTTTGAATTAGTATGCTATATGGTGTAAAGATCACCCTGATGTCAAAATGGTTTGGGGTTGCATGTAAAGCTTGATTATATGATGGTTTGGCAGCTTTTCATACTGTTCAAGTTATACTGTTACGACTTACGACCACCCCCCCCCCCCCCCCATTAGAGTACATTTTTAAGAGAGGTTGATACCCCTTTCGTTTCAAAAAATGCCGGGTGAGTCTTTTTAATGAATTTTGCTAGCAATTGAAACGAAGGAGATGTTTGTTGTTTCATTGGATTGCTTGTTCATGGAGGAAGTCAACAGGATCTTCTCATTGACAAGGAGAAATGATGTTCATTTGA
Organism: Populus nigra; assembly: GCF_951802175.1. NCBI lineage: Eukaryota > Viridiplantae > Streptophyta > Magnoliopsida > Malpighiales > Salicaceae > Populus > Populus nigra. Next base: position 2,660,102 of record NC_084854.1, on the reverse strand, counting down.
TTTATCCGGTGAACTTGCTTTGTGAATACTGGAGTCTTTTTGGGCATGAAAAAAAGAAGAGCGGAGTTATTCATCAGATGGTCAAGACCGACCTGCTCCGATCACTGTTGGTGGCTACTATGGAATTGCAAGGATAGTGAGGATAATAATATCTTGTTTTTACGGGGTCTGGTTATGCTTCTTAAAAAATTGATTTTTTTTTTAAAAAAATTATTATTGTTATATATATTTTTTTATTGTTTTAATATGCTAATTTAAAATAAAAGGTATTTTAAAAAGCAACGGAGATTACCTCAAATTTGCCAATGCCAGTTTTAAGAGTTGCCAAAGGTTGAGGACATAGAGGTCCCATCTGTTTCTGGTGTCGTGAGCTTGGGCCTGCTTTCAATTATTTTACTGCAAGTGAGGTAAGAACTAGTATGATTTAACCAGCGATTGAACTGATAGTTAAAATTGGTGATGAGCATTGCTAAAACACCCAAACAAATTCGGTACCAAATAGATCACCACCTAATCATAAAATCAACTTTTCTCCATGTTTGCTTGGATTTTAAATTTATTTCTTATTTTAAAATCATGAAAAAAAAGAAGAGTGGACTTAGTCATCTGATGTGATGTTATGTTTCTCATTATTTTATTTTTCTAGAGATCCATACGAGAGCACCGAGAGTTTATATGGTATTATAGTGATTGTTGTTTTAAAAATGTTTTTTATTTTGAAATATATTAAAATATTTTTTTATAAAAATTGTTTTTGATATTAACAAATATCTAAAAACACTAAAAAAATTATTTTAAAAAATAAAAACATAATTGTTTTTTGTAAAAATACTTTTCAACCGGAAAAATAAATGGGATCTTGATCTAAAACAAATTGAAATTCAACCGGGTTTATAAGTTAGGATATAAATTGAAAAAAAAAAGAGAATGATAATTTGTTTCTTAATCTAAAATTTAGATAATGGTTATCTACTTAAAATTGAATATTAAAAAAAGATTATACTGCTTCAAAACAATAATTGTGATTAGATTAAGAAAATAGTTAAAATTTCCAATATTAGAAAGACACAAGTTTAGTTGATAAACTACTCCTGCTTAATATTATATCAAGTAATTAAATTTAAACAAGAAGGGTTTGGAAGAAAAGAGGTGGAAGGTGCTGTTTATCAACCATGAAAAAATTGCAAGCAATGTCTAAAATACATAAATTATATATTTTACTTCATGTAAATTCACCAACTTTCAACTTTGGCTCCTATACATTATTATTTTTTTCCAAAAATTACTCCATGGATTATAAGAATTTCAGTATGGCCCTTAATCTTTAAATAGCTATGGCAGCTTCTCTCTCTTTTTTTTCAATAATTACTCTATTAATCGTTAAATATATTTAATTCCACATTGGTATATTTGACAACTATTTAAAGATGATAATTTGGATATATATCATTTAGTATCGTAGACCATTACAATAAACTTATAATAAGCTTATTGTAAAGGGAAAAAAATGGAGAGAGTTGCATTCATACATATATATAGAACATGCTATAATATTTCAAAAAACTCTAAAATAACTCAAAAAATAAAAAAGTCATACCACAATTAGTTGCCTTTAGCTATTTGATGAAAAAGGACCTAATTGAATTTTTTTTGAAAGATCTAAGATTGATGCTAGAAAATCTTAACTCTAAGAATTGAAGCAGGAATTATGGAATCAACAAGGACTAGAATATATTTTAGACTATCAAAAAAGGAGGGTAAGGAGAATTTGTTTTGGATAAATTTGGCGATTAACACCCAAAACATAATTAAATACCAAAATAACACAAGACAATCCATTTCTCATCAATAAATCAATATAATGTCTACTAGATATCTAATTCATTGTAAATTAATTTAATTTCAAGAAAATACTAAATTCATGAACTTATCAACAATTCAATAAAACATCTAATTTATCATAATTCAATTATATTTATGTTCTATTGCATAAACATGTATATATTTAACTATATTATTAGTCGATTCTAACAATATATACAAGATCTCTAATTTGATAACTTAACCTAAATTAAACACAACACATAATTAATTGAAATAATTAATTCATTATTAATTCAACTTATTTTCATATTTAACTATATCAAATAAAATCTAATTGAATGTATTTTTAATTAATTTATCATTGATTTACAAACCCTAAATTCACTAGAAATCCTAAATTCAATCTAAATAATTATTTGATTTCAACCAAATTAAATATAAACTAATAGCAATATAGTATGTTTACCTTACTGATAGAACTATAAGAATGGCTGGGGCAATGATGGTGGCTGTAGAATAAATGATGGATTTTCAATACAAAAACATTAAAGGATGCTTAGAGACTATGATGTATTTGATTTTTAATTGATTTAAAGGCAAAATCTAAGTGTTTGACGGGATTTTTAAGAAAAAAATGTTTTTCAGTGTTAGAATAATAATATTATATGTTTAATTTAATCTTTAATTTAAATTTTAATTAATATCCCACTTCAAAAATACAACAAAATTACATGTAATTTCACTTGTTCTTATTTTTTTGTTCAAGCGGTATCATTCCGTTAAATTACGAAGTTTATTGTGCTAATTAAGACCAAACACCGAAACATGCACGACCGTCTTTCATTACAGATGTTCCGTTACTTTCGGTTATTAAAATCCTCCATGACCATCAGACACAAGACACGGTCCAAAGACCTTTCCCAAAAAGATTCAGCTTCTTCTTCTCTGTACCCACAAAGACACAAATCTAAAATCTTGCTACACATTTTCTCTTATTGTCAAATAATTTGACAATGCTGTTGTTAATATAGTTCAAAGACAGATTTCTTTGGTTTTTTTCTCTTTTTTTTTGGAGAAGAAGTAGTTTAGATGGATATACAGTTTGATTAAAGGAATGGTTTTGGTGATCTGGGCATGGGGTAAAAAGATCGGTGATTAGACCTAGTAGGTGATATAGGTAGATTCTTGGATTGTTTTGGAGAAAAGATTGTTGGGTTATTGAAAGAAGAAAATGGGGGTTGATTACCATAACATATTGAAGGTTAACAGGAATGCAACAGATGATGATCTAAAGAAGGCATATAGAAGATTGGCAATGAAATGGCATCCTGATAAGAACCCCGCTACCAAGAAAGAAGCTGAAGCCAAATTCAAGGAGATCTCCGAGGCTTATGAGGCATGTTTGATTTTTCTTTCCCTTGAAATTCTATTTTGTACTATTTATTGTGCTTTTTAAAAAAAACCTGGGATCTTTTTACTTTGTGTTTATCTGGAATGCAATGTGAAATTTAGGATTCATGGTTACTGTTGTGGAATGGTAAGAGAGAAGAATCAAATACATACATGCATATGTATGAATGCATGTATGTATGTTTAAATCCAAATCTTTTCAGATTTATACATTATGTATTTTCTTGTTATCGCGTGCTGTATTCCAAAGAAACGGACTCAAAAAAGAAATGTACTGGAAGAGAAGAATCAAAATATGCATTTGCTTGTTAAATTTTTTTGCCAAGATAAGTACTTGATAATTTCATTTACTTGGGAAATTGTTGCATTGACTTTTGTGTTTATTGCATTGGATTGCTTTTGGACTGATGATAATAAAGAAAAAAAATTCAAGTCAAGGACAGTGAATTACTATCTGTGGTTACGTTGCCTGGGATTTTGATATATTTGTGAATTCAGGTCTTGAGTGACCCACAAAAAAGAGAAATTTATGACCAGTGTGGTGAAGAAGGATTAAAAGACGCACCACCATCTGGCGGTGGTGGCTTCCCTTTCGGAAATGGTAGTGGTGGTGGGTCAAATGGTTTCAATCCTAGGAAGGCAGAGGATATCTTTGCAGAAATCTTTGGAAGCAGTCCTTTTGGATTTGGATCAACAGGACCTGGTAAATCCATGAGGTTCCAGTCGGATGGAGGGTTGTTTGGTGGATTTAGCAGTAGTGATACTCCTTTTCGAACATTCAGTGAGGGGACCGCGCCAAGGAAACCACCACCAGTAGAGAGCAAATTGCCTTGCAGCCTCGAGGAACTGTATACTGGATCAACAAGGAAAATGAAGATATCAAGAACTGTAGTTGATGCCCATGGGTATGTTTATTTATTTCTCTAACCAAACACATTCAGTTTCCCTCCTTTTCTTTCCATTTGGTGTCTTGATATGTAGTTCAAAATCAACTTCTTTGACCTGGTGGATGAATCATATTCCTTGTGTGCTAATGGTTGTGGATAGTGTGATGATTGATTAATTACTTGGTTAGGAGCCTTGCCAAAACCTTTGACCACTGTTTACATACAATTATCTGCAAATTCTTCTACCATGAAAAACGTTGTCATGATTTGCCTCATTTACATGAAAAGATTGCTTGATCAGATTATTCTATATGCCTCTGTAGATTCCGAACTTCTTGATTACTCAAACTTGCTTTATGCTCATACTACCTCTAAGTCTTTATATGCTGCTGATGTTGTGTCTTTTTCACACACGAATCCCCATTATAGAACTAGAATTGCAACAACCTTTTTTTTTCTGATTGTAATTGAATATGAAACTCCGCAGGCGACAAGTGCAAGAAACAGAGATATTAACCATTGATGTGAAGCCAGGGTGGAAGAAGGGAACAAAGATTACATTCCCAGATAAAGGAAATGAACGGCAGAATCAGCTTCCAGCAGATCTTGTGTTTATAATTGATGAGAAACCTCAGACCACATACAAGAGAGATGGAAATGATCTTACTATCAACCATAAGGTGACCCTAGCCGAAGCACTAGGAGGGACAACAGTAAACCTCACCACACTTGACAGCCGGAATCTATCAATTCCTGTACATGATATAGTGAGCCCTGGCTATGAGCTTGTTGTGGCCATGGAAGGTATGCCAATAGCAAAGGAGCCAGGTAATTGGGGCGATTTGAGGATCAAATTTGAAGTGAAGTTCCCAACAAGATTAGCACCAGAACAACGAGCAGGACTCAAGCGTGTATTAGGGGGTTAAAGATTGATCAAATTTATATATCTAGTAGCCATTATGTTGAGCTAAATGCTGAAGCCAATGCTGTTTCCATTTCAACGGGTTGTCTTTTTGCTCTCCTTGTATTTATAGACCCTTTAAATCAGCACCTATAGGAACCCAGTAGAAGTACTGTAATTATTACGGTCCTTTTCAGTCATTACTGGCTGGTCCACGCAACTGATTTTCTGTATTTATTTATTTATTTATTTATGACAGAAGAAGGGGTATACCTACATGTATCATATTGTTTCTCCTTGTATTCCTTCACTAGACGACCGCGTTATGTATTTTTCTTTTGCACTTTTGCCTTTCCTTTTTGTGTTTGCATATCCTTCTGCTGGGTGATTCTCTTCCAACAAGGAGGAGGACAACGTGGTCCCAATATAATGTTGGTGTTTATGATTTTAATCTTTAATGTGGGAAAACTCTTAGTATCGTCCTAAGCTTTCCTAGAAGGCTAGCAGTTTCGTTGTTGCTCCTTCTTTGTTTACCACAACAGTCTTAATGGAATCTTTCAGAAAAAAGCATGGGTTATGCTTCTGCACCACCATCTCCTACTTTAAGCATCTCCTTCAAGTGCAGTGATAATCTTATGTCGACGTAAACCAAATTCAGTTCTGAAAGATTAGGGAGAATTATGGACGTTGATCATCCTTTACAGTCAACGTTTACTAAACAGTTCACTTCCCAGATATCCACCAGGGATCTAACTCATCTTCTCATGCTAGGTTTTCGTGGGTTCTCAAGATCTATATTATTGCAGAGCCATGAAAAACTTTTTTTGGCAGAAGATGAAAACAGCAAAATACAAGAGCAGCAAAAACCATGGTTTCTATTGATTGACCAAAAAGATGAAGAGAGCAGTTCTAAAATAGCCATTTATCAAACACGATGTGCCTCCTTTGACTTAGCCAGAAGCCCCTTATCGCTTCCACTGAAGAGAAAATCATGCATGTGGTTGCTTCTTGGCATAGAGAGGAGAGAAGAGCAAGGAAATTTCAGTCTACCACTGTTTCCTAAGTTTGTTTCATCTGGAAAGCACCAGTAGTAATTGTAGTCTACATATATTTTATAACCAGAGAAGACTAATACATACGCCTTCGATCAGCGAGAGGGGAAGAGGGAGAGCATGACGGGCTGAAACATAAAATTTCCACAGAAGATACAGAAAGAATCTGGAATCTCCTTATCATAATCAGACATTATCAGCATGAAACATCTGGATTCATTAACTTTTCTGTTCCAGAGCAAGTTCGTTTTTAAAAAAGCTAAACCCCATAATTACATGAGAATCATTTTTGTGATGGAGCTCAAGGAGCCAATATGTGAGGCTCTTCAATTGATCTAATTAACGGCTAATATCTGCAAGGGTAGCATTCTAACTTTAATTTGCCCTAGAAAATTTAACTACAATAGCGACGAATAAAAGAAAATTGTGGTTAAAAAACCATAGAGACGGATAACAGAATGAGAAACGCTAACATTTACAATACAAGAAATCAAAAGCCTCTACTTTTAGGGGCATCTCTGCGCCAAGCCTGCCCGGGTGAACCATACGCTTGCCCTCCACTAGATTGATAGGCAGGATGGCCATGGGGAACAGGCTGAGGAGCCACCCAGGCGCCTTGCTGCAAAGAGGGGGCAAGATTTTGTTGACCATGCATCATATTCACTTGAGGCATGGCTGGAGATGTTCCTAATGGTGCCATTGTCTGATGTGCCGTTTGCTGCGCCATGTGGGCTCTTAGAACAGGCTGCTGCACACCATGCACATGGGTTGACTGAGGGTGTGTACGATGATGTTGGGTTTCTTCAGGGTGCCACTCTGGCATATCATCATCGTCATCGTCATCATCATTCCATGGCTGCATTGGTGGAACATTAGTTTTAGGTTGGCCATATCTGTGTACAAGCTCCCTCAAATCTACGGGACGAGATGGGGTCTGGGGATATGGTGAATTGAGAGGGGGCATTCCCGATCCCCTACTTGGATTTTGGTTTGAAAACTGCGACCTTGATACCATAGAGTTACTAGAAAAGTTGAACTCAGGTAAATCATCCTCATCCCGGCCAGCTGGTGGGCCAAACCCAGGAGGCACATCATCATCGTCTTCATCAGGTTGGGGGTTGGGATAGGCTCCGCTACGAGGAGGCAGGGGATGTTTTGATGCAATATTCACATTCATATTAGTGTCCTTTTCTTGGTGCTTCCTAGAAGTGAAGTGTTGTTGCTTTTTTGAGCTGTGTTTATGGTGTGATGCAGAGGTGGGTGATATTGTTGACGTTATTTGAGCTTTTCTCCATACAATAACACCAATTAGACCATTATCAACAGCATTAAGGGCCTCAAGTTGGTCCTTTGGGAGGACCTTGATGAGCCTTTCACGTGTCTTTAAATGAGGTGGGCATAAATAAAGTTCCACTCCATGAGCAGGCTCAGCAAAACCCACTCTCTCATCCAAAACATAGGAATCCGCCACCTGCAGCAGGCAATTTCAGCCACAACTTTACAACTGAGAAAACCAGCTGAAGAGTGATCAAAGGCAACAGAACTTTTCACGTTTCTTACCTCTCTCAGACTTTCCCTCTCACTTTCCGTGGACCCCTCCTTGCAAACGAAGTGCACGACCTGCAAGAGCAAGAGACAATTTATTTAGCAACATGAGAAAGTAAACGAGGCCTTTTCAAGTTAAGCTAGAATAAAAAAAGATATATATAGATGCTCCCTATGGCATCAGATTTCATGGGCAAAAGGGGGTGCCAGACACTGACAAGATTCAACCATGCTGTGGCTATATCAAATTCAGTAGTTAATGGACTCCAAATATATTTTATGTTCCATCAATATATCCCGAGTACAAGAGTATTATGGATCTGCTAAGATTTCTGGGAAGATCTCCTAACCAAGCAATGGCATCCGTTAAATGAATATTCCAGGATGATTTAGCATCTTTGCACTCTTTCCTTTGGAAAAGGGAAAGAAAAGCTTATCCCTGTTCGTTCTCATCCAGCAGGCAACAAATGAAAGCAACTATCTTTTAAGCATAGTTTTACTGAGAAACGCTAAAAACTAAACTAGTTATTGTTTGCTGGAGACTTGAGAACCAACGGCAAGTGGCGTTTCACTGATTCTGCAACTTTTTTGCCCATATTATTTGTCCCAGTAACTAACTTTATTCGGCAATTGAAAAATCAAATAATAGGAGGTAAAATTTTGGTTATTCCTTTATATAAACTTTTATCAAGCCATCCAATCAAACAAATTCTTATTAAGATGTCGTTCACCACAAATGTAACGGCCAAATGCTGCAGAAACAGTTGAGTGGGATTAATAAGCAGGGATAGAAAAATATCCCCCTTTTCTGGACAAAAGTAGCATAACTGAAATTTAGTACAGCAAAAAGAAACTTGAGATACCATAACAGCACGACTTCGGGACATCGGAAGCTCCTGGAGGAACTTCTCAAATGCATCAAGTCTGACTCTCCCTTTGACCTCAACGAAGCCAGACCACTCTTTTGCAGATGTTTTGTCACCACTGCAGCAAGAAAATCAGATCAGCAAAAAGTAACAAGCTTCACAATGACCACCACATAATTCATTAGAAACACTACCCATCCAGTGTAATGCATGCTTGGACAGCGGGAAATTACAGGTTTTATTTCGTATGTAGTGACCCCATAAAATATGATGAGAGACAATTTCAATGCTATATCTGTATCACAAGCAAAAGTTTAATAGGCAACTGCATATATGCTATTAATGCTAGGTTACAAAAACACAAACCTTTTAAAGATGCCAATAACCGAGGCCATGATGGAAATACTCAGCTGAAGTAAGCCTTCCCAGACATGTTCCCCCTTGGATAAACCAACAGAGGGTGTCGTTTCTGATTCTACATGAATGTTGACGGATTTCCCATTAGCTTCAGGTGATGTGTTAGTTACCTCGACATTATCAGATTTTTCTGCAGTGCTGCCAACCAGATCCTTTGCAGTTGCAGCAGGAGACTTAGCTTCTGACACATCCTGTGAGCCATCATTGTTGGAGCTGGGTGTTGCTTTTCCCGCATCCAAGGGTAAATTTTCAAATGGTGGTTCAGAATCAAGGGATTCCATGAATTCATCTAGAGAGACAATTGGAGGAAGAAAGTCCGCATCCTTCAATACATCATCCACCATAAGTCCTTGCATCAAATCGGTCCCTTCACTTGAAGGAATTGTAAGCGTATATGAACCCTTCTTGTCTTCTAAATTTCTCTTGTCATCAGCAGCATTCACTTTGTCTTTCATTTGATCAGATTTGGAAAGCGGAGAGGCTTCCTTCTCTTCTGATTTTGGTGGCGTCTGCGTAAATGAACTTGACCCAACAGCAACCTCCATTGTGACACTATCTTGTTCAACTTCAACTTGAAACTCACCCTTGTGAGTTTTCTTCACCAAACGTCTGATATCAACATCTGAATCAGGCAAAACCACCATTTGAGCAAGCTCCTCTGCTTTTGCCATCCGCCATTCTGAAAGCTCCTTGGATGCAAGTTCCTCCGCGGTCATAGAGCAGAGCCGCCCTGGAGTAATCTCTCCTGACATAACTTTTTCTCTCAGTTCCGGATTACTACGATCCTTCAAATTGAACAATAGAGACCTGCCCTTCTCCTTGTACTTCTTGTTCACTCCTCCAAATAACTTGAAGAGTTCTGCTTCAATTTCAGAAGCCAAAAATTGGGGATCCTGGATTAGTTTTCCAATATCTTTGCTGATATGCTTCTGGCCTTGCTGTGTTTCAGCAGTTTCAATCTCCTTTTTCTCTGCCATCTCTGCATCAGGTTCCAATACCCAGGACAATCCATTTCCCTGCAACAAATCATCTTTTACAAAAAAGCTGTCACTAAATGAAACATCCTCATCACGGAAAATGACACTGGATTGTAATCCCTGTCCATCATGGTTTGAGGTCTGTGTTGAATAACCAGCATTTCCATTAGTGTTCGAAGTTTCCTGAGATGTCTTTGGGCCATCAGAATGGTTTTGGGTAAAAGAATCGTCCTTAGTGGGCAAGGATTCCTTGGGCTCATCAGACATATGGTCAACAGTACCAGCAGCACCAGGGGTTTGTACCATAGGTTGAGTCTCTTCGTGTTTCTGTGCTTGAGCACTTGCAGCCTCACCTTCAGAGTTCTTTCCAGAACTTAAGGTTTTATCCTTCTGTTGAGAAACCAGAGCCAGTGCATCTGCTAGTGATTGCCTTAGCTTGGACCTCACAGAATCAGTCTCGTTGCGAGCCCTTGAAAATGGCAGCATCTGTCCAGTTTGATTTTTCTGAACTGGTGATTGCTGTGGTCCAGCTTTACTAGAAGCTGGCCTCTTAGATGGTGCTTGAGGACGATTTGTCCCAGAAGTATTTGGTGCTGGAGTTGGCAGCAACCACGGCCTATGTTCCATTTGCGCTACCCGCTTGGGAGGCATTGATAACTTCTGTGACATAGAATTGTTGGATGAAGGTTCCATTGGGGCCTTTCGCTTGCTCAATAGTGATGGCTGCTGTGATCCAGAAGAATGAAACATGGTATCCATGTCTCCCAGTTGCCTCTTAGGTAAGAATTTCTCAGGTATCAAATTGTATGCGCGTGGTTCCATATGTCTTGTTTGCATATTTGGTACAGAGAAATTCTTCAAAGCATTGTTATTAGACATAGGCTCTGACAACTGTACTTGGTTGCTTGATATTGACATCTGCTGTGATAGTGCGTCAGTTGAACTTTGTCCCAGTCCCATCCGTCCCATTTGCATGTCCGGCATGGACATCTGTTGTAATGCAGGATCATGTATTCTGGATTCCATCAACCCCATTTGCATTGATGAGTCCAACTTGTTTGAAATGTGTTCCAGCTGACCCATTTGGATGCTCTGTACTGATAATTGCTGTGATACTAGATTGTTGGACATGCTAGGAAATCAGCATAAAAGGAGTGCAAAAGTCACTGCAATACAAAGCAGTCACTATTAGTTCCTCAACTTAAGACTGATAAAAGTCAATGTTACATGTCTAGATCATTCAGAATAGAGACATCAAGGTTCCAAGAAAAAAAGATCACGTGAAATATTTAGATCTACATCTTTTTACTACAATAAAATGTCACTCCAACAGGCACGAGTGCCAATAACCTACATGACTTGTTTTTGGACGGTAAGCTGCAAGGAATCTTCAAATGTGTTTTCATCACTTGGTGGTGGAATGCCATTGCAAATAATTACTCTTATGAAAAGTACATGATTCAGAGAATCAGAGTCATGTATAATGGCATCCCACAGTAACAAGGAAAACGGAGTAATTTTGTTTGGAATTCTCAGAAGAGAAACATGGATTTTGAAGATGATTTCTTGAAAAAATTAGCATTTTAAATGTCACAAAAATCCTTTTCAATTAAATATCAACTTTTAATCTCAAAAGCATTGCCATCTCTAAAATCAGTACTGACACATTTTACATAATTTACCAAGATTTCTTGTCTGAGTGAGCTCTCAGAACCAATTAGACTTCATCCAACTTTTTAGCTGATGAAATTATATTTCTTAAATGAACAGGTGTTGAACAGGAAGTCAGTCATCTGGCACGATAACTCTTTTTTGAAGGTTACAACTAATGAAATTTTTACACAAATGACATTCTGTACTCTATATTCTTTGCCATAGCACACAGCAATGGCTGGTTTGAAATAAAATTAATAATCCAAAGCTCTACGTCGATTGGCCACAATAAGAGGATTACAAGGAACCACTATAGCTAGTAAAAACGATCAGAAATTCAAGTAAAATACAGCTTTCCTTTGAAAATTTTCCAGCTTTAAACCTCTCCTTTTATTTATTTGAAATTTATCAGCAATGCTGAAGTGATTTAATTTTACACAAAGATGACTGCAATGATTCATTTCATCTTTTGATCACCACACATGGCTTGTTCATTCATATCAAAGAGATTGTGCGAATGTACAGCTATTAGACACACAACGACAGCATGTAAGCCGCATGCACAAGCACATGCCCATTTATCGACTACCAAATTTCCACAAGTATCAATTATTTATAGAGATAAAACTGCAAAAACCCAAAGAAATGTATTGAAATATAGATGAATCCATACAAAATGAGAAGCCATCGCCAAGTGCAAATCCCATCTAAGCAGGGTTCCAAGAGGGTGTGTTCTTGATACAGTCTCAACCTTCAGCACTTTTGCATGAAGTGGCTGCTCTCAAGACTTCACCCATGAACTTGCAAAACACACTTAGAATTGGCATCCCAGTGATTTTACCACTGCACCGCACAATGATTCCCATATCTTACAAACATGATAAAAAAAATCCACCAATCAAAAAAAGAAAAAAACTTTCCATATAATGGGCAAGTTCAAGGTAATTTTTTATAAGAGGAGATGCCACCCACAAGTTATAAAACCGCATGCAACATATTTGTTACGGTTACACTATAAAATTAGTCTCATTAAATAAAAAAAGGAAAGAAATCAGTACCAGAAAATCACATATCGACGAAAGAAACAAAAAGCTCAGTAAACTCTTATTATATCGAAATACCCTCAAAAAACAGCAAATTTCAATTCTAGTTAAACAATTATACAGAAACATTCAACATCAGAAAACCAAAAAAAAACTAATTAAAAATCTAATTAACTGTCTCAAATTTTCCAATCAGGTCAAAGGAATGAAGTAATCAACAAATTCGATTGGTAATCCCTAATTAAATTCACGCATCCACACAAAAAAAAGCAATCAAACTCGAATCAAGCTAATAACACATTTCTACAGTATACTCAAAACCCTAATTTCACATCAAAAGGCACCGATTCGCCTCTCGTGAAGCATAAAACGCATGCAAAGGGGGTATTGATTTCCGCTAATAGTGATGCAGCGGTAGTGAGTTCTACCTGATAAGAGAATCGCGCGAACTCAGTGAGTCAGAGAGAGAGACGGCAATATATAGAGAGAAAGGCTTTGGCTTTTAACTATAGAGAAAGAGAGAGAGATGAATAGAAACCCTAGAAAGCTAATCTGAAGAAGATAAATACGGAAGGCAATGAGTTTTGTAGTGACTTTTTATATTTTTTCTAGAAAGAGCTTAGGATGACACGTGGATTTTTCTATGTGATATAATGAGACCTCCTTAGAGCAACTCCAAGGGGTCTACTAAATTGGAAAAAGCGAAAAATTAATAAATATTATTTTAATTTTTTTATGTTTGTTTTATGTGTTTAAAAAGAAGTACTTAAATAAAATATCAAAAAATATTATTATTATATATTTTTTAAAAAAATAAAATCAATAAAATAAAGCTAATAAAAAAATAAATTGTACTTATACTATTTAAAATATTATTTTATCAATTTAACATAATATCTTTTCTTGAAAATGCTCATATTCACGTGATAATGACCTTCATTTCTTTTGGTGAATTATATTGATTGCATTGGTTTTTATTGAAATTATATTGATTACTGTTGTTTTTTTTTAATTGTGTAAGCCTACCATTATTTTTTAAAAAAATATATATATTATAAAAAAGAAAGTACTTTCACAATATTCTTTATCAACAAAAAAAAAACAGGAGAAAGTAATTATTGAAATAGTATTTTGTTTTATTTTTATTTTTATTAAATTTCAATTTTATGTTTTAATGTTTTATTTATTGAAGATTCAGTTCTTGTAAATTTTTTTCAATCTACTTTAACAAGGTTGTCTTGGACACATTATTTGTACCGTGGATTTGATAAATAGTTGACATGGTTTTTTTTTTTTTATTGTGTTTTTTTTTCAATATCATCATTCAACATTATATTAATTGAAAATTAGACTTTATAATTTCATTATACTTTATTTTTATGAGGTTATCTTCATCTCATGACTTAGATCACGATTTTAATAGATTAACCATGGTTGACTAAAGTTGTTTTTTTGTGTATTTTTTTAGTAAGTATTTTTTTCAATTTCATTTTCAATGCTCGGTTGATTGTGAATTGGATTTCATGATTTGTTTTAATTTTTTTTCTATTGGGTTGTCCTAATCTCATGACCCGCGTCGCAAGTTTGACAGGTTGACTCAGGTTATTTTTTTTGTTTTTTTAATTGATTTTTACAATTTCATCATTCAATATTGGGTTTTTTGAAATTTTGCTTCATAATTTGTTTTGATTTGTTTCTACATAGTTATCATGGTCCCATAACTCATTATGTGAATTGGTAAGTTGATCTAAGTCGATTCAATATGTTGTCTTTTTAATATTTATACAAAAAAAATCTCATCTTAAATATTTAATTTTAGTTAAACTATATTTTCATTGATCATCCAGGTTGTTTTTTGACCAACCAAGGAGATTGAATCACATCATATCAATCTAAATGGTTTAAATTTTTTTATATTAAAAGAACATTAGCAACACTTATATATTTTTTATATTAAAAATATTAATCTGACCCGCAATATAATTCAGACCAATGATATAGTAACTTAATATCTTAAATAAACAATTGTCTTAAGACAAATAAAAAAACAATTTAAAATAAAGAGAATTGTAATAATATTTTTAAATGGATCCCATATAAAAATATTTAGCTCGTTAAATCACTTGGGTCATCCAAAATAGTGGCCAGGCTCACCTAGTAGAGTCTCTTTACAGGTAAGGGTACGAAACAATTTTAATTTACAAATCAATAATTATAATTTAATTAACACTAAAAAAAATAAAAGAGTAGGGGAATATATGTTACCATTCTTTACAAAGTATTATTCACTATAATAGTTTTTTTTCTTTTTCTTATTCTTTTTTTTTTATTTTATTTTCAATTTCACTTCTAACTTTTAATGTTAGGTTTATTGGGGATTGAACTTTTATACTTTTTTTAATTTATTTTTGATGAGGTTATTTTAGGTTCATAATCTAAACCATGAATTTAATAAGTTAACTTAATTAAGTAGATTTTTTATCCCTTTTTTTAACTGATTTTTTTTCAATTTTATCATTTAACATTAGGTTGATAAGGGGTTAGACTTCATTATTTATCTTGATTTGCTTGTTGTGATATTATCCTCGTTTCATGACCTGGGTCATGGGTTTGGCAGGTCAACCTTGGCTGACTCTAGTTATTTTTATATCATTTTTAATCAATTGTTTTATAAAATTTCATCTTTTAACACTTGGTTGATTGAAAATTGAGTTTTGTAATTTGTTTCAATTTATTTTATATTGAGTTATCTTAGTCTCATAACCCAGATCGTAAGTTTAATATGTTAACCTAAGTTGACTCGAGCTATTTTTTTGGGTTCTTTTTTTATTAGTTTTTATTTTCAATTTCACCGTTCAACATTGAGTTTATTGGAAATTAAACTTCACAGTTTGTTTTGATTTACTTTCTATGAAATTATCATGATCCAATGACTCGATACGTGGATTGACAAGTTAACCAGGGTTGACTCAAATCGATTCAATATATTGTCGTCTCAATGTTTATAAAAAAAAATATCATTTTAAACATTTATCGTGCGTGAAACTATATTTTAATCGGTCATTTGAGTTGTATTTGAACCTACCAAAGAGACCGAGTCATATCAAATCAATTTTCACACAATTTTTTTTCTACTATAAAAAAAATTAGCAACGTCTAGACCTTTTTTTATGTTGAAAAATATGACCCTACCCACAACATATGCAGGTCAGTAGTTTAGTAAAACACTAAAGAGTGTAGGTTTTTCACTATGCACTCACCATTATAGATCCTCTCACATGCATTTTATTGTGGATCTATTGTTCAAAATTTTAATTTTTTCAGTTTCATTCTTAAATTTTTTTTCCCGCAAGTGTATTTTTTTTAAACGGGATGACATGTCATCCATTTTAATTGCAATAAAAAAATGATATAGGCACATGAGCCTTACAAAACAGGTCCAACTAGTTGGCTTGATTTCTATACCCAACAACAACACTTAGTCTTTTTTCTCATTTTTTCTATTTTTAAAATTATTGCTTTTAACATGTTTTTTTCTCAAATTTATCTTTTATTTATATTTAAATTAAATTAATACCCCCTTTATTTTATTTTTTGCTTATATAATCTCTTTTAAATTAGTTATTTTATATGTATTTTTTTTTTTAGATTTTTTGTCTTTTGAATAGATGAAATTAATTTTTTAAAATAAAAAATATTTATTTTCATATTATGCAACCAAGTCTCATAAATTTTAAACGGTAAACTGGCCGACGAATTTAATAATACTGTTTGTGACAGTCTTGGGATAACGCATCTTGATTGTGTTGCAACAAATTAACAATCCATGCCGACAAAATAGTAAGTGGCTGCACTGTCAAATCCATGCGGATATATCATTGCCCTCAAGCTTGTATTAGCTAGAAAATCTTCAATCCACAATAATATAAACAAACAGAACTCAAATCAACAGATCCAAGTGAGTTAACTCAGCTTTCAGTATTATAATTGGAAAGTTGTTCGAATTTTTGTTGCAAGATAGAATAGTACTACTCAGTGGTTGGGCTGTTTCGTAAACCATTGAAGAGATTGTCTGATCTAAGAAATTAAAGGAAAGGAGACAAGGAGGAGAAGCAAAAGCAGAGACATGCCAAATGGCAATTGTTTCAACTCTTTTGGTGGCTAAAGGGCAAACTGGAAAGAGAGTGCCACACCGATTCTTAAAAGAGATTTTTGATCCATGAGATTCATAAAAAGAGAAGAATGAAAATAATTTTTACAGCATAGTCAAAATCGTAATTATTTATGTATGATATTACTATTTTGTGTTATATAGAGGATCAAAACACTGCACCAGCCCCGTTTTCGACTCGTCTCTGGCTAGAACTTAACCCAGAGAGAGAACCTAAAAGACTTTCACCGACCTCACTCTTGCAAAGAGGACATGATGCATTGATCTTCAGCCACTTATCTACACACTCCTTGTGAAAGAAATGAGAACATGGCAGCTCCCTCAGCTCGTCATTGTTTGCAAATTTTGCCAAACAAATGCAGCAAACCTGTCACAGTTACAACATTAAATCATCAGTATTGATGTCAATAACAAGACCTGAGACAATGCACCATGAATATCACAACCAAGTATCTCAGAGGATCACAACAAGAATCCTCCAAGAATCTGAAAGCACTCACTGCATCTTCTCCCGAGATCACTCGTTCCTTTTCTGTTCCTGCAGCCACGACCCCACCATCACTAGCTCCTGCACTGCTATCCTCACCATTTCTATTTTTAATTAACTTAAACTTGTATGTTGGCAAGGCATCAATTGATTCAGTTGTGGCTCCCCTTGTCTGTGCCAGATCCTCTCTAAATCCAAGAACAGAAATTATACAAGGCAAGCAACAGCAGATTGTTGCACACAGAATGAAGGGCATAGCGTATCCGATACAGCTAAATGTAAGAAACACTATACATAACCTGCAATGTAAAAGGATGCAAAAATGAGGGTGAGCTCTCTCGGATGCCAGGTAGGAAAGGAGTGATGAATACAACATGACAATACCTGTACAAGTTTGGAGCCTCCTCAGCAGATGAGTGGCCTCCAAATATCCACACATTGCCAACCACAAACCAAACTGCGAAAAAGCAATCCAAAGCCATTTTGAAGTATTCCACCAAAACCTTGAGTCTGCAAGCAAAAACTATATTTGGAACCAGACATTTGTATGTTCAAATAAATTAAAGAAATTCGCTTTTTATTCATCAAAGGTTTCAATGACTGGCACAGAAATCAAAGCCAGGAGAAACCAAAGCATATCATGCTGAAAAAATAAAACACGCAATCCAAAGACCACTTCTCAAACAGCTGGTACACATGTGTGTTTGGTAATGCAGTGCAGGTGCTTTTATAAATGTGCGTTTGGACTGAAAAAAATCAAATTGATGCTTTTTTCAAGTTCTTTTCTATGTTTTCAGCATTAGCATATCAGAATCATCCAAAAGCATCAAATTGATGCCTTTACAGCCCAAATGCACTTTGAAAAGCACTTTCAAATGCAGTGTAGATGCATTACCCAAGACTACCTAAATAAAAGGCCAGTTAAAGATCAACCTAAAACAGGTAATCATTTTGAACTGAAAAAATGGTTGCTGTCAAAGAAGCACTGGAAAATCAGAAAAGGGCTAAGATGCAAATTCCCCGAGTCAAATTTCAACACCAATATGAATATAACACCAAACCCAAACCCAGCTGGTTTTTAAAAATTGACTTAAAGCCTAAGTGCTATAATTTCTCAACCTTGATGTCAACTATTTCAAAATAGAAATATCCATCCTTGCACCATCTCCACAAAAAGGAGGAAAATAGAAAGTTGGAATGCTTGCCATCAAACAAAAAAAAAGATTGAGATCAAGAAAAGAATTAGGAAAATCTGTATGTATCCATGTCTATTTGAAATATAGTAAGGGTAAAGGCCAAAGGATGAGACTGTCTCCATATTCTCTTTCCCAGGACCCACTTTGGAATGAACATAACTAGATAATTCCCATTATCTTTAAAAAATCATCTAAGAGTGGGCCAGTACGGATGGAAGATCAAAACCAACTTCATCATACCCAATGCATTACATGGGTGTCCAAACATTAAGTTAGCTTTTGTTACCAAATAATGTCCATACCCCTTCAAAGAAACATTGAACCTAGCATGGACTCCTAGCCCATGTAATGCAGCTACGTGCTGGGTTTGCACGAAGCTCCAACTGCAAAGTGCAAAGTAGCAAAAAATTGCATAAAACCAAACAAACTGGATGACACTGTAACCTTGTACATGCAATTGGACAGGACAAATTCATTTATCCAACATTGAAAATATAGTGTATCTGAGCAATATATGTTTTGAAGAGAAAAATGACAATTACAATGAGAAGTCATACCTTGCATTTAGTACTGCATTTTGGCTGCCTCTAGGTGAAGTAGTGGCAGATCGGCGATCATCGCTTTCTGAATTCCTACTGACTGATAGAGAAAATGGTCCCGCAGGAACATTAATATGTGCAGAACCCTGATGATTTTGAGCTGAGTCTTGCTCCAAAGACTGGTTACGATAACGATAGCGCCAGTAAAGAAGTGGCAGGGTTGCAACACATCCTGATGCATAACCAACAATCCATGCAAACAATGGTGCATGTGGATGTTCATGTCTCGACACAGACAAAACAACAATAGACGCAACAATCTGGCTCAGCGTGAGAACTAATTCAACAGAAATCCATAAACCTGAGTTCAAAGGACTCCTGCGTCGACGAGCTTCTCCTCTCCTTATTAATGAGGAGCTCCGAGAGTTTGTTCCATTAGACAAAGATGTTGAAGGCTGAGTACTGGGTGCTCTCACACCACTTGAAGGTCTGTCCTCATGTGATGATGCTTCCAACCCACTTGAAATTCTATCATGAGATGGTGACCCAGGAACCTCAATGTTTCTTGGTATGTCAATAATATGCGCACTACTGTTAAGATTCTCTGGCCGCTCCATTAACAATGGGAAAGTGTCAGTCTGACTTTCAGAATGTAGTTCCGTTGAGGGAACATCCATCTAAGTCCACAACACAGCTAAAAATGACGAAAGCATAGAATCACCAGGACAAAATTACAGCTTCAGTCTCCACTCCTGTCCCGAGATTTAACAAAGATATCCTACTGAAACTTAAATTACTACACACCACAAGCAGCAGATAATTTAACAATCCCGATTCTGTTGAACAAGAAAAACACAACGGTATCAGCATCAAGTATTTCTTAGCTGAGAAGGCTTAGCAACTCATTAATTCAACACAGAAAATTCAAGCCGCAATCCAAACATCCTAAGAAACCACTTGGCCCAGCTAACTAACTTAAATCATGAAAAGTCAAATGACCCAAAATTCTTAACTTCTATCTTCATGCGTTTTCTTCAAAACCCAAATATTAAAGATCAAAAACTTGTGCTTTCGACCACCAAAAAACGCTAATGCCGAACCTTTTCTTCCAAAAAATGAAAGATCAAAACTTTCAATCAGTTACCTGTTCAAGAACCCAGAACAACACCGACCCCACATTTAGTATCCAATTAAGTACTCAATTACCATAAATTCTATCTCAACCATGTAAATTGTATTAAAAACTAAATAAAAATTTCGCTAGATTTATTTATTTTTTAAAGTAACTTTCCCATCAATCCAGTTTCTTTGATTAATTCACTCAATTTTCTCAATAACCACACAGATTATTTAATATCATTAACCATTAATTAATCTAAAACAAGACAAATTTACCGCTTCCAAACAAATCCCCAATTATGACAAAAAAAAAACCTAATTTTCAAAAAGGTTGACTAATCACGAGGAGTGATCAAGTAGATACCGAAAAGAAGTTGAGAACGGCACGCTTTTTGGAGGAAGAGAGAAGATCGTAACGTACCAGATGGAATTGGAGCTGAAGAGGAGAAGAAAGACGAGAACGGTGTCGCTTTGGTGCAGAGAGTGAGAGAGAGAGAGCTGGTAGCTTTGATATTTTTTAAAAAATAAAAGGAGAGAGAAACGAAAAGATAAAGAGTCAGCTTTGGACCTCCATTGCTTCCCTACCTTGTCTGAGAATATTTTATGTTTTTTTTTTATTATTATTTATTTATTGAGGAAACGAATTTCTTCTTTTTGTTCGTTTCTTTTCTTTTGAAGAGATATTCCATGAATCAATGGGGGACTTCGTCGTGAGTAAAGTATTTATTTTGCCCTTATAGTTTATTAAATGTTTCATTTTGACCTCTATAGTTTGAAAAGTATTTCAATTTCAACCACCCTATTAGCAGCTTAACGATACCCTAAAGCATGTGAGGTTTCAAGTTCCCAGGTCCCTTCATTTGTCAATATTAGAGTATCAAATCCATCGTAACAAGAACTTTATTTATTATCCTCAATAAAATGCATGTTCTTATTCAATACTAGATACAATTCAATACCAATATATATTACAAGAATAAATATTTTAATTTTAGTTATTTTTTTATTAAGTATTAATTTATTTAATTAGATGTATGTATAAACATTTTAGTTTCTGATTAATAATTTTTTTATATCTAATAATGTGTTGAAAAAGACTGTATATTCATTTTTTTAATGAAAAAAAATATTTGAATCAACATGAGTTAACTTATTAGTATAGGATTGGGATAACCCCAGGTGAACGAAAGTGAAAAAAAAAGCATGGGGACCAGTTAAAAAAAGACAAGTGTTGAAGAAAAAAATTAAAAATAAATCAATTTTATAAAATAACCTAAAAAGATCAAAATAAACATGTGTTAGTATTTGAAACCTGTGATCTTGGCCACGGGGTTGGGACTTGCCCATGGAATAGAAGAAAAAGTCTCAACAAAAAAATATTAAATGGTAAAATTAGGAAAAACACAATAAAATACATAAAAATAAAAATAAAATAATGGCAACCGCATTTAACATGAAAATAAATTAAAAATCAAATGATGAGAGATAAAAATTAAATTTAAATTTTAATTGGTAAAGGGTTAAAAAATCAAAATAATAAAAACTAAATGACATGGACAAAATCAAAGAAAAAAATTGTTAGCACGCTTTTATTATCATTATGAAAGATGGTATTTGATTGTCGAATGCTATCGTACGCATCATTTAAATGGTGTTAGCAATGTTTACTGGCTGAAGCGGACATGGCATGCACCAACTATCTTTTTTTTTGTTAATATTTTATATATACAAAAAGATCAAATCACCCGTTGACTATCCTAGGTATAACAAAAAAGCAAGGGGTAAAAGATGAAAAAACCCTTGCAAATAATTTTTACTTTTTTCTAGATCAAGGGCAATTAAATAATTTTATTATGTATAAAAAAATAAAATCTCCATGGAGCTTATCCACTTACTTGATTGTATCATAAAAAATATTGTGAAAATATCAAAAATTCTATGAGTAATTTAGTTATTTTATCGTGAATAAAAAGGTTAAAAATACAAAAAGAAAAGGAAGCCTTAGCATCAACATTTTTTAAAAATGATTAAAAAATAATAAAATCATTTTAATACGCATAAAAAACAGGAAAAGACCGATTCACCCCATGAATACTATAATAACCAATAGATCCATGTGAAAAAACCAAAATACCTTAATACATGGTAAGGTTTTGAATTTATTTTGAGAAAGATAAAGCATGCAAAACATTATAGATTGTTACAATATTTCACTCTTGTATTTTTTAGATTTACTTATAATAATAAATGATGTTATATCTCATTGGTATTTTGAATTGTGATGTGTGATGAATCGTGTTGTAAGCAAATTATAAGTTGTTGAGTTCTTGATGTATATATATCTAAAGATTATTTTAATAGTTTGTGACTTGTTTGTTTTATTTGTTTTTTTATATATATATATAACATCAAAGTATTGATTGATATCAATTAAACAGAAAACTCTTAGTAAAGACTAGATGATTGATTCACGTTACGCTGTTGGTCAAATTAATTTTTTCTTGAATATAAAAAAAATGCTTAAATGTTGTTGGTGTTTTTTTTTTTGTAGTGGGGAAAAAATTAAACTGTGTGAGGGTTTACCCGATGTAACTCGATTGACTTTGTTAATCTAAAAACAAATCATACAACCTGTGAGAACAATATTTGATTAGATAAAATTTTAAGATGATATATTTTTTTAATATTAAAATAACATGTTAAATTGACATAGGACAACACGGTCAACGTGTCAAATTTTGTACCTGAATTACGAGACCATAATAACCCTATAAAAAGCAAATCAAAATAAATTATAAAGCCTAATTCCTAATTAACCCAGTATTGAATAATAAAATTAAAAAAAATCAATTAAAAAATGACCTAAAAAGACAACTTGAGTTAACATGTTAAACTCGTAACCCGGGTCACAGGATCGAGATAACCACATGAAAAGTAAATCGAAAAAAATTATGAATTTTAATCCCCAACTAGTCTAATATTAAATAATGATATTAAAAAAGAAATCAATTAAAAAAGTACAAAAAACAACATGAGTTAATCTACCAAACTCATGATCTGGGTTGTCAAACTAACATAACCTTATAAAAAAATAACATTATTTAATTTGGGTTAACCTATTAAATCCACGACTCTAGTCTTGAGTCCGAGATAACTCCATGGAGAGAAAGTCAAAACAAATTATAAAATGAGTTAATCATTGAACACTATTCTCTGGTTATGAGACTATGATAATATAATGAAAAAACAATATGAATAAAATCATGAAACCTGATTCTCAATCAAACACAATATTAATTGATAAAATTGAAGAAAAAAAAAGTCAACTAACAAAAAAAGAGAGCAAAAATGAGTCAATTGGGTTAACCTACCAAACCCATGACCTGAGTAATAAAACAAGGACAACCCAATAAAAACAAGTCCAATGTTGAAGGACCCGTGACTCGGGTCACGAGACCGATACAGCTTCTTAGAAAAAATATAAAAAAAAACAACCTAATTTAACCAGGGTTAAAATGTCAAAACCTGTGATCTTATTCGTGAAACTGAGATATTCTCATAAAAAGCATATCAAAATGGATTATGAAATTCAATTCTCAACTAACATAATATTGAATGATAAAATTAAAAAAATAAATCAATTAAATAAAAGACAATAAAAAAACTTGAGTCAACTTAGGTTGACCTGTCAAGCACCATTCTTGGGTCACGAGAACAAGATAACATAATGAAAAGTAAACAAAACAAATTATGAAGTTTAATTCTCAATCAAATCAAGATTAAATAACAAAATTAAAAAAAAATCTGAATCAATCGAGTTAACTCGTCAAACTTAGGATTCGTGTCATGAGAGTGTGGTAACTAAATATAAAAAAATATAATATTAAATGATAAAATTAAACAAAACAACATTGATAAAAAAAACAAAACAAAGCACTATTCTAATTAATAGTGCTTTGTGAGGAGGAGTAGTTAATGAAATTAGGATAACCTAATGAAAAGTAAATAAAACAAATTATGAAATTTAATTCTTATTCAAATGAATATTAAAAGATGAATTTGAAAAACAAACAATGAAATACATCATAATCTTTTAGCTTATAGTTAAATTAAGGACAGTCATTGTTGTATCATTCTTGTGTGCGTGTATTTCAAATGGAAACAAGAAAATCGAACACGACTTATTCTGGATATGACCAATTTCAGGATGATTTCAGCATACCAAACTAAATTTATTTAGCTGTCTATTATGCAAGTTGTTCACGTCAAGATTTGTATATTTCCAAGAAGATAATTTACTCGTGGTTTTTCATAGGATTTCAACCTTGTATAGTAACATGGAGAGCATACTCACCTACCAATTAAACTAAATATCTAAAAGCAAGAAAAATTTAATATAAAATATAAAATAATATTAAAAATATGAATATCTTTTATTAAAAAAAATTTATTGACTAATACGGTATCCATCGTTCAAAAGAAAAATCAAAATTATCATTATATAAATTTTAAAAATTGACATAGTACTCGATATTATTAAATTACAGACACCTGTCTTGATTGTCATGCCGTGACAACTATTTAAATTCATAGCATATTTAGCACTATTTATTTATTCCAAAAAATATTGTTTAAACCTCATTAGAAGGTCAAAATTGTAACAATGAATTCATGATTAACAAGGCAATGTTCAGGCTGGTACCGAGATACTCTGAAGTTCAAAGGATCAAATTGAAACATTTGTGTAACTATAAGGTGTGAAAGTTACTTTGGCCCTTTACTTGCCGTATCTTATAATTACTACCTTATTAATATTTCACCAGTTTTTGTCGAATAAGTATCAATTTTTTATGCTACTTGCTATCACCGGACAGGGTTTCTCTCCGGTGCTGCGTGTCAGGTACTTAGAGCCAGGTATCCAGCACCGCGCCATGTCATCGTCCCTTGCCGTTGATTCCTTCTTGACGCGGTAATATTTGGACATGTGTTGCGCAACTTTACACTTTTATCCTTAATCTTTTCCTTTTGTTGCTTTTTAGGCCCACTCGCCAATTTTGAATTTCAATACACTCGTTTTTTTTTTCGTGTTCATGTCATGGCATGGAATTCATGCTTCCTTCACGCATAGTTGACATGAAATATCATCAATATTGTACTTGTATTTTAGCAAAATTACGAGGGATTGTGGTATATGTTATTTTTTTTTAATTTTAAAATATATTAAAATAATATATTTTTAAAAATTTTATTTTTAATATTATCTCATTAAAAAAATAAAAAAACTAAAAATAGTATCTTAAAGTTAAAAAAATCTTAAAAGCACGGTTGTATCGCAAAAATAAACATGACATTCGATGTTTAGCTTGGTATCTAATTTAATGTTATATTAAGACTGCGTTTATTTTTAAATTAATTAGAGAGCTAATCCGGTTAAATTCAAGTAACCTGAAAGTTAATATATGATCCGAATAACCTTATCAATATTCACGTGAGAATTTATCAATATTTTTTAATTATATAAAAATTAATGACATTTCAAGTTTTTTTATATAAAAAATTATTCAAAACAATATTTTTTTTATAAAATAAATCCAAATAAATAAACTATTCATGAATTTACCTGCTAACCTGAATTAATCTTTTTTATGGTAGCTATTGTTTTTATTTATAAAAAAAAAACATAATTATAGCGGTTAGAATCAATAGGCTCTGAAATTGATGAGCCGAAGTATTCCCTCAGGATCCATGTCCTTTCATGGATCCCTCTGCTTCATGTCCCATTTCGTAAACATGCTCTGAAATCAGAATAAATAAAAGGATGTGAGTTTCTTACAATGATCCTAAAATTAATGGGAAAAGTAACGTGGATTGTTGTTAATTTGAGAAATAGCTAGCGATTTCAGCATTGAAAATCAAATTATTCACATTAATTTAGTGTTTATTGTTTTGGTTTAACTTGCTTTTTAAAATACATTTTACCTTAAAAAAATAATAAATTAATATTTTTTATATGTTTTTTTAATGATTTTGTTATAGTAATATCAAAAAATAATAAAAAAATATTATTTTAATATATTTTAAATTAAAAATATATTTATAAAAATACTCTGCAATGCGTTATAAAATATACACAAGTATTAATGGTTGAAAAAAAGAAATTACATGGAAACACTAAACTTCTAATTGATAGAATGAGAAATTGTGGAAGATAATAGATAGCTAAGTATTTAATCTATATTTGGTAATGCGCTGCACGATGCATTTCAAAAATATTCTTTAACTGAAAATATATATATTTTTTATTATTATTGATATTAATATATCAAAATTATAAAAAAATAACTAAAAAATTTAATTGAATATATTTTTAAATAAAAAATAATTTAAAAATATTTTAAAAAATAAATTAAACCGCATTACTCAACACCTTCTAAGTGTATGGTCTATACAAAAATGACCTTGGTGACTCCAATCTTGAACAAAAATAATATCAATTCAAACCATCAACATAACTTTGATGTAAATTTCATGGTGATTTTTAGTTTTTTTTTTAAATATAATTTTATAGTGGGCGTAGCAAATTTGCATAGAACCCTCCATGCCGACATCTAGATGTGAGTTTGAATTAAGAGGTTATAAAAAATTGTTATAATGATTATTTTTTAATTTTTTTATAAAATTATGTTAAAATAATTATATTTTTTAAATTTATTTATAATACCAGCATATCAAAATAATTTTAAAATATAAAAATATAATCTTAAATAAAAAAATTGAATTTTTATAAATTTTTATTTAAATCACACTCTCAAACGAGGTTAAAGAAGTGAAAAAAAAAAGACATTAATGATTAAGATATTTTTATATTTCAATATTATCCATGATGATTTTTAATGTAGAAGTTGACTAAAATTGAATATTTTTTACACCGATTAAATTGATCCTGATGTTAATTTGTAATCTGATTTATCTGATAAATTTGATTTAAACTTGATTGATTAAAAATCAATGATATTATTTAGGATAAAAATAATAATAGAATCAAGTCGATTTGTCGACACAATGATGAAGCCTTTAATTGCAAGACAGACAACTATAACTGTGTCTTTAAAATCACTATTTAATATCAATTTTATTATATATATAATAACTCTTAACACTTAATATATTTTAAATTAATTTCTGTATACTTAAATTATGGAATCTTAACGTGTAGATGTGGACAAGCTGGGCAGTTAAACTGCTTCAGATCACAAATGAATCTCATTACAGCCATTGAATCTTATGATTTTTCCACAAGACGTCACCGTATGAACCATGGCTGAATTCTCAAGAATCTTGTCCTTCTGGGACAAAAATTGTGCTAGCAGCATGCACTTTACAAGATGTTTGATATTTTTGGTTGAGTTGTTTTTTAAAGTAATTTTTATTTAGATATATTTAGATATATTTTTTATATTAATATATTAAAATAATTTGAAAATATAAAAATAATTTAAAATAAAAAATAAATTTTAAAAAAACATAAATAATCTGGCTCTACAGGTTAAAACATGGACAGAAACAAAAATCAAATCAAATATCCTAGATAAATATAGGGAATCAAACGGTCCAAAAATCACACGTACACCTCCATCTTGTGGAAAAATCTATCCAGATCCAATTATTAAATTTCTTTAAAGTACTTCCATTTTCCGAGAAAATGCCGTAATTTTCTCATCAACCGAGAATTCTTTTTTTTTAAAAAAAGGAGAAAGAAAACGAACTCTCCACCAAAATAATTGAAAACCATTGCACTGCCTGTTGTTTATTTTGCTTTCACTCTCGAAAAGAGAAAAAAGACCAGACATTAACATCATCAACCAACACAAGGGACTTCCTTCCTTTAGATCTCTCTCCCCACTAAAACCTCACATTTCATGTCTGCAGCTATCATCGTTACATGAATCTCTCTAAAAATGAGGTAAATCATCAATGAATGCGATCATTCTTTGATTTACTCAAAAACCCAGTTTTGTTTTTATTTGCCAAGATCTGACCTTTCACCAAAAATATACCTTAAAGTTTCAAACTTTTCACCTCTTAATAACAACCCTCAAAGCTTTAGAAATGGATCTACTCACATTCTCTCAAAACCCTTTTGATCCATGACCAAAATCTAGCGGAAATACTAGCCTTTCTTTGTAAATCTACTTATTTACAAAACATACCCTTCAATGGCCGTGCTGTGGTAGCGAATTTGTTAGGATTTTGTGTTGCGTGGCTTAAAGTTTCTTTTTATAATGTTGAGGCAAATCTTAAGTAAGCTCCCGAAAAAATCTTCAAAAACTGACTCAGCTGAGTCTACTCGGCTTGAATCGCCATTAACTCAGCAGAGATCCAATGGCTCAACTGCAGGTTTGGGGAAATCATCCAGTGGCCCGAAAAGAACTTCTTCTGTTGTGTTTCCAGCTAGTGTGGTTGCTGGGATTGAGCCACTTGTGCCCTTCAAAGATGTGCCTAATGCAGAGAAGATGAATCTCTTTGTGAGCAAAGTAAGCCTTTGCTGTGTAACTTTTGATTTCAGCGACCCAAGTAAGAACACGCTTGAAAGGGATGTGAAGAGGCAAGCTTTACTTGAACTAGTTGATTTTGTGGCTTCTGGGTCTATGAGATTTAGTGAACCTGCCATTTTAGCTATGTGTAGAATGTGTGCTGTTAATTTGTTTAGGGTGTTTCCGCCGTATTATAGGTCCAATTTGAGTAGTGTTGGCGAGAATGATGATAACGATGACCCAATGTTCGATCCTGCATGGCCACACTTGCAAATTGTGTATGATTTGTTGCTTAGATTTATCAATTCTACTTGCTTAGATGCTAAAGTGGCAAAGAAGTACATAGACCATTCGTTTATATTGAGACTGCTTGATTTGTTTGACACGGAGGATCCGAGAGAAAGGGATTGTTTAAAGACTATATTGCATAGGTCTTATGGGAAGTTCATGGTGCACAGGCCTTTTATTCGAAAGTCTCTGAGCAATATATTTTATCGGTTTGTGTTTGAGACCGAGAAGCATAATGGGATTGCGGAGTTGTTGGAGATTTTTGGGAGTATAATTAGCGGGTTTGCCTTGCCCTTGAAAGAGGAGCACAAGATTTTCTTGTGGAGGGTCTTGATTCCTCTGCATAAGCCGAAGTCTGTGGGGGTTTACTTTCAGCAGTTGTCGTATTGCGTGTTACAATTTATTGAGAAGGAACCCAGGTTGGCCAGTGTGGTAATAAAGGGGATACTGAAATACTGGCCAATAACTAATAGCCAGAAGGAGGTAATGTTCCTGGGCGAGTTGGAAGAGATTCTGGAAGCAATTAGCATGGTGGAGTTCCAGAAGGTCATGGTTCCATTGTTCTGGCGGATTGGATGCTGCATTAATAGTTTCCACTTCCAGGTACTTACCATTTGCCCTGCCCTTGAGGTTTAGTATGGTTTGCTGGTTCTTTTTCCTGTGATATAATGCTTTAAAATGTCATAATCTGTTAAAACTGAAATGAACTCTTGAAGTGTGAACTAATGCTATGCTTCAGGAGATGTCTCCTGATCTGGCATTGACTACTATTTGTGATTTTTCTGGGTTGATGTCATAATGTATGCATGTATGATTTGTTATGCTAGCTTAGGAGCTTTGACCATGAGATGCTGAATGTAATTTTCACTTTATCATGTTCTATGAGTGTTAGGAACCCTATGGACACAGCACCAAGTTCAGATACTAATTCATTTTGTGTTTGATATGGCACCAAGTTTTATTTGAGTAAATCTTAGTTTTGGAATTTTTAGAATTGGGTTGGTGGTCAGCATGACAGTAGAATGACCATAAGCTTTTCACATCCCAGGGCTTCTTGGGGCTCTTTAGGGAGATGAGGCAGTACTTCAGAGTGATGATATTAGCACTCCTATTTACAATAGCACTCTCCTTCTCTCTCTCCATTTCTTACCATCCCCCCTATTAAAAGTGGAGTGCTATTATAAACAAATGCAATGCTAACTCAGTCTTCCCTTTTGGGCTTCAATGTCATTCAGTTCATAAGAAATTACATACTCTGCATCTTGTTTGAATGCCCTGTGAATAGAAATTTTCTTGAAATGCAAGCTTTGGACTCAATTTGAGTTTCTAATGCCATGTACAGGAGTGAAACAGGGTAGGATAGAAAGTGAGTAGATACAAAGCAAAAGGAAAAAAGTTGTATTTTCTTTCTCTTGTTTGTTTGAAGTGAAAATAAGAGGGAAAGATAATGGAAAGAAAGTAACTTTTCCTTGTTTGGAAACCAAATAAATAAGGTGAAAATATTCACAAGCAATTTTTAGTCAATGTTGAAGAAGTAATTTACTTTTCAATAAAAAATTCTCCTTTCACTTTCTCTCTTTTGGAGAAAACGTGTTTCGTGGGCCATGAGGAAAAAATTTCTCCTCGTAATCACTTGCCTCTATTATCTTTCTCCTTCCCAGACAAGGGAATATACCTTTCTTGTGTACATTTCTTCCTCTCATTTTTTTTTTGGGTTTTGAGAGTATAAGAACAGGGAAGGAAGAACGTTTCACTCCTTTGTTTGGGAGATGGAAGAAAATGGAACAGTTAAACGAGGATAAAACTTTCCCTTTGGGCCCATAAAACCCACTCTCCCCCATTAAGGGAGAGGATGAGTGGAAAATTTTGTTCAAAGAATTAAATTGACAAATTTACTCTTGATTGTAAGTACAATACTTTGATCACATGAAAAGCAAAGGATGTTATAGTAAATTTAATCCCAGCATTTACCTTCCCTCCTTTCTCCTCATTTCAACAAAGGAAAGTAGCTTTTTCTCTTTTCATTCCTCTCACTCAGAAGATAAGGACAGCCATTTTCCTTCATGTTTTGGTTCCCCAAATCTTCTTTGAACTCCCCCAAACCAAGCATAAGTGTTTCAAGAGCAATATCTCCTCCGCATTCCATAACAATGGACCTTTTCTTTTTGGTTTTAGCAGCCCTTCCTCAGTTTACTTTGATCGGTCATGTATAAATCTCTAATAGGCATCATAAGACTGGTAGTGGCTACTTTGATACTTAAATTTTTTCACTCAGACTTAATTTAGAGCGAAATTACAAACATGCAGCCTCTTCCAATAGAATTTTATGTCTTCACCTGGGAGGATTTTTTCTAGCGTTGTTTAAGGTATAATTGAACGGGCGAGAGAATCCAGCTATTTTGCGTGAAGTTTATTTGGCTAAGGTCAGGAGTGGGTACAGGGGCTCATTTGTTATCTTCAAATTTCTAAGGAAATTCCTCCTTTTCCTATCCTTGTTCATTAGCCAGTGTATTGGGTCTAAAGCTAAGCTATGTACTTTGGTTGGGGAATGTGCTTCAGAAGTGGAAATACCCAGTTCGGAGGATTTAGTTTGTTTTGCTGGAGACCAGAGAACTGGTTTTTTTAGTCGTCTCGCCTTGATTGTTTCTGACTGCTGAGTGGCCTCCTCGAATACGAAATTTTTAGTTGAGCTCTCCCTTTTTTCAAAAGCAGAACATAGCTTTGATTATTGCCATGCTTCTTGTTGATCCCCTCGAAACCCTCCTCACTTGGACTCTTTATAATGTTGGTTTATTCCAGTGCTTTTATGACGTGTCATGGGATAGTCCTATAATGGTTCCTCAACTTTGCCATCTTGCACCAAACTTTGAGCCATGGATACAACTTCTTGAGTTATGATGATCATTTGCTGCGCTGAGATAAATTCCTGGTTTCATCTTCACCGTTTGTTTTGTTTCAGGTGGCTGAAAGAGCCCTCTTCTTATGGAACAATGACCAAATCATCAACTTGATTGCTCACAACAGGCTTGTGATTCTGCCCATCATATTTCCAGCGTTAGAGAAGAATGCTCATAACCACTGGAACCCAGGAGTGCTCAATTTAACTCTAAACATCAGAAAAATGTTCTCAGAGATGGATGACGCATTGTACTTGGCCTGCCTTGATCAATTGAAGGAGGATGAAGAAAAGCTAAGCTTATTGGCTGAGCAGCGGAAGGAAGCATGGCAGCGGCTGGAGTATGCAGCCAGTCTCAAGCCAATGACCGGAAACACAGCCGTTTTGGTTACTCCTCTGGCAACCTCAATGGCCTGTTAAGTGCCATATTTAGACACGTGTTAGTTATCCTGGGCTACTGTTCTTTTCGTTTCCTCCATTGATGGTGGTGTGCTTGGAAAGCCACGAAAAGAAAATGTAATGGAAGTTGTTGTTCTAGTAGTTTGGGTTGTAGGATTCTTTTTTGGATAGTCCTGTGACAGCCAGTTATTGTAACTTGTGTTGATCCTGTATTCTCTCTTTCTACTGTATGGAATATTAGTCATTGCTTCCTTGGTAAAGGTTATGAAGGAATGACCATGCAGTGGTTTATACAATTTTCCGTCGCCTTATTTACTCCACCATCTCATTCTGCCCAGTGCTCACCACAAAAAGAAAAAGAAAACCTTCTGATACATTGAATAACTGAATTTTCCAAGAAAAATAAAATAAAAATAATTTTTTTTAACATAAGCATGTATATTATATATATTTAAAAAAAAACAATTTAAAAAACAATTTGAAAAGTAAAAATAAGTTGGATCGCAGAAACAAACACTTGTTTTACTGCGTGGGCACCATTTTCAAGCCTCTTTGCATTACTGGCCTTGCAGTAAATGAACCACTGGCCTCTGTTGCCTCCCACCTCGTTGCCATGGTAGAAGAACATAGTCGGTGTTCACAGGACGTCTTCACGGTTCAAAGCTTAAATTTCTTCATAACATAGAGGGTCAAGAAAGTTCACATTGTAATCATTCAATATAAGCAAATACAAGACCATAGCAGTCCAGAGCTTGATTTTTATTTTTTTGATAAAAAAAATAATCAGTGCAAAACAGATATTCCAATATGAAAAATTATTATTTCCTTTTTTTTTTTTTTCTAGTTTTTTTTTTCTGTGATTCACAAGGTTTAAATACAACATAAGTTGAAATAACTACATTTCTCATTGCTAATTAGCAATCTATTGGATAACCTAGGTGCGGTTAAAGCTTCCTATTGACTAGGAAGTTGTGCAATTATTCCACCCAAGGCATATAAATTACCTCATCGAGTGTGTTATGCTACCGACCACTGATTACAACAACTGACTTTGGACTGGAAGCACCGGAACAAGATTAGATCTTACAACAACGATAGACAAATGCAAACTTTTGATTGAATTAAACTCTATGATTAGAATCGATATCACCCTCAAAGTGTCGAATCAGAGTGCTGTGCTTGTTAATGCAGGACCAGTTTTTCTTCGTCTTCAGAAAAGCGATGAAACTCGTCGCACTGAGGTCAATGTTGCTACAGATTTGAACTGTCAATATGATAATCATTTGTGAGAATGACACGAACTGGAAATGTGAAACTCAAAATTTTGCAGGCATACAACTCTATTTGGTAATGCAGTTCAACTTGCTTTAAATGTTTTTTGCTGGAAAAAACATCAAATTAATATTTTTTTTACATGTTTTATGATTTTTTTGATATGTTGATATCAGAAATAAAAAAAATTCTAAAAAAACATTATTTTAAAATATTTTCAATTAAAAATATTTTTACAAAAACACACTACACTGCATTACCAAACACAAACGAAAAATCATAGAAACTGCCTTGTATATTTTGAAAATAGTAAAACTCTTTGTTGGTTTGATTCAAATAATTTCAAAACATGCCTAACACTACTTGGGAATTGAAAGGACTAGCAACGCATTCATTCTTATGTGCATTAGACAGCATGGACATACTATCAGCTCAAACCCCTCCAGATAGTATGTGTTTTTTACCTTCTGTTGTCTATATTTGTCGCGTATAGCATTTAGGCAACAACCATTGGTGTTCAGCTGCAAATCTTCCAGAGCAAGTACTGTAGTTTTCAGTTCTGATGCTGTGTATCTAGTGTAGTGCTCAAGAGTTGAGTTCTGAAAAAAGTACACAGAAGCATCCTCTTCAGCCATTCCTTTAATGAACGGGAAATAAAAAAGAATAAATACTCAAATCAAACTCAAAGAGGCAGAAAAGGGCAGACCCATGGATGATCTGACTGATTGAGTGTCCATCGGGCAAGAAAAACAGCGGATGCAGCTACGAGGGAAGGTAAGAACTTTAGGAAGTTGTACTCAACAAGAGTCAACTCTGCCAAATAATTTGCCAAGAACACCAGTTCGACACAAGGAACCTATATCAGAGTAATTACAGGTCTCTGAGTAGATATGTTTAGTTAAATTCCAAGAAAATATGCAATGTACAATGGCCAACATTTTAAAATACCTTGCAAGAAGCTTGTGCTGCTTGAATGAATCTCCTGAAAAATAAAAAATGGAATAAGAAGGATGAGTAAATTTGTTATTGATGACATCATACCGGTAACATATAGGTAAAAGATGTTCAATATTACACCTCAGGAATGTTTTCGTGGTAGGAACTGATAACTGAAAGTACAAGAAATTCAGGACCTGACTCTCCATTTTCAGAACCTGCCATAATATTGTGTTAGAAGCCTTGTATATCCACTGAAACTCTATTTCAAGGGAGGAATCAAGCATAGTTTTTAAGAATGCATCACAAACCAGCATGCTAAGTGAAGGCACCAGAATTGGAATGGAGATGCAAATTGGCTGACAGAAAGACCTCGGATAACGGTAGTTTATTTTCCGCAAATGCTTTTGGAAGAAATCATTGACAGGGAGAATGAAGAGTAACGATTTCAGCAAGAGCAAGGCTCGCTAAAGCTCGAGCGCAGGGCTTTTTTGCGGAATTTAATCTTTCTTAGAATTGGAATCGAGAAGTTCCATATGACAAAGATTTGAAGTAAAAGCAAACAAAATTTTACTACAATATGAAAAGATTGAGGTAAAGAAATCAATCGACTCCATCCTAGTTTATAATCAGCTACCAATAAGATTTTTTTTTCTCTAAAAGAATTTATAACGTTATAGTAAGGAAGAAAATAACTGTAACTCCAGTTATTTGGATCAGGTCAGCCAGTTAGGTGCTCAAATGCTAAGATGCTCTTGGGAACTACCTCTCAGCCATACCATTCATTAAACTGTGAGACTTGCATAATTTGAAGTGCACAGCCATGGGAAAACAGAGACAAGGCTGACTAATATGTCGCCGGGACTACTAAGATTGAGAAGTGAGTGACGAAGCATAAAAATATAGAGCCCAATTCATAATGATGTTTGGATTCCAAGGAGCATACCTCTCCTCTTGTGTAAGTATTGTCAGTGATGAAGCAAAACCCTTCCACTCTTGGCGGAATAATTTCTTCATACTTACTGCCATCATAAATGAAAAGTGCATAATGGAATCAATGACTAAAGTGGGAAAATACACATGACATGCAATTCTTACTGTGAAATGCATTCAAGCTGTTTCTAATACATAAACCAGCGTATTCTATCTAAATGTCAAGCGAACATTAAACTTACGAGGCAATTAACATGCAAGTAACACCAAGCAGTTGGAGTCTTTGTTTTTCAATATAGTTCTGTGAGAGGAATCGATCAATGAGATTGACAGTGAGGTAAAGAGTATCTGGAACCAACGTATATTCTTCAGAAACCTGAGAAAACTCATATAGATTATCAATAGTATACGCATTCAACATTAATACTAATAAAGGGACCTAAATATCACTCAAGTATTGAGGTGCTCTTAAAAAATAAAGTGAACGGGATACTAATGTTTCAACTTCTGGTCAATTCAAGATCAAGATTCTGTCTCTGTCTAAAATCCTAACAAATCGAGTTTTCATAATTATTTAGGAGTTCTATGTCCAACAAAACAAACGAACATGCATTCAATAAAAATATGGAAGCTAGAAAATACTTGAGGTTTTCATAGTGAAACGAAGTCTTAAAAGATAAAATTTAAGGTGTTCTCCCACAATAAGCCCGTATCTCCTAATCAACTTTGTAGTCTTTGGTCTTAAACTTTCTATCTTGGGAAAAAGAACATCAAGTTAGGAAACAACCAAAAGAACAGAGATGGGAAACGTGGAAAAGGAAAAGGAACCATCAAACCAATTTGTTTTGATACCTTCCAATTATTTGAAAGGAAAAATTCCAAGGCAAAGTGAGACCATCAAAGTTAACAAGATACCTTCCAATTTAACAGTTCAAAAAGTATCCATTTTAGTAGAGAAGAAAAACTGGAAATTAGTATATTTTCACTTTCTATGAACAGAGGCATTTCTTTTCCTTATCTTTTGAAAAAGTAAATATGCTGCATTTATTTTAAAGCATATGCCTGCGACAGCTCTTATTATTAAATCTATATAACTGACTATACTAACCTCGACAAGCCAGTCAATCAGAATTCCTCGCATTCCTGGACTGATATCGCGCTGCAACTTTTCCATGTAATCAACTGAAGGTCTTAGGTCAAGCTGGGGTACAAGAAATATTAAAAAGTCAGCACCAAATATGGTGATGATAGCCAAGGAACATGCAAGTTACTATTTCTTCCTTTCTTAAGCCCCAGCTAAAGTTCAATTCTTATTTCAAAACTCAAGTAATGAAACTGTTGTTAGATGCCAAGTACTTCTAAAAAAAATGAAAGCCTTCATGTTGCCTTAATACCAAAATAGAGAACACTGGCATTGGATAATAGCTTTATTTCAAAACTCAAGTAATGAAACTGTTGTTTGTTGCTAAGTACTTCTAAAAAAACGAAAGCCTTCATGTTGCCTTAATACCAAAATAGAGAACACTGGCATTGGATAATAGCTTTCACAAGAATCCTACCATATCAAATTATGCCAAGTTGTACTCAGTAGGGATGATAGTTTTCATCAATAGAACGAACAGCTTTAATTTCACATTAAGATTGATCAAATAACAACAATATCTGTGATGTGAGATAGCAGTTTCTGGATATAAAAGTTCATAATAAATTATTTCAAATGCTTCTAGACGTAACAACTGCAGCACAAACCTCCTTCACACGTATATTGTTATATATATGAGGGGCATACAAGCTGCAGAACTGAGGGTCTTTTATGTTTAAATCAATATCCACTACGCTTGCACCACTTGAGGCATCCAGTTTTTTTGAAATCTCGTTTACTTCTGCACAAATTCAACTAAAAATGTTTAACTATGGGTAGTCTACTAAGTATTATAACAGCAATGTCCCAAAAAAGAAAAGCTATTCAATCGCCTTTACACATCAACAATTGCATCTTAAAAATAAATTCAACTCCATATTAATGAATTGAAACTGAAGTCCCTTTCTGGTTAATTAAACCATAAATGATGTCATATAACTGGTTGGTTTTATTTTGGTAGATGATTGAGGACAATGCTTATACCCAAATCATAATACAACACTGACCTTTCTTTAGAGGGCTTTCAACTCCAGAAAATTTTGTGGAAACTGGTATTAGAAGCATCGGATCTGCTACACCACCTTCTCCTGTGCCATGACACAAACTATCTTGTTTTACTTCTAACTTTGCTGGTGAAGTAAAATTTTGTGCTTCTCCCATTCTTATTTTTGACAGCTCTTCAGCTAACTTTTCTTTTACATCCTCCTGAACCGGTGAAATTTTCATAGAGATACGAGCAGCCACCTCTGCATTTGTTTTCGGAGGACATTTTCTAGCCAGTTTACTAGTCTGTCAACCAGCCATGTCAGCAGAGAATAGTCTTTCACTTAGTGAGTTTCAAAAACAAAAAAAAATTGCAACTAGTGAATAACTACAGATGAAAGTAAATTCCCTACACAAATGTCATATAATAAAGAAATTTATGCTATAATTACAAATTTTGAAGACTGAGATACAAGCAAGAGAATTGCATACATGTTGTTTAGTTGCATGGATGCAGTTTTGATGAGAATTCTCACAAAAGATGTTGCTCACATCTTTAAGCACTGCCCTTCTCTTATGCTTAAAGCCAGCAATCGAGTTCGAAGCAGATTTATTCTCATCTGATGCTGCTCTTTTGGTCTTTGCTCTAAGAGGATGCCTCTGCTCCTGCTTGAAGGAGGGTTTTGAGGCAGGATATATTCCTACCGAAGCCCCCAAGGCTTTAGCACGTGCCCGTGTAATTCGAGTAGCGGGCTCTTCAAGTTTGGCAGTAGTTGCATTTTCTTTGTTCATCTTTGCTTGCTTCGTGGAAGCGCAATACGTGATTTCAAACTGAAATGCTATTCATTGAACCTGAAATTCCAATGCCAGTTTGATGTCAGATAAGAAGCAAATTCCAAAAGCAGCTAAAAAATAAAAGCACATTGATCAACATAGCAACAATTTGGCCATAATGCTGCAAGATCATTTATTAAGTTGAGCATAAGTAATCATAGCAGAGGGCACCGGATTTAATAGCCAGTAATAAAATCTTTTTGTCGAAAATCTAGGGTTCAAGATCACAAAAAAGCAAGGGCAACACCATAGAACAATCAAAGGAATGAAATATAAACAGGTTGATGCTACGATGATCTGAGATATTAAGTATAAGCTCGTATTCACGGAACAAGTCCACTTGAATTACACTTTCAGCTCAAAAAGGTTAAATGTTTCAAAGACATCGAAAGTGGAACAAATTCATGCTTATTTTGAGATTATATATCCAGGCTTAGGTGCATTGTCCAAAGGAAATAGTACTGTTTCAAACCTCATGGAAAAACCTGTAAATAGTTTCATTTCAAGTTGACAAAAGTTCTGTCAAAAGAAATCCAATTTCAGGCATATAAACTCAACCAAAAATCCGTTTCAAGTTACGGTACTCTCTTCTTCCTTAATTCTTTCTCCAAAAGTTCACACGATAGTCATAAAAAAATCTACGTATCTGCACTATTACGCTTCAAAATGTTTCGTACCATTACACCAATTTTCGGATAAAAAAATCAATCAAAACTCTATAAGTTTGAACTCATTCTCACAACTTAGATTAAGATTAATGTTATTTGTCCCGAAATATCCATCTCCGGATAATATCAACCACTGACGGCTTGGATTCAACCAGGCAGCTCTGCAAGGCACCAACAACCGTAACACCAACTGAATATTTCGGCACGAATAGCATTACTCCATGGCCCATCGACTAGGTGAATTCAACCTCGCTCAAAAGTTTTAACATAATGTCCTTAAACTTACCTTCCATTAGCTTATGAACAGAAACAAGCAAAAATTTTTTTTGCTACGGTTTTAACCTCCATCAGGTAGCTGTAAAAACCGAATAAATAAGATATTTTCTTATTCACGCATTTTCACTGTAACTAAACAGACACATTTCAAAATATTGAGCTAAGATCCTACTGTTTATTAAAAGATCTTAGCATTGACAACACAACAGAAAGATAATAAAACTAAATTAAGTGAGAAAAAAACTCTTATCCTATTAAAACTTAATCCATTACAGCATCAAATGCCTCAAAACTCAATATATATATATATATATATATATATATATATATATATATATATATATATATATATATATATATATATATAACACAAACGCTTCAAATTATCTTTTCTAAGCACAAATTTCTCAACAAAGCCGCTCAAAAATCGAGAAAATTGCAAACGCATAAAGAAAAAGCAACAATGAGTTTCAAAAATCCAGAAAATTTCAAAACAGAGTCGTTTTTAGAGAAACGAAGCAGTAAAACGCAAAAATGGTTGAAATTAGAGTATGCTTCACGGATCTACAGAGACAAACACGAGACGCCATGCAGTTTCGGAGAAAGAAAATCTGTAGCTCTTATCGATCCAACAGCAACGTGTCAATCACTGGTGGTGTGTAGAGCTTAAGAAAAAAAAAACAGAGAAGAAACAGAGAGAGAGAAGGATGAGAGAGCCTACCATGTGCTTGGTAGCTCCAAGGAGACCTAAAAGTGATGGTCTCTAGAGAGCTCTCTCGGAAAAGAAAGAAGGAAAAAGAGAGAGGGGGGGAGAGAGAGAGAGAGGGTTTTTGTTTTAAAAGAGAGTGAGCGAGCGAGCGAGCGAGAGAGTGAGGTTTTGTGCGGTGTTGTTTGGTGATATGATTAATTAGGAGAGAGTGATAACTGCTGCGTGAGCGGGACGGGGTCACAGTTTAAACTTCTCAAACAAATTGTTATTTCCACTCCTTTTTGCTATTTCCAGATCACTTTTTTTAGGTGGCAAAGGCAAATTCCCATGTCACTGTGCATTTGTGATTTTCGTGATCCGAATCCCAATTTGATAACTACTGACTTGTAAGAGTAAAAGTATTTTGATCATTCAATTTTTTTAAAAATAATATATTTTTTTAAAAAAATTATTCTTAATAAAAAAACATATCTAAATCAACCAGTTTTTATTAAATTAATATTTTTTCTATTTTAACTTTGAATTTAGTGAC
Source organism: Populus nigra (assembly GCF_951802175.1). Taxonomy (NCBI): domain Eukaryota; kingdom Viridiplantae; phylum Streptophyta; class Magnoliopsida; order Malpighiales; family Salicaceae; genus Populus; species Populus nigra. The sequence continues at coordinate 2,619,613 of NC_084854.1, read as the reverse complement.
ATTAAACTCCAAAGAAATGTATAATTCTCCTAATCAATTCATAGGTATTTAAGATTGTGATACATAATGTTTTTTAAAATAACTTTTTAATATGAAATATATTAAAATAAATATTTTTTTATTTTTTATTTTTAATATCAATATATTAAAATTATCATAAAATATTAAAAAAATATAAATTTAGTATTTTTTCCAAGTTAAGCACATAATTATTTTTATATATATAAAAAGAGAGATTATACTTATATATAAAAGCACATAATTTTGTATTTTAAAAAAAAACGGCTGGGTGGATGAGAATGTGGGATAGAAGATTTAGACCTAATCATGAGGTCATTTGAATCTTAATGAGGATTAATATCGTTTTATTAATCGATAGTTATTTTCCAACAAAAAAAAAATTAACACTAAATTCAGCACTTAATGTCATATTCTGTACGATTTGAATTGCCCTAAATCATTAAATGCGATGGTGGGGTGGAATGACATTTTTCTCAAAATAAAATGAATAAAATAAAATAAAATCAGATCGTGTTTTTCAAAATTATTGTACATTACAAGTAGCCTATTTGAAGGGCATGTTTGTGAATGCCTGTATATATTTTTTTAATATTTTTTAAAAACATTAAAATAAATTTTTAATGGTTTTAATATGCTAATAAAAAAAATTATGTTAATGAATTTTAAAGAGAAAATCTATTTCACAATCCGATATACGCACGAAAAAATGCTTCTTTGACTGTATTTTAGTTTTACCGATTTTTTTATTTCAATATTACAGCTTGTTACCTTTTCTATTTTTTAGAGAATTACTGGTTACGATTATTTATATGGTAATTAATTGTCGTTTTTAGCGTGTAAGGAAAGGGAGCCTCGAGATCACGATGCTAGATACAAGGAAAACGTGGCAAAAAAATACGAGTAAGTGCTTGAGCCAGAATTGGTTACAAGGAAAATCAAATGAAACAAGTAAAAAGTAAAAAAGGGAAGGCTCCTGTTAGATTCCAATTATTTATTTTCCGAGTTATTTTTATTAATTATACATGTGGATATCACAGCTGTTAATTAAGTTGACTTGTAAATAGCTACAGGTGCGATCCATAATTAACTCACACGGTCAATTTTAAATCTTTGAAACCTGCCATTCTTATGTCTTGACCATATCTTGCAAGGAAACATGGCAATCTTGAACTAGTATATTTTCTATTTGAAAAAAACACTGCACCATAGAAGCCAGCTTGGTTAATGACCCGACTCGAAATTTGAGTTATAAATTTAATGTGTTAATTTAAATTTATCTAAATTAATTTAAAATAATATTATTTTAATATAAAAAAGTTAAAATATTATCATTTTAAATAATTAAATCAGATTTTACTTGAATTTTAAACTGCACAAGTTAATCTATTAGATCGATCGAGTTTAAATAAGTTAATTCTCATTTAATTTGATATAAAACCTAACTTTTAATAATAATATTGTATTAGACCTGTATAAATTTTGATTTGGTGTAACTAATGCCATTAACAAGAGTTTTCAGTCTTGAAAACCACGTATAAGTTAATTTAAAAAAAAATACCAATTCACTCTATAATAATCCTTCAAGGTTAACAGGTTCGCTTCAATAATTTATCTTCCAAGAAAGTTCAAATTTGGCTATATATTTAAAAAATCACCAGAAGATTGATTTTTCTTTCCTTTCCTTCTAGTTTTCTCAAAAACCTTTTGTATTTTTTCTAGGTTGATGATAAATGCCTCTCCTACGACAAATTGAAAGGAAAATGAATAGACAAGATCAACAACTAAGAAGAAATTGTTGCAAAAAGATTGTTCTAAAGACAAAGAACATTTAAAATAAATGGAATGAAAATTAAATTTTTTTTAATAATCCTATCATAACCTCCAACCGTACTTTACATAGCCCCATTTAACATTGCATTTCAAATGGGGGTTGGTTAAATTTTAAAAGTTATTTTGTTTTTTATTTTAATTTTTTTATATTTTTGGATTTTTTTGATGTGTTGATATAAAAAATAATATTACAAAATAATAATAAATTATTATTTTAATATATTTTTAAGTAAAAAATATTTTAAAAAACGATCACTCCTCATAATATATGTGTGTTGAGTGTTATTTACATGAACATTAATGTATATATTTATAACATTTTAGGATATGTTTGATTACGGGTTGGATTAGTGTGAAACTTTCGGCTATAATTTTGCCCTGCGCACGCGCGTGTAGGCATTTATTAAAAAAATAAGGTAAAGAGAGATGTTGAAAATTGAAAAAGATATTTGGAGCTATTTTAACACCCTTTAATTTTGAAGGACTTTTTTGAACTTTGAAGGACAATAATGCCAATCATCATCAATTCAACCTCAAGCTTGGTAACAAAACTAATGACTTGTTTGGGATTATAGTATAGAGTCTTTTTTAAAATGTTTTTTTTTGTTAAAATTATATCAAAATATATTTTTTTATACTTCTAATATTAGTATTTCAAAATAATAATAAAATACTAAAAAATATTAATTTAAAGTATTTTAAAAAATCATCAAAAAATTGGAAAAATTCGTTCCAATGCACTCCCACACGCGTTGCCTAGGAGTTCATTTGTCCAAGCTAATGCTTTTATTTTTCGGGTTAGAAAATAGATTGAAAAACATTATTTCATTTGTTTTTTACTCTAACAAAACAGAAGCATGAACTTAGATAACAAACGGAGCCTAAACTATAATATATATATAAAACTGTCCTCTCTTTTTTGTTTCAAGAAATGAAAGTGTGTGATTTGACAAAGAGCAAAGGAGAGTGCTTCACTGAATTCCCTGCTGAGTCACTCATTGACCAAGAGCGTGTTCGAATTTCAGTAAATTAAAGTCCACGTCTGGCCCATGTGCAGCGTCTGCATGGTGGACCCCCAGTTTAAATCAGAAAGATAGGTAGGTCTAAGCCTTTTTTTATACTTTATTTGTTAGCCCAAGAGGCTCCTACCGGGCCCATTTATTTATTATATTAAAAATATGGCAGCATCTAGAATCCGATTAAAATAAAATAAAGAAATAGGTAAAAGAATGCAATTTACAAAGGGTTGGGAGCACGCAAGTTCATAGTTTTAAGATCCACTTGATGATTGATCTTGAAAAATATTTAATTTGAATTATATTTTTTGTTGAAAATAATATTATTTCATGTATATTTTTTAGATGTTTAGATTAGACTCAATTAATTTACCCGAAACTTGAGTAGGATCTTGGGCCTGTTTATCCTAGATCGGTTTTTATAAGCATATTTAAAAATGTGTACACGCTGTATTTTTTTAAAATTTATTTTTTTATAAAATAAATTTTATTTTATATTTTTAGATTATTTTGATCTATTATATTAAAAATAATTTTAAAAAAATAAAAAATATTATTTTAATATATATTTAAATAAAAAATATTTTAAATTTTCATTACTATTATAATCTCAAAAGTAAAATGTCAAGGAAGAAATCACTGAGACATCGACACCTGGAAGAAGCCATTTTTTATACGCTAGGAAAGTAGCAGTGGATCTGGCTTATTGGCTGCCAGGTGAAAACTTGAAGCCAAATACCAACCACACTACACGACACTATCGTTTGTTCCAGACCGGCTGATCTAGTTGCATATTTATTAGCGCGGCGGGCAAGAAAGGGAAGCGAGAAGTGGCAATGGGAACGACAGCCCTTTCGATATAGGGAAAGGGAAGAAAGGTTTTTTAAAGAATGGCTCTCGAAGCTAGACAGGGTGCCTTAGAATGGTCCACAGGCGCATGAATTTAGGGCAAAATATTAGTTAATCACACATTTAGGCACACTCGTCGTTTAAAGAAGTCAATGTCTCGTTTGAATCTTCACATGATCATCGAACCCAACTTTGTACAGAGTCAAAGGTTGATAGTTGCAATTTGAAGTTCAAGACAATAGACACATTGTCCCATGCCAAACTCCCAACAAGAATGCAATTAAAGAAGTAGTTGGATTATGAATGTTTGGAAGTGTGGTTAATGTTAATTTTTAAATGATTTTTATTCAGAAATATGTTAAAAAAATATATTTTTTTATTTTTTAAAAATTATTTTTGACATCAGCGCATCAAAATAATTTGAAAATATATTAATTTAAAGTAAAGAAAAAATAAAAAAAATTACTTTTTTTCAAAAAAAAAATTTTAAAACGCAAAAACAAATAGAGTGTCAACATTGCGCAATGCATGCTATTTTTTAGAAATAATTTTTAATTAAAAATATATTAAAATAATATATATTTTTATTTTTTATGCCAGTATGAATAAATCATTTAAAAATATTAAATTAATATTTTTTTCAAATAAAAAACATAAATATGAAGCATGAAGTAGGACCCTGGATGATAGTAATACTTCAACCATTTGTTTTGAATGCTGAGCTAACAAAATAAAAACAAACCCCACCCCCACCAAATTCATGGCTACCTTCAGGATTTAAATGTGTTTGAATACAATTAAAATAATTTTTTATATATTTTTTTAAAATTATTTTTAACACCGGTCATTAAAATAATTTAAAAATACTAAAAAATATATTAATTTAAAATAAAAAATAAAAAAAATTAATTTTTTTAAAAATACTTTTAAAATGTGAAAATAAATAAAACAAAAACATATGGTCACCTTTGATATGATAAACCGCCCCCCAATGATCCCTCATGTGATGGATACTTGAAGAAAAAACACTAGCTGCCAAAATGTTAAAAAGTGTGTCACCAGTTCAAAACATGGGAGCACCGGGAAATTTCCTCTCTCTCTCTCTCTCTCTCTCTCTCTCTCTCTTTTTTCCTTGTGGTTTCAAGCAACCTCCTACTCCTAATTCCATGGTTATTTAAAGAATATATTTATAAATTTAATAGCGATTATTTTTTAAAATATTTTTATTTAAAAATATATTAAAATAATATTTTTTATTTTTTTAAAATTATTTTTAACATTAATATATCAAAATGATATGAAAATATCAAAAAAATATTAATTTATGTCAAAGAATCAACTCAACTCAAAAATTTAAATTATTAGATGAAGTTCCTATATTGATTTATATTATTCTCTAACACATCCTCTCAAGTGAGGGTTTTTCGAGCTTGAAACTTGCACAAACTCATATTATCTTATACTTAATTTTTATCAAATAAATGAGGGTGGTCAGATTCAAACTCGTGACTACTTGGTCATCAAGGTTCTGATACTATATCAAAAAACAATCTCAACCTTTATGGTTCCAATATATGATTTATATTATTTTCTAACAATTTGAAGTAAAGAATTTTTTAAAAAAAATATTTTCAAATTTTTTTTAAAACATAAAAACAAACCAAATCAAAACCTTCATATTCTAAAAACACACACTTATACAATGAAATCTAATTAACTTGGTAGGGATTTTAGTAACTTGATTTACCTGAATAAACTCAATTCAAATATGACTAGGTTAATAAAAAATATTATTTTAATAAAAAATAATTCATATTAATTTAATTAATCACAAATTGATACAATAACTCAATATTAGTATTTTGAGAAATATAAAAAAGAATATTGGGAACAGGAAACGGGCAGTGGATATAATTTTAAAATGTTGCTTGCTATTTTCAATGGTACCAGGCAGACCAAGTCTAGTTTGTGGGGGTTGCTAACCGGCCTCCCGTCCTTACAGGTATAGTTATTAAATCCGGTCTGGGAATTGATCTGGTTAAGGGGTCGGGTCTTGGGTTTCATGAGCCAACCCGGGTCAACTCGGGTCAACCCGGAAAAATAATAATAAAAAAATTTAATATTTCATATGAAAGAATCCATGTAAATATAGATTATATATATTATGAAGTTTAAAAGAATATTTTAAAAAGTTTTTTATTCCACATTAAAAAGATATTATGTTAAGCTTTTAAGTTAAAGTCTTTAAACTAAAAACGTTTTTTATCCCACATTGAAAAAACATAACTTTTTCTTTGGAAACATAGAATATATATACTAATAGGTTTCAAATCCCACATTGAAAAAACATAACTTTTTTCACTGGAACATAGAGTATATATATGAAAGGGCTTCAAATCCCACATTGAAAAGATATTATGTTATCCTTTTAAGTTGAAGTATTTAAACCAAAATGTTTTTTATCCCACATTGAAAAAACATGATTTTTTTTTTGGGAACATAGAGTATATATACCAATGGGTTTCAAATCCCACATCGAAAAAATATAACTTTTTTCATGGGAACATGGAGTATATATATGAAAGGACTTCAAATCCCACATTGAAAATATTTTATGTTATCCTTTTAAGTTGAAGTATTTAAACCAAAAAGTTTTTTATCCCCCATTGAAAAAACATGATTTTTTTCTTGGGAACATAGAGTATATATACTAATAGGTTTCAAATCCCACATCAAAAAAACATAAATTTTTTCATGGGAATATGGAGTATATAAATGAAAGGGCTTCAAATCCCACATTGAAAAGATATTATGTTATCCTTTTAAGTTGAAGTATTTAAACCAAAAGGTTTTTTTTATTCCACATTGAAAAAACATGATTTTTTTCTTGGGAACATAGAGTATATATACCAATGAGTTTCAAATCTCACATTTGAAAAAAAAAAAAAACAGGTCTCATCCAGGTTTGCCCGGGTCGCCCGGGTCCTGGGTTGACCAGCCGGGTCTCCCGGGTTTGGCTGGGCTGTTGCTATAGCCGGTCTTTTATTAAATCCGGACCGGTCTAGCCACCTGGTCAACCGGATCCCGGGTCGACCCGCCGGACTGAGTCAGGTTTAATAACTATGCTTACATGTCAGAGCAAAAAGTAAAAGGTTCGGTCTCTTGCAGCAGAACCGTTAGGACCACAATTGCATTACTGTAGAGAAGGAGATTCGATTTTGGAGGAAGTTTGTTATTATTACCATACCTTCTATGTGTATTTTGCCCAACTATATAATTTTTTTTTTGACTAACTAAATCATTTTTATGTTTTATCTTTACTTCAAATAAGTATAGTTGCATTTTAAATTTTAATTTTGTAAAAGTTATTTTTTTTATATAGACTTGTTTTTTTTTATTTAGCCTTCAAAAATCCATCTCATAATAATTTTAACCAAACATATGTTTTTTTAAAATTTAAAATATATTTTTTAAATTGTAATGACAAAAACTATTATAATACTAAACATTCTTTTAATATATATTTTTTAATTTATAGAAAATTTATTCTTAATTGTATCTCAACTAAGCTGGTAGAGAAACAAGCTTTAACACCCTGTATATAGCCGAATACTAGAATTGAGTAAGATCACGTTTGATATTGTGATAATAATTGTTTTTTATAGTATTTTTTGTTAAAAAATATATCGAAATAATATTTTTTAAAAAAATTTATTTTTGATATCAATATATTAAAACAATATAAAAACATAAAAAATAATTTAAAATAAAAAAATAAAAGAAATTCAATCTTTTTTTTTAAATACTTTTAAAATATAAAGATAAACATTTTTTAATATTATTGTTTGGCTCCGCAAGCTAACAATCTAGTACACTCAAAATAAAAATTGGATTAGAGGGTATGAAAGTAAACTAAATTTTTAACTTTTCCTTCTTCTATCATTTCACATTTCTCTCTTTACTTTTTCTTTTAATATTTTAATATCTTATAGCTTGTTTATTTTTGTTGAAAACAAATGAGATTGCATAAATTATTGATCTATTCTTATACTATTATTTTTATTTTTTTGAAAACTATTGATATTTTTTCTTGAAAATAGATGTATTTGATGTTTATATTAATTTCTTATTTACACGTATAACATATATAATTTAGAATGTACAACGCACGCACAACATATATTGATGAATAGTTCAAGGGTTTGACATTTGAAAATGTAAATTAATTATATCTTATAAAAAAATCCAACATTAAACCATTTTTTTTCTAATAATAAGCAGTGTTTAATTTGGGCAAAAATTAAAAATTTTTTTTGTATGTTTTCATATCATTTTAATGTGCTGCTATAAAAAATATTTTTTTAAAAATAAAAAATATTATTTTGATATATTTTCAAGTGAAAAATATATTAAACCACAACCATTACCACATTCTCAAACACTCTATTTACCTGTCATAAACACAATTATCTTTGATGAACATACCCTAAACTCAAAAGTTGATGAACACATTTTTAGAGTTGGACCTGGGAGGAACCCTTGGAGCTGGAGCAGTGTCAGAAGCACAAATGTGAAACGTTGCAAGAGTATACAGGAGGTTTTGAAGAACTGATAGCAAATTGCATGGAGAAGTAACCTCTCCAGCCAGTTACTTAAGAGAAGCCTGAGCATCCACTACAACCTCATCTCACAAATTCGTTGTCTTCAGCAATAATAGTCATAGATTAGGGTGAGTTCAGTAGTGGAGTCATACTCTAATTTTCAAAAAGACTAAGAAACAGATGACAGAGAGCGTATAATTTCTTGTCTTTCCGTCTAGTTTTTTTGTCAATCAACAGAACAACCTTAAACAAGTCACCTGGAACGATTGTCAACTTCAAGTATTATAATTTTTTCGGCTAGGTTAACGTATTACGCAGAATTCAGGACAAGGGAGAGTGTTCGTTGTCCAGTACTCCAGTATTGCAGTTCCTAATGGGTTTGGCTTGATTATAAGATCTGCCTACCCTGCTAATAACCATCAGAAGACAGGCCTATAGCTTTAAAACACCAGTACAAAAGTTGAGAATGCTGAAGAAGCCAGTTCTATGATGTGCACAGCAAAAGCAATGAACTGAATACAGGAAGCATTTTCCAAATGCAGACAACGTGCATTAGCATGAAATGCTAAGATTTACAACAACAACAACCAAGCCTGGGTCCCATACCAGTTGGGGTCAGCTATGTGGATCCTTTTGCACCATTCCACATGATCATACGCACGCAAAGCTAAGATTTCTGACAAAAAATTTACCAGTAAAGTTTTGATGCTGCATCATAATGTTCTTTGGCTTCAGTCATTGACCATGCCTTGCTTCTAATCATTTCTTCCACTGGGGTATCCTCTGAACCACAACCTGATACAACCACAGGAATAGTACTCCATTAAATCTATCAAATTCAGAATCTTACCAAACTATGTTGTCCTCAAGGCCAAACATTCCTATTATACCATCTGAAAGAAAAATCGGGCGTCTTAACACGGGAGATTTTAGAATACCTTTGAAGCCATTACAAAAGGCATATAATTTTCCAAGATGGTGACAGAAGGTTTGTGTATAGTCACAGAATGATAGTGCAATATTTCTGAATATTTTATAAGGTGGATGCAGTTAAGACAAATTTCTAAAAACTGGCAGAATATTATTGCAACATCACAGAAAGTTTTGGATCACAAAAATGCGAGAAAGGCATTATAATTACTCAGCCTTGCAAAGCATTGTAGAAGGCACCGTCTTTAAATTGTTCTTTCTGTAGCTCTCAGAGCATCATGTGCTAAATATTTTTATAAGACAGGTGTCTTGGGAACTCCAATGTCAGGAGTAGTCATATCTGATAAATGTCATTACCTTGCCAGAGTTTTCTTTGTTTCCAACAATTGTTTGACAAGCGAGCCTCCAGGATTCAGGATTCTGCACAATCAGAGAGTCAAAGGATGAACTCTACAGGGAGTATATTGCCACCAAAAAAAGGAAAAATGGTAAGATGAAGATAACCATTTTATACTGATAAGAACAGTTAATGAAAGTGCGGCTCTTGAAGGAAGGAGTTGGTGGGGGTATCGCATTCAAATCAAGCAGGTTAGACAGCATGATAGTTCACAAAGTGCAAGGTTTTAATTTCATCGGTGCATCAGAGGGGGACAGAGGGAGTACCTTCTTCAGATACCGGAGTTCGGTATTTGTTCTTTCATTCAAAAGATCGTTTCCATCAAGAATCTGCATGAGAAGGACATTGGAGGATGCACACAAGTTGAGGACATGAATAAAAACAAGCAACAATTCAAGTTCCAGTGATGGACAAGGATTTCAGGAGGCAACATAGAAAATCTAGGTCGAAGCAGAAAATTTTGGTCTCAAATGGTTTGGTCAACAAAGGAACTGCATGCACAACAGTCCAGATACCATCATTCAAGAATTGAAGTACTTGGCAATGGTATTGTTACCAGATGTTTGCAATTATTGACTCAATGAAGAGATTGATACAAGCTGCGAGATAATTGTTAAAAAAGAATACCTCCACAATGCAAGTTCCACAGCTTCCACCACCTCCACAGTTCATCACTTTCCCCTGTTGGAATCTCAAAATAACAATTACATGCACCAAATTAAGAGCTAAAATTTAACCATAACTACTTGAAACACAATTTGGAAGAGAAAAAAAATGTATAGATGCCAATTCATATACCTAATTTAGTGGTTAAAGCTTAAATATATATGATATGATGATATGCACTGCCAAGTTTATTTAAACCATAAAATGCACGCCTGTAATGATTCTAGGAGGTTGAAAATCACAAACTTACATAGGTAGCGTAGAGCTCAATCTTGTTATCCGACATGATGTTCCTCAACAACTTCTCTCCACTAATCGCTTTCGCTCTCTCCACCGGATACTTCCCATCAGCTTCCGGCTTCGGCTGCAATACAGCAAATATCAAAACCAAAAGATAATTGCTAAACATTTAAAGACTATCAATGCCAGGAGTTCTCAAGCACTGATAGTCGTACCCCAATGAACTCGAGCTCAATTTCAGGCTTTTGATCAGTAACACTCCCTGAAGACTCCATTGATTTAGCAGAAGCAGAAGCAGAGACAGAAACAAGTCTCTTTCTTGGCACAACCTTGACACTAACACATTTCCCATATCCTTTTCCATTAGCATGAGATAACTCTGGCATCATGAGTGATATCCCACCAAAATTAATGGTGGCCATTTCTCTCTTTCACTACTGTCTTCTTCCCTAGAAATTTTCTTGTTCTCTGACTCTTCTCCTCTCCATTTTAACCAAGCACAGAACTTTCTCAATCTTTCTTTGGAGGGTAGTTTCGTAATTCAATAAACTATTAATCTTGTGATCTATATTTTGCCACCTGAAAGACATAATCAGTTGTTAGGGCACTAACTAACAAATGAAGTCGTCTCTCATTAACTTCCACAAAAACACAACACTACTTTATGTATTTTTAACAACCAGAAAACCGCCGCATAACCGCCACTTCTCCGCCGTGTCCTGCGCGGAATCGTGGCTGTCCGTACAAGGAAACCCTCTAATCAAGTGGCCCCACAACCCCAACTTGGCCCCATCCCCATCAGCAGACCAGCAAAACTCCTCTCCAACTTCAAACTCAAACCCTAATTACCATCAAAATGATTTCTTTACCCTCTGCAACATCCTCAAAGACCCCAAAATCCAGCTCGGTCCATCCCTCCGAACCGCTTTGGACCGGACCGGAATTGAACCGGAACTGGGTCTTATACAGGCAGTATTTGACCATTTTGATTCATCACCAAAGTTGCTGCACAGCGTATTTCTGTGGGCAGAGAAGAAACCTGGGTTTCAATCCTCTGCGGCATTGTTTAATTCAATGGTGAATTTTCTTGGTAAAGCAAGAGAATTTGGTTCTGCTTGGTGTTTATTGCTTGATAGGATTGGTGGAAATGGAGGGGATTTGGTTTCTAGTGACACTTTTGCGATTTTGATCAGAAGGTATACTAGAGCAGGTAATATGGAATTTTGGGTTTTTGCGACATTGAGTTGTGTTTTTTTGAGTTATAGTTTGGAACTTGTGCTGCTGTGTTGAACTGAAAGAAATTTGCTTGGTTTTGTACTCGCCGTTACAGTGCTCGATTAGGTACACTCTCATAGGTAATTTCCATTGAATATTAAAGGGTTTATAGTGTTAGATTTGTGTCTTTTGAATTAAAAATTTGAGCTTGGTTTTGATTTGATAATTAGAAATTGCTTGAAACGTGTGTGCTATTGACTTCGAATGTCAAATTGTGATTTGGAGCCAGCTTCTTGTTTGGTTTTTAAATTTGAGATTGTAATTTGATTGTATAGTTACCAATTACTATCTTTGTGTGTTTGTAGTTGGTCCAAGCTTTGCCTTTTGGTTGACTTCTAAATTTTGTTGGAATTGGAATGTTTGAGTTTTGCATGGAATTTGAATTAGTGCAAGGGAGATTTCATTATTGTAAGGTTTTGTGGCTGGTTTTGATTTGCAGTTACATCATCTTATTGTTGTTGGATTTGTGTTCACTAAATGGTTCTGCATTGGTGCAGGAATGTCTGAAGCTGCAATTAGAACATTTGAATACGCGAGCAGTTTAGATTTGATTCATAATTCTGAAGCTGGAACGAGCTTGTTTGAAATTTTGTTGGATTCACTTTGTAAGGAGGGGCATGTTAGGGTGGCTACAGACTATTTTGATAGGAAAGTGGAAAAGGACCCATGCTGGGTTCCATCAGTTCGGATATATAATATACTGTTAAATGGATGGTTTAGATCAAGAAAGCTCAAGCATGCAGAGAGGCTTTGGCTGGAAATGAAGAAGAAGAATGTAAAACCGAGTGTTGTAACATATGGTACACTGGTAGAAGGGTACTGTCGTATGCGTCGCGTTGAGAGGGCTATTGAATTGGTTGATGAAATGAAAAGAGAAGGGATTAAATCAAATGCCATTGTATATAATCCCATTATTGATGCATTAGCAGAAGCCGGTAGGTTTAAGGAGGTCTTGGGGATGATGGAGCACTTTTTTCTGTGTGAGGAAGGCCCCACTATCTCCACCTACAATTCTTTGGTAAAGGGTTACTGTAAGGCTGGAGACCTTGTTGGGGCTAGCAAGATCCTTAAGATGATGATTAGCAGGGAAGTCTTCCCAACCCCTACAACTTATAATTATTTCTTTCGGCATTTTTCAAAGTGTAGGAAAATTGAAGAGGGGATGAACCTATATACCAAGATGATTGAATCTGGGTACACCCCTGATCGACTCACTTACCATCTTTTGTTGAAGATGTTGTGCGAGGAGGAGAGATTGGACTTGGCTGTTCAGATTAGCAAGGAAATGAGAGCTAGGGGATGTGATATGGACTTGGCCACTAGCACCATGCTTACTCATTTGCTTTGTAAAATGCAGAGATTTGAAGAGGCATTTGCAGAATTTGAGGACATGTTACGGAGAGGTATAGTTCCTCAATACCTTACTTTCCATAGATTGAATGATGAGTTCAGGAAACAGGGAATGACCGAGCTGGCACGGAGACTGTGTAAGCTGATGTCTTCTGTTTCACATTCAAAAAACTTGCCAAATACATATAATGTTGATAGAGATGCGTCACGACATGCAAGGAGAAAATCTATATTGCAGAAGGCAGGAGTAATGTCTGAAATACTAAAGACGTGTAATGATCCTAGAGAACTTGTTAAGCACAGAAGTTCATCTCAGAATCCCGAATCAAGTGCAAATCAGTTGATAGAGGATATAAAAAAGAGAGCAAAGACATGACATCTCACTCTCTAGATGGTAATACCCTGTGAAGGCATGTGAAATTAGAGAACTTTGCAATCAGTTTGGGAAAACTTTTTGTAATGTGGTTTTTGAAGAATCCTGTTTCTAGAGATGAATTGCTTCTTACATAATTAAGTAGCATTGTTTCAGCACAAATATGAAGACAGCTTCTGCGAAAACAAAAGCCTCAGCATGTGCAAAGTGGAATGCTGGGTTCTGGCAAACGTGGAGAATGAGTTAATGAAAGGGAGCTGGATGGTAATGGAGATTGGTCAGGACTTGGAGAACAGGATATTTAAGCATTTAAATATATTTTTGATGCTGCACCTTTCCACAGTTTGTGTTGAAGTTCTTACAGGTAAATAGTTAATCGATGCTACCAGTTGAAATGAACTTTGGGATGCAACCTGCAGGTAAATTGTTGTTTTTTATCGGCCAATGAATGATGTTCACTACATCACCTTTTACATGAATCTTTTTTAGAGCCCATACATCACTGGAGATCCTTATTTATGTTCATGCTATATGCTCTCAACTTGAAATTTTGGAGTATGCAATACGCTTATGGTTGTGGGAATCTAATACAGTGATGGAATTGAGCCTTGACAAAATGTATGGTCCATTTTGGAGTATACGAAGGGTGTAAGAAACACCAACCGAGAGTGACAAACAATTTAATTTGCTCCATCTCAAGATGCGACTGGTCATTATTGGTGGGGTCTTAATGTTCTGCTAATCACCTCACTTATTCCTCTATTATTAATCAGATTAGAAAAGGTTGCTTCCTTTGAATAATTTATAGATTAATGATACCATGATGTAATAAAGAAAGGATGCTTTCTTTAAATTGTTTATAGATCGGCAATGCCCTTCTCAACTGAAATATTTTGTTATAGTGGTAGCTAAGATGCTGGAATGAGATCAAACCTTTTGGAGTTAGTGGAATCCTTTTCTTTCTCTTTCTTTTTCATGATGGTCATGGTATCCTTGAGTCTAGATTCGGGCATTAGTCTGTGTTCATGATATAAGACTAAATTTATGTTTGATAGTGTGGTGAGATATGGTTAAAACTGTGTTTTGCCCCCACACAATTTACACACTATAGTTTCGCATGAGTTCTATTTGTAGCTTTTTTTTAAATCTACCTTTTCAAACCGTGACAGCAAAAAGCTACCACAATGGCAAACACATTGTAGACAAGTCATTCACATCCGGTATAATGTATTATAAAAAGTTTCAATTATGCCGGTTAGATTACTGTTTTGTGGTTTCCCATCAACATGGTTAGGATTTTGCAATCAGATGGATGTGATGTGTATCTTACGCATGGCATTCTGTGGATTGGTTGAGAAAGACTTGGCTTAATTATAGATGTAGGCATGTAGCCATTAATGTGGATCTTTGTGGATTCCTTCATTTGCTACTAGATTTCTACCTAATTTGTGGTGCCTCGCCTTTGCTCCTGATGGGAGTGCAAAGGGCCATTTGCGGACCCCTGTTTCTTTTTCTTTGTCTAATGCGCTCATGCTACACAGGGCAAGGTTGCCCTTTTCCTCAATACTTTGTACAGTTCCATTTCAAGTGCAAGTGAAGGGGACTACTGATAAACACAGGCAGAACTGCATGAGAAATTAAAATCATTGCTGGGATACCATTTTTTGGTCCAAGAAACACTCATTTGTTAGTGAAATTTAATCCCAATATCTTACATCAATCCAGAATACATAACCTCTCATTTCAAAATAGAGTTTAATGTCAACTCTGGGTAATGACCAAAAGCTGATTGTGCAATCCTTACAGATCTCGTATCAAAAGGCTATAAATAGCTCAAATCTTTTCAAGCTTCTCAAATATCCTTGCCGTGTAATATTCAGATGGCGTTCGCGCTGTAAGGAAATTTAAAAAAAAAACCATACCAGGTCCTTCTAAATAAGATTTTTTTTGTCTATCTCTTTTGTATTATAATTTATTTTTCCTGCAATAAATTCAGTAGGTCTTCTCTATTCAAACAAATGTTGTAAAATTGGCTCAAAAGTAAAGCTGCAAAAAGGGCCTGTAATGGAAAATAAGGACTAATAATGATAGCCTTGTTATGTTCCTTTATTTTGCCATGATTGGTTTTTCTGATTTTATCCAATAATGTAATGATAAATAATATATTTGTGTGTGATATTGTGGGCACCTACATGTATATTGTCATTCATGATCATTGTCCACTTGGTACAAACACTCGAGAGATTTTGCCACCAAATTAAAAAATCTGCCCTCGTAATGATCAAAAAATGGAAAAGAAATGCATCCAAACGTCCTGCCACGACGAACAGTTTTCATTACTGAAGGAAGAATATAAGGTGGGTTTGAAAAAATATTAAATTAATATATTTTTTATAATTTTAATATTAAGATATTAAAAATAAAAAAATCTAAATAAAAACTATTTTAATATAATTTTTAAATAAAAAAAATATTTTTCACTACAATACAAAATACACATTAAAAAAAATCTGAATTGTCGTCCGGAGAAAGCTTGGTTTATCTGGCTAGTCTAAGAACAAGAGAAGTCTTCTTGATATGATAAAAATTAGTTCTAAATATACAATAATTATTATTGATTTTCCGGTCCAACATAAACTAAGGTCACTATCTGCTAGTTATAAATGAGATTAACATAGTGATCTTTTAAATTCAAAGTACCATTTGGTCAAATTTTTATATAATGAAAATATTTTTTTTTCTCCATTGGGTTTTAGACAAGCATTTGTACTTGATATTCATGTACTTTACAGTATTTTTTTACGATAAAGAAAAGGTTCTCATTTATTTTCTACACAGATTAAATAAATTTTAAACAAATATAAATCGAATTGACATAATTATCAATCGAAATAAAAACTATAAATCTATTTTGATGGTTTGAGAAAATTAAAAAAAAAATTATATTTTATAAATTACAAGACTAACCTAACTCTCGATAAGTTAACTCAGAATCTAACTCAAGTTAAGTCAAACTTAGTTGAGAAATAAAAACTGTAAATCTATTTTGGTGGTTTGAGAAAATTAAAATTTTTTTTATAATTTATAAAATATAAGACCGACTTAGCTCTTGATGAGTTAATTCAGAATCTAACTCAAATTAAGTCAAACTCGGTGTCCTGGTAAATCAATTCATGATCTAATCAACCCAATTAAAATATGAGTGAGCCCAACTTGACTTTTTATTTTTTTTAAAAAATAGTATCATTTTAATTTTTCTTTTAAAAAATAAAATTATATCATTTTAAATTGACTCTTATCAATTTAGTATAATACATGACTTGAATCTTGGGTCAGGGTCAGATATAGACGGGCCAAGTCTTATAGCTATAGTAAGAGTTTGGTTGCAATTGCAAACGGAAGACAGAACCATAACTAAAGTTCTGAGGTTTTTAGAGCTCGTTTGGTATTGTAGTAACTGTTATTTTTCAAAGTATTTTTTACTTGATAATGCATTAAAATTATATATTTTTTTTATCTTTTAAATTTTATTTTTTTATATTAATCTAAAAATAATAATTTAAAATGTAAAAAAGATTAAAAAATTTTAAAATACTTTTAATTCAAAAAACAAAGCGTGTCTTACACGGTGGGCAACTGGGACAGGGAAAGGGATGGCAAGAGTTGTGATTGGATAAAGATTATTAATGGGAATGGTGGCAGCAGTCAACAAATTCGCTCGAAGAGAATCAATGCCTCCAATTTTATCCCTCTCTTCTCCTCTTCTCCCGTAGTGGCCATTACTCTCCCACCACAACCTCACCCAAGCTTTATTATTGCCCACAAATCCTCTTCCCACCTATGACGCCATTCTTCCTTCTTTAATTCTATGGTCTTCTGTTATTCTCGATATTAAATTCATCTCTTAATTCTTGACATTCTAACTTACAAAAGGTTCTAAATTGGTGGATGCAAATAATTTTCACGCATTGTAAACATTAAGGTTCTAAATTTATAGGAAAAATACACCCATCATCGTGTAAAAATCTTTTAATATGGTAATATAGGTTTTTGAACCCATGTATATATATTTTTTGTTATAAAAAATGTTTTTATAAAAGTAAAAAGAAATATGCAAATCATTGAATTGATTGGGTTCAATAATCTCAATTAATTTAATAATATGATGAAAAAAACATTGATAATGAACAAAATATATAAGTGATAATAGTTAATTATAAAAAATGAGATATTAATACCATACCCAATAAGAAAATAAAAAATAAAAAAAAACAAACATATTTTTACTACTTTTTTTGTTAACATGCTCAATTTATCCACAAAAACTAATTATAAATACCAATTTCATAATAAATACGAGGAGGCTTGATCTTGTAGCACCCACACCACATAACTATAGGTTGATGGATCATTGCTTTTTTAAGTCACAAACACCAGCCCTCTGTATTTTAACTAACATGTTAACTTGCCTTTGACTTCTCAAAAACCCCTTCATGTATTTTATGTCGGGAATAAGATTTAAGGTATATAACTCTATGATGAAGTTCTAGAAAAGATGTGGTTTTGAGGGATGATGACCATTGTTTTTTAAATTATTTTTTATTATAAAATGTTTTAAAATATTTGTTTAATTTTAGAAGCCGTTTTTAAAATAATTAACATATTAAAACAATTTAAAAATATAAAAAAAATTCAAATTTCATTGAACTTTCATTTAGAATGCAATACCAAACACTTCAATGGATTTGCTCGGTATGTTTTTTTTATTGTTGTTGTTGTAACCTGCAAAACAAAGTCCCCTATGTCTTCTTCATGTATATGAAAATACCTCACCATGACTTGCTCGTGAAGACGAAAGGGAATAGCTTGTTATCGTAGGGTGGCCCGGCCAGGGTAGCTCGCTCGCCGCTGTGATTGTAACTGTCAGTTTTAGCTTTACAAAAACCAGCGCTTCGATTGGTCGTGATATATATCAACCAGAAAGCAAGGATCAGGTGAGAGTATTTTGTGAATGATTGGATGACAAACTACGTGTTGTTTTGTGTGCCGAGAATTGCAAAGAAGAAGAGGAAGAAGAAGAAGAGAGAAGATTTACAAGAAAGCATGGAAAAATTGGCAATGCATGGATTGCGTTTTCAACCATGCATCGATCTAGGCTGGGTTTCCAGTCTTTCGAGCCTCGCCTAAATGACTGGAAAAACCTTTCATTTTCATTTTTTATGTAATATTACTCTATAAATAAAGTTAATCGTATGTAACTATGCATTTTTTAAAAAATAAAAATAAATTGAACAAGTTTTTCGCTCGCGACTAGAAGAAACCTAGGGGCAAAGTTTCAGTAAGCATATATATACCACCGAGTGATTCATTACTATTTTTTTCTTAGAGGTTGGTCCTGAGAACAATCGTGTCTGAGACAACACTCCATCTTCCAGGCATTGCTCAACTTACACAAGCATATCAGTCATAATATGTGTAGATGTAACATTCACAACAAATATAATGATTTTTTTAAAAAAAATGTATTACATGCAGTAAGATAAAAGTTTTGGAAGAATAATATCATTTAAAAACGATTTTATGAAATAGTACACTTTCATCTTGTTGCGTTTTTGAAACTCAAAATTTATTAAATGCTGCTATTTTTAAACGTGATAAGATAATTTTTGTGCTTCTCAAGTATGACATATTATGAAATTTAAATATATCCAGATCAAAGAATACACAGATGCAACAACTCTCTCCCTCTCTTTTCAAACTGATGCCCTCGACCCTTATCTCTCTAAAAAAACCCACCAAACACTTGTTTTTCTTTTTTGTCCAATAACTTGTTTTTATTTAATAACAATTATGGTCATGAAAGCATCTTCATGTGGAAGGGGGTTACACTTCAGCTCCTACTAGGATGCAGACATTACAAAGTTATTTTGCAATTTTATGCATTTATATTGTCTAATTATAACTTTTAAAAATGAAATTAAACTGACATAATTTTAATGTTATGCGGTGTGCTGGTAAAGTATTTGATAATAATTTAGCATATATGTTGATATTTTATCGAAACGAGTTAGATAGTCAACATGTTATCCATATATTTTTTGAATCATTTGTTAAAAAAAAAAACTTAACTTCACCGAATTATTATTGTTTAATATTTAAGAAACTTGTATTCCACAAGTCATGTGAACGCCTTATTTGGATGAAAAATTGATAGTTGTTTCGGCTATATATTTGCACTAGTGAGATGAACATATAGACATCAATGGTCCCATTAATATTTTTTTGAGATGGTTGAGCTACATTATCCAGATTGAATAATACGATGATTTAATTACAAACAATGTATCCCAGTCGACATCAATATGAGTGATGCTTTGCACATCATAAATCATTAATCAGGTTTCTACAACTGAATACATGTAATATAAGCAACATATCCAGCGGATTCAAAATATCATAATCAAATCTTTTATATAATGAATATATGTTAAACTTTGAGTTTTATTTATTGATCTTTTAATTTGACATTAATATTTTATTAATATTCAGTTGACTTCATGCTATCAAAGGGTCGAGAAGCCGCATATATGCTTCATAATATCAATGAAGAAAACAAATGATACACCTATATGTCTCGGTGATTCATTTTTTGCTGCACTGGACTTGAAACCTTTGGAGAAAGGTTAACCATTAATGATGCCATGACAGAGAACAAGGCCACTTAGACAGGGGCAAGAGCTGGATCCAGTCATGTTGTTGATGAGGCCAAATCATCTAGCAAACGATGTAGACGTAGATAAATAGATGGGTTATGTTGATATATTTTGGGATTTTAATTACTAGAATGTTGTATTATTTAAGGTTTTGAGGTTCACTTTGCATGTATATATGTTTTTTTATTTGCAATCCTAGGGTTACTTTGTGATTATGAAGTGTGAGAATTTATTGAGTTTAGTTATTATGGTTTTTTGTAGATTTTTTTTAAGTGAGATAAAATTTTTTATATAATTTTTATACAAAAAAAACTTTGCTAAAATTTTGTTAAAATTGAAAAATTTTTAATTCTCTAAAATCATTAACTAAATTAAATTTCAGATTAACAACCTAATAATAAATTTCATAATAAATTTATTTTTTGTTAGATTTAGATATTGAGGATATTTGTTACTAGGAGGGGCAGTAGCCTTACTGTTAATCCTTTAGCTCAACCAGTCGGCCGATTGAACTAGTTATATGAACCAATTGACCGGTTCACATAAAAACCATAATTTTATGATTTTTTTTCTTTCAAATATGCTTTATGAATCGAAATATATATCTTTGTCCAACTTGTAGACTAAAAAACCAAGTCCAATATACATCTTTCCAATGTCAACCGATTTTTTGATTTAACTAACCATTATGAACTGGTTGACCAGTTTGTCATTCTTAATAGTATTGGAATTGAATTGATGTCGCAATTGTAAACCATAACATCAATTAAAATTTTATCATAGTTGTGACTACAATATTTAATTGATGTCATAGTTTAGAACCACAACATTCAAAAACATGTTATTTTACCAAAACTTTTTGTAATTTTTATAGTTATAATTTTTTTAAAATAATTTCTAGCTTCTTCTTAACCAAGACCAAGAAAGAATTTACCAGTATCCGCCCAAAACCACACAATTATTTTTATTAACCAAATAGAATTGAGCCCCTGTCTGATAATGCGTCCAAAACATAAGTTTGCTCAAATTAATTTTTTTATATTTATATATTATTTTAATAACATGATATCAAAAATAATTTTTTAAAAAATAAAAAATATTATTTTAATAAATTTATAAAAAAAACACTGTTATTATACTGAGAAAAAAAACCCCAGAATCTATGATTGCGGTAAAACGCAAATCCAGCCAAGGAAACAAACATACCGTCTCTTTATATCAAGATAAAAAAGCAGTCTTTACATGAATGATTAGAACTCCCCGGTTGGGTTTTGCAGTTTTTCCCATGATGAGAACACGGTGATTAGACATAAAACAAATGCACGTGGGACGTGAAGGTGAAACCGTAATAAAATCACCACCGTGCCTCAAAAAGCAATGGATAGAGAGGAACAGTAATCACAGATCAGAGGGATCCCTGCCAAAAAACACAAAACCCTAGAACACAAGGTCCAATAGCAGCAAGGAACACGGCAAAACCCTCTCTTTCCTTTGCAAGAACAACGACAATCAAGCACACTCTCACACAACCTTTATACCTTTTTTTAAAACAAAAACAACAAGCCTACACATATTCAGACACAGAGACAGTTAGTGCAGGGAGAAGAAAAAATAATAATTAATCAATTAAAAAATAAAAAAATTGAACAAGATCCTCCTTTCCCAGAGAAAGACAGAACCTTTTGCTTTTTAATGCTCTGCCCCTCTTAAAAGTTCAGTCTTTGAGGCCCCTTCTCTCTTTCTCTCTCCCTCTCTTTACTTTCTTGAAAATCGTTCTCTCTTTCGTTTTTACTCCCTCTCCCTCTAAAGCTGAAGAGAGAAGAAGCCATGAAGGAGAAGCTTGATATGAAGAGGAAATGGCAGTAGTATTGACAATGGCACAACAAAGCAAGAACAACAATGCCAACAGTAGCCATAATAATAGTGTTTATGTAAACAACAGTACTGCAACAAGCCAACAGCAACAAAAACAAGATTTGAAGGCAATGTTTCATGATTTCTTGGGCATGAAAGGAACTACAGATTCACCAGTTGTTTTAGCTCCAAAAAATAAAGATGGGTCTCCTTCTGCTTCTGCTTCATTTGGAGCTTCTTCTGGTGGTGGCCGTGGACCTCTCTCTTCTACCTCTGATCTAGCTTCTGGTCAGTACTTGCTCTACAACTTGAAAGCTTCTGTCTTTTTTCTTGAGCCTTATAGGTTAATGGGTCCTTTTGATTTTTTGTTTTCCCTTTATTGACGTTGAAGCTCTTCAAGAATTTCTTTTTCTTTCTCTATTTAGTTGGTGGGTTCTTTTATCTAATTATGTTTTTTTTATGTTTAGTTAATTTTCCCTCTCATCTCGTTATTATCAAGTGAAATGGAGTTCCTTCTTTTTTCCTCCATGATCTAGCGGGGCGTGTGTGTGTGAGAGAGAGAGAGAGAGAAAGGTTTGATGGTCCGTCTTGATTTTTCATGTGATGTAGAGAACACTATCTATTTTCAGGTAGAGAGATGGATCATTCTTTTGTTGATTAGTTTTAGTGAGGTTGTTAGCTTCGGCAGGATTTCACTTCGTCTTCTTTCTTTTATTTTATTACTAAACTTGATCTTTCAGTAGGGAAAGTTTAATTTGCAACTTCTTGCCACTTTTTTAGTGTTTCCTTGATTTGTATACTAAAACATCTTCATCTAATGGATTTTTCCAAATGTGGTGTTTTGTGGTTTTCTTTACTCGAATGTTGTTTCCTAAAGAAGTAGGAACAAAATTGAAAGTGTTCATGTATATACTCCTTTCCTTTCAAAGATTCCACATTGCAAGTTGAAAGGACTGAATTAAGCACGTCATTTGCAATTTAGGCCAATATGCATTTTGGTCGAGGAAGAGGGCTTTTGTAATTGTAGCTTACACATGTTACTTTTCCTTTTGTGGAGATTTTTCATCAACAACCTAGATAAAAAGGACATTGCTAAGGTTGAACTTTAGTTGTTGAAATTGCTTTATATTTATTATTGCTTGTGTTTTCTGGTTTCATGATCCTACCAATCATTTTCAAAGTTTGATACTTTATCATTGATATTAATAGAAAGGCAGGCTGGAAATCATCTTGAGGGGATTCCATTTTATGGTCCAAGGAGTGATATTTCTGGTCCTGAGATAAGCAACAGATTAGCAGGAAGTAAGCGGAGCAATTCAGATTCTGCCTTTACAGGATCAAGGGATGGGATTCCACAAATGGCTCATGATTCCATCGAGAGCCTGCATTTGATGAAGGTAGCTTTGAGATTTAATCTTGTGGTTTGTCTTCCATTTTAATGAACGAGAAGAACTTCCCATGTCGTTTGTTTTTGTTAACATTTAATTTTTCATGTTGAGATTCAGATGCTAAAAAATGGAGGTGGCAGAGAACGGCCTAGAAGGTCCAACGATGACGAGGTTTTCTATGGTATGCAGCCAATGAGGCCGAGTTCTGCATCTCTCATACTGCAACCTTCTGCTGGCAGTAGACTTGATGCCAACGTTTCCAAACAAGATCGATCCATTCCCATGGGGATAGGTGCATATCCTCCGCGTGGTGGTCAATTTGTTCCTTTTACGCATCAAGTTCCCACAAACAGATTCAGAGACACAAATGCTGGTCCTTCAATTGTCTCACAATCTGCTGCCGATGAAGGATCCAGAACTGGAATCAAAGGCCCTGGAATTCTGAGTTCTATAAATGCTGGCAGCGGTATCTCTGAGAAAAATTCATCCAGAGGGCTGCCTAGTGGTGGCAAACCCAAGACTGGGATTCATATTTCAGAGCCAGAATCTTCAAATCCTTTAAGGTGAATTATATAATATAGTACATTATCTTCGCTTGTCAATATTAATTGTTTAATTGATGCTAATTATCGCCCATTAAAAAGAACTTGATACCATATCTCTTTGGTTCCTATGGCAGTCGGCAGGGTTTAGCATCTGCCAGCCGCCAGATGACTATATTTTATGGTGGTCAAGCTCATGTTTTTGATGATGTCCACCCAAACAAGGTTTGCTTTCCATTTGTTTGCTAATAAAGGATAACCTTTTTAATCTCATTGGTTTATACAGTTTCTTGGATGGAAAGCTTATTTTACATGCTCATGTGCAACCTGCATCAGTTTATGCTAGTGAATCACCTCGAGAAAAATGCATATGTTTGATAGCATCTTGGTTGAGTCGTATAAAAATTGCAGTTGCGGCCTTCTGTCATTGAGAATGTGAACCTATGCCCAGGGAAGCAGTTGCAGTTGTGTTATTAGTTCTGGTCTGCAAATATGTTCATAAATATTGTGCTCTCTTATTTGGAAAATGGTTCTCTGTTGTCTGAACTGTGCATGTGAAATGAACGAATTGTGTTTGATCTTACAGTTGGAAACGTGTCATATTAATATGGAAGGGATGGATTTCTTAGAATTTCTTTGTTCACTTTGTGGAATATGATTCCAGATGGCCAGATACACCTCACGGCTCAAGTTAAGAGTTGACTTGGTTGAATACATGTTGAAAGTAGCAGAATTCTCTTTTGAATTAATTTATCATATACAATGGCAAGAAAACGAAACAGAGCTACAAACTGACGCCTAGTTCACTAGACTGCAGTTACTCAAGTGAGAAAGTCCGATGATGGTTTCTTTTTAGAGTGGTAGGATTACTTTTTATACATTACCTGGCAGTATTTTCCCTTAGTGAACAGAGAGTGACATGAGTATCTATGTTTCAAGTAGTTCCTTTTCCTTTAAAGTGAGCACATATCCATGTTTTAAGTTGTGATCTCTCTTAACCTTCCCAACCTTTTTTTTTCAGTCGTGTCTTTTGAATTCTGTTCATCTTAAGTTGCTTATTGTGTGTTAATACAGTTGGTGTGTTTATTCCTTGGTGAAGCTTAAGAGAGGATTGATATCACGTTATTCTCTTTCCTTCCTCTCTAAACTTTGTGGTTCCATTTTTGTCACCTTTTATATGCTCAGTACAGCACTCCACTATCATTATTTCTGTCAATCACAGCAATTTTCAAACTGGGTAAAACTGTATGGAAAGGCTACTTTTTACTGGTTGCTTGGGCTTGCTAATGTGCCTTCCTCATTCTTTAGTGGATGTCCATCATATAGCATTTTTTCCGTAAATCTGTTGCCTGTTTTCTACCATAAAGTGTGCTTAATGTTTTCACTTTTTTATCCCCATCATGATAGCAGTGAAGTGATTCATAGTGGTCTCCAAGAACGTTGTGCTTTTGATTTATCTAGGCTTTCAATACGGAAGCTTCAATTTTTGTAGTTCTGCTCAAGAAGTTAAGATAGCCATATTGGGTCATAATTGTCCTGACCATTTTTCTATAAAATGCATCGTTTCTTTCTTAAACTGGTGAAATATCTTCATTACAAGTTTGAATATTAAAAGCTGCCCATCATTATGTACATAACTTCCTATTCCTTTCATGATGATGGGCGCTTTTCCTTTCTGCTAAATCTTTATGTGGCCCCTGTAGGAACTGTTTCTATTATTCATTTTTACAATTTCTAATACTTTAATATGCTTATGAATGACAATATTTATGTTACTTTTGTTCACTTTTTAAAATTTAAATCCTGGCATGAAGATGCTGGGTAGCAATCTTGTGCCAAAGACCAGCTTTAATGTTCCGATAAAGGCACCAATTGCGTATTTGTCAGCCTAGGCCTCAGAGAAGATTAATAAAATTGGTTTTCTGTAGATTTCTGAGGTAAATCACATAATACTTTCCGCTATTCATTTCTTCCTCTTACCCCTGCATGCGAAGGCCTCGGAGACTCATAGTCAAAGCTGCAAAAAGTAACAGGGATCCTTGGGGGATTTATGCTATTTTTTTCCTGTGGTGTTCGACTCGGTTATTTACATGTGGCACAAGTATTTTTCTCACAGTGCATAGCCAAATTGGTGCCTTGACCATTATGTGCTGTCTGATCTATTTCAGGCAGATGTTATAATGGCCCTGGCAGGTTCAAACGGAGGATCATGGTCAACAACCTACTCCCCAAAACCTACTGCAAGTCCAGGTAGTGAAAGTTACATGACCAGCGGCGGGGAATATGAACTCCGTGGGAGGCTATCCGTCACCGGCAATGCTACCCGGGGAGTTGGCTCCAGTGATCGAATCTCTACACCAACAGGTGAATATTCATATTTATCATCCACAATGTCCTTTGCTCTTTAAAGCTAGGAAATGACTTGCTTAAATTGCTCTTTTCGTTTGCTAATCTGCAGGAGGTCATCATGGCAGCATTGTAATAGCTAAAGAGACGAGAAACGCAGTTCAGGCAGGCGAACCCAGTAATGAGGAGAAATGAGAGGTCTAAACTCTAAAGTTGAGAACTTGAAACAGCCCTAACATTATTTTAGATAACAGCTCTTTAGGAAGAATGAGCTCTTTTCTCTGGTGTTGCTTAAGCTCTTCATTCTTGTCCTTTTTTCTTGCTTCTTTTTTGGAAAAGAGCAAGGGGGAGGGGAGCTCTTGTGTATAGAGGACTTGTATCATAATCATAATCAGATGCCACCATGACCAAGCTTTTGATATAAATCTATGTTGTTTATCAATTTCTCAACTTGAAAAAGGCCCTACCCCCTTTGCTTAAAACTAGTAGGCATTTATTTGCAAGCACAATTCCACAACCTTTTTCTCATAAACAGCAATTTCAGGCATGCTTGGGTGGCAGCAGCACCGCACCCTCCGATCAATCACCAAACCCTTGCTTAGGTGAAAGAGAGAGTTCTGTGCTGAGTGCGGCTCATCAATAGCCCATCCTGTGCATATTTTTGTCGGAGACTTTTCTCTATGGGCTCTTGACGAGCCTGGCTCACGCAAGTTTTGCTGGGATAAAAAAAGAGACCTAGATAGAGCTGAGCAAATGGTTTGACCGGTTCGGTTTTGATTTATTTAGTTCGAGTGTTTTCAAAAACCGAACAGAATTTGTTATGAGTCGAGTCATGTAAACCAGAATCTTTCAGTATGGTTTTCCAGTTTTTAAATGAAAATTCCTAATTTAGAAGTTTTTGATTTTTTATAAGAATCATTAAAATGAAAAAAAGGAAACCGGTTTTTCTGTTTGTTCGGTTCTCAAAGAGAATCTTTAAAAATGATTTACCTGATTGAAGAGGCTGAATATCAAACAAACCAAACCGAAAGAACCAGATCATAGCAACTCGATTCCTTTTCTTGGGTTGAACCAAACAATGCACGACCATATACTGGTTTCTTGTAGACCCACAATCACAATTGCATTATTCAATGGGAATTGGGAATCATATATTTTCCTCTTTTTTATCATTATTTTATGCTTTCTTTTCTCAACCATGGTTGTTATCCTGGTTTGGTCCAGCAAGGAAAAACTCATGATATAGAATCTAACCTCATTTGAGTTTTAAGTTGAATTGAAAAAGATAATAACACAAAAAAAATATAATTGACCCGATCAGATTAACTTATGACCTAGTTGATCGGGTTAACTCTAGCCGAGATAACTTCTAATTTTTTTTAAAAAAAATAAATGAAACAATTTTCATAAAAATAATTAATCTAAATAGACCCGTTAACTCATTCAAAATTAACTTGATAACCCAGTAACCAAGATTTTTTCCAAGATAGTCGGCGAGAAGAAGTTCTTTTGCCCATCATCTACCTGGCCCTTGTACCGCTACAGCATTAGTTTCTCCTGCTGATGGCCCCAGGCCCAGAAGCAGCGTGATCCTTCTTACAGTAGCCAATGGGTTTCGGGCCCGAGATCCTTCAGAAGACACGTGTTACTGTAAGGCCCAATAAATTAAATAAATAAATAAGAGAACCTATCCATAAGACGTCAGACCTTTGCTTTTTATGAAATAGGAATTTTCTTGAATTTCCCATTTCAGCATTTTGCCAAATCTTGTTCATAGAAAAGGTGATATTTGACTTGCAGAAAAAACCCAACTAATCGGATTGTTGCTTCATTTTTTTTATATTAAAAATAAAAAATACCCATTAATTATTTTTTTAATTAAAAATACCTATTTCATTCTTTTTAAAAAAATAAATAAATTATTGACTCAGCTAATAAGTTTGATCATGATATAGATAAATTTATTCCATCATCCAAACTTGGTTGGAGAAATATTAAAATTAATTTAAATCTAGTTTAGAATCACAAGTGTTTTAAATTAAGATTAAGTTAAGTTTAATAGCTATGATAATAGTTTGACATGGAAATATAACAGTCAATAATTATAAATCTTCATTAATCAAGTTCTATAATTAACTCACAGTCGGCGATCCCATTCCTTAATAGATCTTATCTTATGTTTCTTTTTCTTTTTTCTTTTTTATTAATTTTCAAACATTATTGTTATTAATTCACATAAAGAGAGGGAACACTGATTTTTGCATCATTAAATACACGACTCCCCCCCTTTCTTTCTTTTTGTAATACTATGATCAATTTCATTCCACTATACTCGCATAATTATAAAAGAAAAACCATCGATAATCTGATGAAGTTATATATCCATTTGGGATGGTAGTATATATTATTTTTTAAAATTTAAAAATATATTTAAATAATATTTTTTATTTTTAATATTAATATATCAAAATAATTTAAAAATATAAAAAAATAATTTAAAATAAAAGAAATTAAAAGCATAATCCGCCGCACAAACAAATATTACCATAGTACAATTTTAAAAAATATATAAAAAATTAATTTAAAATAAAAAAAATTTAAAAGCATAATCCGGCGCACAAACAAATAATACCATAGTAACTTATGGTTGATGAAGTCTTGATGCAATGCTCATTATCAAACCAAAAAAAAAAAAAATCTGAAATTTCCATGGACTTGAAATTTATGAAATGTCTAGTTGGTTCCAGATAGCCTGTCTTCCACCGAAGTCAAGAACAAGGAGACAAACCCAAAAAGTAGATCGAATTTAGATCTGAAGTTAACAGTTTCAAGACTTGATAGTTTGACGATGAAGATGAGTCACATTAATTAATAATTTGATTAATGTATGTATGTATGTATGCATGCATGCATGTATTTCGGTGCGTTGGTACGTCTCCCGGTTCTTAAAACAAAACATAATTAATAATTTGATAATACATGGAAAAATACCCATATATTTTATTGAATGTACACACCACATAAATATCTTATAAAATATTTATATTACATTTTATAACTTAGATATTTATATAAAATATCTTGGATATTTCTTAAGATATTTATCTTAAAAAATCAATATAAAAAAAGTTTTATCTCTATAAATAAAAAATCTGTTAGAACTTATTTCTTTTCATTTTATTTCTCAAGAGAACATAAGTTATAAGACTTAAACATAACTTGTGGAAAACTGATAAAAAAATCTATCAGTTTTTAAAACTTGTTTTTGACATTTTCATGTCATACCATGACACACAACCTAAACACTCATTTTACTTGTTATCACGAACACTTTTACCCAACCGGACCTTCAGCAACTTACAAGTCAGGTGCAACTATTTACTTAGACCGTGTTGGCAAACTAAGGTCAAAATCATACTTTACCACCTAAACAAGTTTTGGCAACTATGGTAACACACTTGACTCCATCACCATCACCTCCGGCCACTTCCAGCGCCCGTAACTCATTGCACTACCCATAAGAGCTTGGGCATAATGACCTCTAAAAGAATATTTTGCCTTCATACTTGCCAAATTCTTCTAAGAGTCGTTCGCGCTATTGCAGTACCTGTGCATATACTCGGTGTTCTAGACACGCTCCCTCAACTACCATGGGATGAACCTCTATTACCAATCTCATTATTTCACGCCAAACTTTCTAGACTCCCTGAATCCCAACGAATCACCTCATGATGTATGATTTTCAATGGGAATGTAAGTTTACTTTTGAAATAATAATAATATATATTTGACATACATTTTCTAACTATAGATCTCTAGTGGGGGCTTTCGACCACTCTCCTTGAAGGGAATTGACTTGGTCTCTCTAGAGCAATATTCTCACAATCACCAGGGGTTGATCTCAGATCCTCCATTTTACAGTATAGTCTCGATTTGGCACATTCTTCAGGTGATGCTAAAGAGCCTTTCACAAATTAGCAAAGGGTTGATCTTGGATTCTCCACTCTTAGTACAATACCTGGCTTAGACTGTTTAAACTAAAAAATCAATAAATTATCCAACATATTAGTCTTGTTTCTTAAAATTTTGGATTTTAGGACTCATCGTGTTGTGTGTTATCTTTTGTCAAAATTTTCCAATAGACGATGAAGGTAGATTTTTCTCTAAAAAGGAAAAAGGAAATATCAACAGTTTAAAATATGAAAAATTTGTTATTACAACTATCCCTTTCATTTTGAAACAAGCAAATGCACTGCTCTAAAATCTATTAAATTATTTTTTTAATAAAAAAATATTTTTGAACTAGCCTTTTCTATTTGAAAACATCTTTTTAAGATTTTAAACAGGAAAAAAATTTACATTATAGTATACTAACTAGATAGGATATGCACCATGTTGTGGGCCAACTCAATCTTTCTCTTAGCATAAAAAAAAATATGCTAAAGCAATGCAAGAGTTTCTAAACAAGCAAAAAAAATCTAAGGCTTGGATCATTGATTTAACTGAGTTTAATAAGCTTAGTTAATTTAAATAATACAAATAAAAAATAAAACGACAATAAATAAATTGAAAAAAAATTGACAAAGTAAAAAAGATAAAAAAAAAACCCCATTCTTAGCCTATTCGGATTAGCATGCTAAGCTTGCGAATTGATTGTGATACCGAGGTAACCTTGTCAGAAGAAAATTAAATAAAACTATGAAACATAATTATCAAACAACTCAATGTTAAAGAGAAACTGAAAAAAAATATTTAACAACAAAAAAAAAATCTAAATCAACTAGGGTTAACTCATTACCGTGGACACAAGATTGAGATAATATCAGAAAGAAAATTGAAAAAAAAACATGAAGACCAATTCTTAATAAATCAACATTTAAAGGATGAAATTAAAATAAAAATAATTTTTAAAAAAATATCAAAGTTAACCCGTGTTAATATTAGAAAATCGTGACCTTGGTTACATTGTGCTCTTAAAAGGTCAAAAGACCAAAATGTCCTTAATCAATATCATAATAGCTAATGGATCCCGTAAAAAAGACCATATTACCCTCAATAGCACTTTTTTTGATTTTTTGGTTGAACGATAAAATAATAATTATACTATTTGTGGTGAATAATGATATATGTCTAGGAAAACATTGAATCCTCCATGCTTATTAGTTTTTTTATTTTTTAAATAAATCCATCAATTGATGGGTTGGTTTTGGTGGTCAAAATTTAAGATCAAAGTTATTGAACTTGACCCAAGATTTGAGTTAGGGGTAGAGCGAGTTAACCCGAGTCATTTTAAAACAACTTCGTTTTAAGATTTTTTTAAAAAATTAAACTAGGTTTTGACTGATTCATGAGTTTGACCCATCAAGTTGATCAAATTAATTTTTATTTGATTTAATTTGAAACCCAACTTATGGCAGGTCCTAGATTGATAAATCATTCGATCAATTTGTCGAGTTCGACGAGTTTAAGAACACTACTTAAGATAGCCCAAGTTTAAATAGTATACCTAGATTCTAAATATATCAGGTCTTAGATGAATAAATCATTCAATCAATCTGTTGATTTTAGCGAATTTAATAACATTGCTTAAGATAACACAAGTTTAAATAGTATGTCTAGATTCTAAATATGCCAGATCCTAGATGAATAAGTTATTCGATTAATCTAGCTAGCTTAATAACACTGTTTAAATAACACAAATTTAAATAGTATACCTAGATTCTAATTATGATATATATAGCTAACAATTCTAAAATATGGCTTTATCTATAAAGATTTTTTAAACTTTATCTCCCAAGTAGATATGTGAGATACCTTTTCAAATATATATATATATATATATATATATATATATATATATATATATATATATATAAAGATCATGCATGCAAGCATTATGTCCTATCTACATCATAGAGTAGCCCTAGCTACTCAATTAACTCTTGTTAATATTACATCACAAGAAAAGGTTAGGGTGGTAGAATTCATTTATTGTTGAATCTAACTCATGCGATCATATAAATTCATTATTTACTTGGTTAATTTGGACTTCAACATGGGTGATAAAACTTGTTTGTACAATATTTTCATTAATTAAGTCAAAGAAGTATATTTGGAGAGATATTCTTGCTAGAAATGTGTTCCATAAGAGAAGACATGTTAATAAAAATTGAAGTTAATTGATGTGATCTTCACGTGAAATAATCAAACTTATTTAAAAGCTTTCCCTTAAGTCTTTCTAAGATTCCATTTGTCTATGCATGCAGTCAATCACATTTTAAATTGCGATTGATAATTATATAACAATTATTAATTAAATGATATTTTTTCAGCCAATTACACGACCGAAACCGTACGGAGAAACCATTGTATTTTAGCCTTAATTGAATGTAGATTACAAAAGTGAACTGACAAAATTGGCCTTTATAAAAATCAGGCAGTGCTATTTTTCAAGGGTAAAATAATCTTTTTGCTATGTTAATTTGTTATTTTAGAATTGTTTAGAGGTATTTCAATCTTTCTATTATTTTTTACATAGTGAAATTATGTTATCTTTAAAAGAAGAGAAAATTAACTATTATTTATGAGCTTTTTCAGATTTTTCTTTTGACATGCAATATATAATAATTTTTAATTTATTTTAATTTCATACTTCAACATTAAATTGAGGTTCTTGATTAACTATGAGTTTATGATTTAACGAGTTGCAAATTTAAGGGATTAACCCAAGTTTGGAAGATTCACCTGAGTTCATCTATTGTTTTTTTTCTTTCTATTTTTTAAACTCATGTTTTTTGATTTTATCATTTGTAATTTAATTTAACTGGATATTAGGCTCCATAATATTTTCTTATGTATATAAGATTTTTCACTAATTTTAAAAAAATCTTGGGTCTTTTTATATTTTATTCTTTGTTGGATTTAGCTTCTTCTAAAAGAATTTTTTAAATTAAATTAAATTAAATTAATTGTTCAATATTTATTTTAAAAAATATATCATCTAATACATCATCATCTCTATTTATCTTAATATTTCTTTTAAGGTTAGAACAACAATATCTAACATGTACGATAGTGATATCTAAAAATTCATTTTTTTTCTAAACTCATGTTTTTCTTTTTCTTTTTCTTTATATATCTAGAAAAAATTTAGTATAACCAAGTTAATTTGTTTTTGTTTTAAATTAATTTTTTTTATTGTTTTAATATGCTGATATAAAAAATAATTGTTTTAAAAAAATAAAAAAATATATTATTTTTATATATTTTTAAATAAAATAAAAAATAATCATTATTGTACTTACAAACGCTATCCAATCTAATCATAATCCAAAACATGATGAGGCACGCAGAGCAACACACTTTACGTCCATGTTTTCAATGATTGAAGAAGGATTGGTATGGTTGTCCCCTCGTTGGCATTTCCAGTGATTTAGGACGAGAAATACAAGTCTAGGTATACATGTAGTCGGCAGGCCTATATAGAGCCAGGCCACGTAGCTCTCATTTTTCTTTTTTCTTTCCTGGTTTAGTTTCTTCTATATATATATATATATATATATATATATATATATATATATATATATTAATCTTAACATTTTTAAATTAATTTTTTTCAAATCTTTTCAAGTAATAACTTTAGATTGTAAACTTGTATAAACCCATCATTTTGTTTTTAATTAGAAAAATTAATATAAAAGATATGATTCAAATTTAATAATTAAAACTCTAATAACTTATTAAAAAATCATTTCATTTTGAAATTTTAAACTGTTGAGTTGGATTTAAAATATAAGTTGATATCAACTCTTCAACAGGTTGAACTTGATAAAAAACAATAAATATATCACATTAAAAAATAAATTGTAAGTAAAAACAAATAGATAAAATATATTACAAATTATGTTTGTGAAGGTGTTTGGATATCATAAAGAATAGTTAGAGAACTCAAAGACTTTGATGCTCGACATGTATCACCAATTTATGGTGAGTTTTAAGAGGTCAAATGTTAGAAATATAACACATGACATCTTAGAAAGAAGAGTAGATGAACTTGGTCGTCATGCTTTTAATTTGTTGGTGGGAGAAGAAAGAAGAAAATTATTGAATCTTTTTCATGCAAGGAGTATCACTCTTTATTTTCAATTGTGTTCTTAATTACTATAATGTTTAGAACACTATCATGTTTGTTAATTGTTCATACTTGATACTGTATATTTACCAACAAAGCTCATTCAAGTAGTAGTGCAACATTTAATTTGTGCTACTAGAGCTTATCTCAAATATACATCATGCATTAATTCTCTAAAAACCTTTTCTTTAAACTTGAATGCAAGCAAATATTATTAAAAAAATTATTGTTGAGATATAAATATTAATCCAAATAATTATTTCAATTAAAATACTTAGCTAGATTATTTAATGAAGCTTCAAGATTATATTAAAAAATTAAAATAATAATTTTTGATAATCAAAACTCCGATATCAATGACATCATTATTAAAGAATAATATAAATCATATCTTAGACTTCACCTAAAAGCTTAAGTTATGAGATTGAATTGGTTTTTTGACATGGTAGCAACCAAGCGGTTACAGGTTCGAATCTCATCATTTTTATTTATTTGATAAAAAAATTAAATACAAGATAATATAGGTTTGTGCAAGCTTCAAATTCAAATGACTTTCACTTAAAAAGATGTATTAAAAAATAATATAAATCATATTTTAAACCTCAATTAATAACTTAAACTATTAAATTAATTAATTTTTTTTTTACAGCCATCAAGATTAGAGAGCACATGATATATCCTGATCATAAATCAAAAGCATGCCACAAAGTCACAACTTCTAATTAATCACACTTTGTTTCGAAAAACATTTTCTAATAAGCCCTGCAGCTTTGACACAAGCCATGCACGATCTCCCTAAATTAATTTCTCTTTCACATGTATTTTCTCCCACAAGCAAAGCAAAGCAAAGCAAAGCAAAGCAGCTTCAATCGAGAAAGCAGTGAAAAGGGTTTTGCTTCATCTTCAATAGCCGTAATTAATTTTCAAAGTTGATTGGAATTTCCCCCTCCACAATGATGAATTTTTCTCACGAGAGACCAATAGTCAGACTGAATAATTTCATCCTGGATCTTAGCAAATCTTCAATTAAAGGTCAAGTTCATACTCTTGTGGCTTTACAAAAGCAAATTGGCCCAACAATGGAGCTCCCTGGCCTTTACCAAAAGTTTTCCAGCTAGACCACCTCTCTATCCTATAGCTTTTCGATTTTTGGCATTTAGCGGCAGGTCTTTGTTTAGCAATGTCCTGTGGAAGCTAGGGAAGGGAGCAGTGCTCGTTACTTGAAAGTCCTCCGGCAAGTGTATAATCTGTCTCCTTCCTTGAATAGACATTAATTTGTAAAATTAATTATTAGTTCTCGTGTCCTAATTCGATTGCGGTGTACCCAATAATTGAAAGATAATATATGATTTACAGCCAAACTTAATTGCTTGTCCTAAAACAGTAATTCTCACATTAATTAGTATGTTCTTGTATTTTAGAATTATTAAAAAAACAATTATGACAAAACTATTCGTCCCTTTTCATGACTTGAAATTTAGATGATAGCTTAAAAAACTATTTAAAATATATAGTTGTTGGGACTCTCTAGTTCAAAAATATTTTAATACTAAATATAATTAATACGCCTTCTTGATTTTTAAATTTAAAAATACTATACATAAATACATGTCTATATATATACACGACGTTCTAACAATAATTTTGTATTATTTTTTTAATACCTTTTAGAGTCACTTGTATATTGAAAAATCATCAAACACTATTAAGATAACTCCCGACATCATACATAGAAATAAATATATATGATTTATTGCAAGCTTAATAAATGATTTGCTTTTCAACAGCCTCTTACTTGTGGACAAGGCACGTCTATTGTCCACAAAAGCAAAAGATAAAAAGAGGGTCCCTCTTATCATATCCAAATTCCAAACAAACAAACAGCTTGGAGTTTTTGAGATGTGCCTCAACTTTCTCATTGGTTCTTCCTGCTTTTGTCTCATTCAACCGATCCCCATATCCTTCCAAATTCACAAACAGGCATCGCTCAGGACAAAAGCCACCCTCAGCCACCTACATTATTTAACCTAATCCCTTGCATTGATCCATTAAATCTAATGCGTACTTATGTTCTGAAAAACTCTCCCGAGCTTACTTTGTTTTCCCCCCATTAATATTAATCAAGCATAGCTAGCTACCATGAGCACTCTTTCTGAAGCCTATCGAGACCTTCCTCACCATCCCCACCATATTATCCCACTAGACTTTGATTCAGTCCGAACCTTGCCCGACTCGCATGTATGGCAGCCTACTTCCCATGCCTCTGAGTCCGAAGACCGATTATCGATTCCCACTGTCGACCTCAAGGATCCTGATGCAGGGAAACTGATAGGGCATGCTTGTGAGGCATGGGGCGCGTTCCAAGTCACAAACCATGACATTCCATTGGACCTATTCCATGAAGTTGAGTCCGAGGCTAGAAGACTCTTCTCTCTCCCGACAGGACAGAAATTGAAGGCCTTAAGGTCTCCTGGTGGAGCCACCGGCTATGGCTTAGCTCGGATTTCGCCATTCTTCAACAAGTATATGTGGCATGAAGGGTTTACAATCATGGGTTCTTCTATTGATCACGCTAGGGATCTCTGGCCCAATGACTACCAAAGGTTTTGGTAAGTCCATGCATTTTCATGCACGTAGAGAAATTTATGGAAGTAATTCATATTGCATCTTAATTGCTCGTAATTAAGGCTTATATTATATTAACAAGGAAGTAATCACTAAGTAAGATTTGAGTCATCAACCGAGAAAGAGTTTCTTAATCAACATGTTTCAACTTTCGAGGTGCCAAGGTGAAGCTCAAACCATGATCAGTTGTCCTCATCACCTTACATATGTCTCCCTTCCCATCTCCAAAATTTACCCTCTCAAGCAAAACTAGCTTCCAATCACGAAATTATCACACGGTTATATATCAATCATTATGGTATTGAATTCGTATGATACAATTTGTGCAGCATTTTTTCCAATCAATCACTTGTTGGTGTTATATTCGACATATCATGTTTTAATTAATTTGCACAACCATAACTCTGGAATTTATTAAGAATCTAATTTCTTGGATTGAAATTGTTCTACTATATATATAATATTAGAGTTTTGATTATCAAACGGTTTTAATTTCTATGTATAATCCTGTTACCTTGATTTTTATAATAAAAATAAGGAGTAAAGATATCTATAATTAATGGCTAGATACCATGTATAATATTATTCGTAGCCATTGCTGTGGAATCATGTGCTTTCAGAACGAATAAGGGAAGATAAAAATGGTTTCCTTTGGGCATCCCTTGTTAAGCTTTTTCAACAATCCAAACGGCAAATGATACTTTAAGAATCTTTGAATTATAAAATCATAATTCAAAAAATAACTCTAACTTTTGCTTTTGAAGGGAAAAAAAGAGACAAACTTTAACTGATATTTAAACTTCATGATATGAATAAAGAAGGCTTAATTTGCACAAGTTTGAATTGACTTGAAATTCTCAATTTTAGTGCTTTGATGTTACTTAATTCTTCCCCCCTCCCTCTGGGAAGAAAAGTTGCACAAGTTCAAGGAAGAAATAACTGCGGTTTTGGAAAGGGTTGAGAACATATATAATAGTATGCAAATATCATAGAGGTGTCAGTTTCTGATTGGTTAAAAATCATTTGTATGCAAGGATGATAAATATTTAACATGAATTTAATTTAACTAGAATCAATTTGAATAAGTGAGTTTTTTTATATAATTATTTTACCCTTTGTGGTGTAATAGATCATATGTTATAAATATTGTCCAATTCCATCCAAATCCTCATCTCAATCTGACTCAATATATATACATTTACAATACACACACATGTAGAAAATTTGTGGTTTTTTAATCCAATAAAATATTTACATATCCTAATATTTATATAATACATATATATATGCATAATATTTATACTTTCATTATTCAATACACACATATTTCTCTTTTATTTTATATTAAATAATAAATAATATTTGGATAATAAATATCTAAATGGATATAATGCAAAATCTGATAAATTGGATATAAATATCTAAATTTTTTATTTAATAAATACTAAATAAATAAATTAATAAAATATAAATACAGTAAAAATCCAATTAGATACTCATTGTCATAAATTACAACATATGATGCTTTAAGATCCAAAAATCCTAAACCACTCAAAGATTGACTCTTCTACAAACCATAGTATATATACTCATCTCATTGTCAGCTAGAGCAAAACTACATTCCCTGTGGGGCTAGGACCATGGCTGGCTCCCCCATGTTTTTTTTTTATGTTTAGAATATTTGAATTATGAAGGTTAATTATTGTCATAATATTTAATACTTTCTCATCTGGTCCCCAATATAAAATTATATAGTTCAAGCTAGACCCTCAAATCTTAATTAATTCCTTTATTTTATTTTTACTAGCTATATAGTGGCCTCATTTCCATAATTCTAGTTTAATTAGTCCCTAACAACTGTACAGTGCAATAAACAAATTATTTAGTAATCAAATTAGTTATATTGTTTCAAGTAGGGATTAAATTACAAAAAAAGAAGAAACATTTGATCTCTTGATCTAATTAATTCTGTCAGTTTTCCTAATATAATTACATGCATATATATATATATATATATATATAAACAGCGATGTCATGGAAGATTATCAGAAGAAAATGAAGGAGCTAGCCATAACCCTAATGCATCTAGTTCTGAAGTCCTTGGACATATCTGAAGAAGAAATAAGTAGAGTCGTTTCAGCTGGAGGTGACAGCACTGCTTTACAGCTGAACTCTTATCCATTATGTCCTGACCCAAATCGAGCCATGGGTCTAGCTCCCCATAGAGACACTTCCCTCTTGACAATACTACACCAAAGTACAGTAAATGGCTTGCAAATCTTCAAAGAAGGAGTTGGTTGGGTTCTAGTATCTCCCACAAACGGATCACTTGTAGTAAATGTGGGTGATCTCCTGCATATTCTCTCAAATGCTCAGTTTCCTAGTGTTCTTCATCGTGTGGTTATGAAAGAGAACCAACAAAGGCTGTCCTTGGCTTATTTTTACTGCCTTCCTTCTGATTTCCATGTCTCTCCTCTGGCTTTGAATTCTACCCAAATGCCTCTATATCGTTCTGTATCGGTCAGAGATTATATTGGCATCAAGGCTAAGAATCTTGAGAAAGCACTATCTTCGATCAGAATTTAGGGGAAAGGTATTAGTTGTGATATATGTGTGCATCTATCTACATAAAAGTTAAGGATAGAATCCGGAGCAAAGACACGAGGATGAGTTCTCGATCGTATTGCCTAAAATTAACGAAAGCTCTCTCTATTCCATACATCGTGTAATATTACAGTACTTGTTTTGGCTTGTTCATGTATGTGTAAATTCATATATATTATTGTAATTAGCTAGCTAGTGATCAATGTGATGGATCCAAGTTATACGTGGATGCTTTGCCTTAGTTTCCATGATTGGGAATCTAAATATACATAAGATTTTCGTTATACAATTTGATGCCAACCTTGATAAACATACTATTCACCTTTCTAAGCTGAGTGGATGACAGCTTTGGAGTTGTTTGATTATGATATAATTGTTTATTAAAGTGTTTTTTATTTAAAAATATATTAAAATAATATTTTTTAAATTTTTAAAAATTATTTTTGATATTGATACATAAAAAAATTAAAAAACACAAAAATATTAATTTAAAATAAAATATTTTTAATATTTTTCAAAAATATTTTTAATACATAAATATTAGGCTGCCTTCTAAACTTTAACCACCTACTTTTAATTTTTATATATATAATAATGTGGGTGTTGGGGAGCCTTCCAATTTCAAATCTTCATTCCACTCCTCTTGTAATTTAAATATGAATTGATTCCCCTAATATAAATTAGAATCTTGATTACCTGTGAAAGGGACAAACTCACAACGATTTGTTTTATTGCAAATGGGACAAAATCAAATAAAATGTTAACATCCTCTAAAGACTTTTGACGAAGTTGATGTCTCATCTTTTTCTTATAAAACATTAGCACACGATTAGTGGTTTCTCTTTTCCCCTCTACTAGTAAACTAGGACGATGTCGGCTCGATGCCTTCCATTGTAACCAAAGAGTGTGTGTGTGTGTGTGTGTGTGTATCATGCCATCGTGATTGCCAAAATGGGACATCAGCGAAACTGCTGAAAACACATGAAGCGATCTTGAAATTGTCGTTAAAATTGGTTGGATTGATCGCCAACAATCTCAAAATCATGCGCAGCAGTTAAGAAAACAGGAAAATGACAATGGATCGTGGACAATGGAGTGAAAAGAACTAATTTAACATAGAGACAGCTTATCGTTATAAACAAAATCATTATTCATCTAGTTATAAGCCCATCAAGAGTCTGCACTATGCCATCTTGAAACCTTCATATTTTCTTGACAAGAAAAAAGAATATTGGGATAGTAAAAATGAGTAACGAGACTGCTTTCCCTCCTAATCTAATGCCTGATCAGGCCAGTCCAGACTGGTTTAACAAAGCGGACAATGCATGGCAACTAACAGCAGCAACACTCGTTGGTTTACAAAGTATTCCGGGGCTAATGATTCTATATGGTGGTGGAGTGAAGAAAAAATGGGCAGTAAATTCAGCGTTTATGGTGCTCTATGCATTTGCTTGTGTGATGTTTTGTTGGGTTACATGGGGCTATCGAATTTCTTTTGGCTCTAAGTTCTTACCATTTTGGGGAAAGGATAATGTCGCTCTGGATCAAAAATATATTCTTTCGAAAGCATTTCTTGGAATGTTCCCCAACGCAACAATGGTGTATTTCCAATCTGTTTTTGCAGCGATTACTTTGATTTTGATTGCCGGCGCG
Source organism: Populus nigra (assembly GCF_951802175.1). Taxonomy (NCBI): domain Eukaryota; kingdom Viridiplantae; phylum Streptophyta; class Magnoliopsida; order Malpighiales; family Salicaceae; genus Populus; species Populus nigra. Next base: position 2,578,209 of record NC_084854.1, on the reverse strand, counting down.
GTGTTGGGACGGATGAATTTCTATGCCTGGATGATGTTTGTACCTCTATGGCTAACGTTTTCATATACTTTCACAGCTTTGAGGGTGTGGTGTCCAAGTGGGTTTCTCTTCAAGATGGGACTAATAGATTATTCTGGCGGCTATTGATTCATTTGTCTTCAGGCGTAGCAGGTTACACAGCAGCATATTGGGTAAAACTTGCTCTAATTTTCCATGTTCTATAAAATAAAACTACATTATATTAATTTAATGACGCACGTTGATAAAAATTAGAGCTCTCGAAATTTAATAATATAAACTATAGAGAAATAAATAGAGAAAATTAATATTTTCTAAAAGTATGTAATTCAATAATCCAATAAAAAAAATAACACACCAACCATGTATATATAAAGAATCCATATCTAAATAGAAAAAATATTTAAAATAAAAAATTAACTAGAAAAATAATTAAAGTAGCAAAATCAACATTTTCCAGGCTTTTTTTTCGGATCTTTGCTTGCTAAATTTAAGAATAGATAATTTATATATAGAATTATTTGATAAAATTTAAACTCGACAAAGTTTTCATCATGCACTTGATACATCCAAGCTTCCTCGTAGATTTTTCCTGCTGTATGATCCATTAACGTATCCACATGTTGCACGTCATGCATTCAGGTTTGATTAACTTTATTTAATCATTAAATGGACCGATCACTTTGTTACTACATGTATATTGCAGGTCGGTCCACGTCTGACTAAGGACAGAGAGAGATTTCCACCAAACAACATCCTTCTTATGCTATTTGGGGCAGGATTGCTGTGGATGGGCTGGACAGGATTTAACGGAGGAGATCCTTATGTAGTAAGTTCTGATGCTTCTTTGGCAGTCTTGAACACCCATTTATGCACGGCTACTAGCTTGCTTACTTGGGAAGGACTTGACATCATATTTTTCCGAAAAGCATCTGTTATTGGTGCAGTTCAAGGCATGATCACTGGTTTAGTATGCATCACTCCAGCTGCTGGTAAGTCCAACATAAAAAAAAAAAACTTGCAATATCAAGTCTTAAATCTGATGTATATTCTTGCAATGCAAATTAATATGGTCCGAAACTGCAATTGATGCTGGCAATTATGATGCAACGAACACGTGTACCTAAGTAAATTCCTCACATACATGAATTGCAATTTGATTTAGGGGTTGTGGAAGGATGGGCAGCAGTAATTAATAATGGGGTTATGCTCAGGCTCGATTCCTTGGACAACCATGATGGTTATCCACAAGCATTCAGAAATACTTCAAAAGGTTGATGACACAATGGCTGTGTTGCATACACATGCCATTGCCGGTAGCCTCAGCGGTATTCTTACGGGCCTTTTTGCTAAACCGAACCTGAACAAGCTGTTCTTTGGGGACTCTGCGCACTATATCGGTTTATTTTATGGTTTTGATGACAAAAGTAGAATTGGTTCTGGGGTTCGACAAATGGGAGTTCAGTTTGCTGGAATAACGTTTGTTGTCTTTGTTAATGTGTTGACTACTACCATAATATGTCTTTCGATACAAATGGTGGTGCCGCTAAGAATGTCCGATGAGGATATGGAGATTGGTGACGATGCTGCTCATGGTGAAGAAGCTTATGCTATTTGGGGTAGTGGAGACAGGCATGAAAATTCTTTCTATCCAAGTTCGGTGAATGCTGCATTTGAGTTGCCAGTGACCACAAATTAATTATAGGTCTGTTCGTCAAGTTCTTGAGATGACATAATCATGTTCTTTCTTTTCTTTTTCTTTTTTGGTGGGGATCTCAAATCATTTTTATGATTTGAATGATCAAATGCATGGTCTGGGAGAAAAATAAAGCCTAGATGTAATTACTTTTGTATTAAAAAAAATAATACAATCCATGGTTACAAGATAAAATTAGCATGGCTTAAAATGTTGGACTAACTTTTATTAATATGAAGAAGAATATGATGTTGGTCTTGGTGGCTTAAATATTATATATGCTTTTTATAGACTGTTTTTAGCATACTTTTATTATGTTTAATTTTATTTCTGAATTATGAAAGTAAATCTATTAAATTTCTCTAAATACATCAGATCAAATCAATATGGAGAGTCTATCTTTAAAATCATCGTGAGTTCATACAAATGTTGGGTGAAGTTCATACAAAATTTGGTCATTTCTTTCTTCCATGACCCCATGTCATGTGCTATCAATCCAAGATCATAGAAAAGGTTACTATATATATATATATATATATAATATCCTGTATTATTCACTTCCTTAAGCTCACAACAGTTGTCTCTATTGAACGCACAAGGGTCACTACTAGAAAATTGTAAAACACAAGCAAAAATATTAACAGAAAGAAAAAATGTTGTTAGTAAATTATGATGACATTTATCAATGAAATATAACATTGTTGTTGTTTTCATTGGTATTTATTGATGAAAATTTTTTATAATAAAAAAACTGGACAAATATTTCCTCATGATTTCTAATAAAAAATATGAGTATCAGAATTATAGACAGAATTATTGATAAAATACAACCACCGTCGATATTTATTGATAAATCCATCAGTAATATTTAAGTTATAACATGTCAGATTCCCTCTCCTACTCTTTCATTTTTTCATTTTCTTCATCTTTTTTTTTCATGCTGAAAACAACACATTTCCCCCTTTTATTTTGCCATGAATCAAACTCTTGTTATCACAAATTCAACAACCTTAACACTCAGCCTTTCAATATTCATGTTTTGGTTTAAATTTTTTTTTAAGATTCACCATAACAAGTAATTAAATCTTTATTTTATTTTATTTTAAGTTCAACACTGGTATTGAATTATATAACTCTTTCACAATGTTATTTTTATCACAAATGGGGCAAAATTAACCTATCAATGTGCATATTGATATGTATATAAAAGCTTTCAACATTAACTTGATAATTAAGATTATCATTTATCATAACAATTGATTAATCATATAAGTTTGATTTATCAAAATTAAACGAATATTAATGCTTTTTTCCCCTAAAAATATCGAATTCAAAACCTTTTTTATAATAAAAAACTAGATATTTATCTTTGTATAGTTATTATATAAACTTTATGTGATCAATTACATTATAAAAATCTATAAAATAAATTTAATTAATAATATTAGAATCCATTGCTAAGCTGATGATCATACATACAGTAGTTTTTTCTTCTTTTTTTTTATCTCTCGTGATGTAGAAATCACAAAAAAAGACAGCTTGTCTTTTTATCAAGGTGATTTGATATAAATTTTCTTCATCTGTTTTTTATTACAATTGACAAAATCGTTCATTAAACGACACAAAAAGAGGTTATGATCTTAAACAATAATTAAGCTCTAATTAAATTCATTTTCCTTGCAGTATCTTTACTAGCTAGCTAGCTAGGAAGCTAGGCTTTACAATATTCGTTCTGACGTCATTTGTCTGTGTTGATGTAGATGTTTTGTTTTCTTTCAGCCCTCCATAATCCATATTATAAACAAGCTGATGAACATTACCACGACATCATTAAAAAGATAACAGAAACGACAAAACAAGCCTACCAGATGACTTGTCTTTAATTGATACTTTTGTTTTAGATGACAACCACATGAAAAGAAAAGAAAAAGAAAGGGAGACATTATCTTGGAGAAAAAGTAACACAACACTTGTTTTGCTTGGATTTTCTGGTGTTTGTTCTTCTATATTAATATAAAACGGGATCAAATATATTATCCAATTCAATTTATGAGTTAGGTGAGTGTATTCGTATTAATTTAAAATAATATTATTTTAAAAAAATTAAAATAATATCATTTTTTTAAAAGAATTAAATATAATCTTACTCAGTTTTTTTTATGAATTGATCTAATTATGAATTTATCATATTAAATCCCACTTGATTCATTATAAAACCTGGACATTAAAAAACTTGCATTGTTCATAAGTAAACCACCTAAGTTTTTTCCTTTCATTTGAATTTTCTTTTATTGTTATGCCCTTTTCTTTCCCACCTCAAATCTTTTTATTTCATTTTGCATGCTTTGTTTTTTTTTTATTGAGATCTTCAATCTTTTTTTTTTCATTTACATCGTTTTTTATGGTAATTTTTTGTTTTTTATTTAACAATTATAGTTTAATTTTATAAATTTAACCCTTAGTAAACCATGAAACATATTTTAAATTATAAATATGTAAGACAATGCAAGATGAAAAAATATTAAAAATTTAATAAAAATACAACATAAAAATAATAATTTATGGTGGATTGTAGTACCCATAATATATTTTTTTATGGGTTGCACTAGCATTGAAAAAAAAATACTTCATCTCGCGCAACAACACAACACATAAAATCAAACTAGTATAGATATAAACGAACATGCCATCATAAACATATAATTAGGGACAAAGATAATAATTTGTCAAGAACTTTGTCCATTTTTTTTTTGTGAAAAACTATTCCCATGCCCCCGTAAGCTTGTCTTCTTGAGAAAGAGTTCAATTTCCATGGGAATAAAAAAATGAAGCATGTGATTCTAGAAACAGATCATCTTTTTCTTAGGTTACTTGGAGGCAGGACGCTAGGAGATTCATCATTGACTGTCTGCTTTTATATTTCAATTTTCGGGGTTCGTGGTGGGGGTGGGATATATATATATATATATATATATATATATATGAGGCCAACTTTTATATATACAGTGTATCTTTATTTTATGTCATATTTTTTAATTAAAATAATAATTTTTTTATATTTTTTTATCTTTAATATCATAACATTGAAACAAAAAAACACTAAAAAAATATTAATTTATTTTTTAAAATAAAAAATAATTAAAAAAATACTGTGTTAAACATGCACTAAAACTATTATCCTGTTTGAGTATCTACTTTCTAGTAATTCAATTAAAAAAGATTATTCATCCTCGAACTAAAAAATTTATGAAAAAAATTAAAACAACTTTCTCTAGACAAGATAGGAGAGCACTATTGATTTAAATTGAAAAAACAAGTCAATTGAAGATTTTAGTTCTTTTTTATTGGTATTTTTTTTCAATTTTCTTTTCCAAAATAAATTGATGAAAAAGTCTAAGAATGAGTTTTTAAACATAGCAAATGAAATATAGAAAATCTATCCCATGACAAAAATGATTTTCAAGGAAACAATAATCGTAACATTATATATATATATATATATATATATATATATATATATATATAAATTCAGTTTCAATAATAAAAAAAAAACCAAAATTTTCGATTCTGAGAACCGAAAACCATATAGCAACTTGATTCAGGTTTGGTTTTGATTTTTTTTGACTCGGTTAACCGAAAACCGAACCGAATTTATCGAAACCACAACCAGACAGCCGAAAACTGACCTTAATCATACTCGCCTAATAAGCCAATTCTCAAGGTTGGTGGCCCCGGGGGAGATAATTTGTCATACAAATAGGACAAGGGATGTTTTAACTTTAATGCCAAGAAAAAGAGAAAAGGGAAAAAGTTCTAGTCAGGTGATGGATACTGAAGTTACCAGCTTTTTCAGGAGATATCGTGATCCAGCTGTTGCTCCTGCTGCTCTCTCTCATTAATGTTCTAAGAGCATACAAAATGAAGTCTCTCCCGCTCAATGCTTTCACATAAACGGTAGCCATTAGGAAAGTAATTTAAATTTAAGATGCTTTTTAGGGGTATGGCCGTATAGGTTCGTGTATAGTCCTGCTATCGACTTCTTCCACTGATAATGTCAGGTTCATGCAAGACAAATACCGAATACAAAATTCTTTATGCATGAGAATGGAAAGTATCAAACTCACGATATCTGTTGCTTTTGCCCCAGTAGAGCTGTTAAATCACCCCAAGAAAAGGTTGGCGAAGAGCAATTGAAACGGAACCTAAAACATGTTTAATAGCATTTACACAGTCTAAATCACCGATTGCATCACATCACAATTGCATCTGGATTCCAGCAAGGAAAACTAAGCAGCATGGACGTTTGCCTACTCAAAATTCTAACAAAATGTGTTCATTTCTATGAGAAACTAAATGAGATGAGATCCTGCTGGTTTTTCTCCTCTCTTAAATGGATCCTGTTAGGTTTTACTGCAGATAATATATGGAGTCAACTTACCTTTGTATGAAGAACCTCCAAGGAATAAGATCGGCATCGTTATCTAAAAGACAGTGGGTTAATAAAACCTATTCGGATTGTGTTAGAAACAAAAACAAAAAATGGGGTACAGTACAAATGAGAACAGTAATATAACCTCCAAAGGAAAATCAAGGGAAAAAAAATGTTTAACTACATTTTCAATGGCAATAATGCTCTCCTTCTGATCTAAGAGATCAGCACTGCAAGAGTTATGGCACGGCTCAAGAGTCAATAGTGATGCGCTGATACTTGGACGTTTCGACAATAGATGAGAGGCAGCAGTGGCGTTTTAAACAGAAGTCTGACCCCGAAGTCTCTCATTCTTTGCACATTCTTCCTGGAAATAAAAAAAAAACCTCTATTGATGTAAATTGGGCGAAGTAGGAACAGAGTTTGTTTTACCACAATAAATAAATAAAACAGTAAAAAAAAGGCCCCACTGAATTTCTATTTTCTTGTCCAGCAACAATTTCCACGTGCACGTGTAGTGACACAAAGAAATTGAAATGAAATAGGTCGTACTCGTGAACCACTTTTGTTAAAGAGGTAACTATTTCCTTTTGTTAAATATGACAAACTAGCATATATCATAAATAAAAGTGCTGTCTAATAAGCATCACTACCAGTTAACATCCTATCTAAATGAAGCCCCAGGTGGAAGAATTGTGATTTGTATGAAGGAGCTATTCTCAAAACTCGAACTTGGGCCCTTGTGGACCTGTGGTTGCAAGTCCAAGTCTTTCACCACTGAACCACTCAACAGCCACTCTATAGTTCTTTAAAAATAAACCAGTGCATTTCCGCATGATTAACTTGATTCATCGACAATAAATAGCTTTTCTTTTGCCAAGAAAAGTCCAGGCTCGGAGGTGCCAAAGTTTAAAAGAAAATGATGGACAGTGGAGTATAACATTAAGCTACATTCTTGTAAAAGTCTTAAAAATGTTTTTTGCTCAGACTATCAGAAACCAGCAAGAATTACTATCAGATAGACACGGTGAAGTATTTGTGAAATTTGTTCTTGCATAGTATAACCATTATGACTAGCATAGTTTAATGACCAGTGCTTACCTGAAAAGCCTTCAAGAGGGAATAGCAGCGCCTTTGCTCTGCCATGGCTGCAGCATACCTCTTCTTGAGAGCATCAGAAACCTTCTGCTCTTCTTGAAGCCCAAGTTCGACCTTTTGCAGCTTCTGCAAGATGGATGCGGTAGTAATTACTCCCTCAAATAATTAAAATCGTTATCATGCAAAAAAGTGAGCAGTATTTTGAAGAAAGAACATGAAAACACATCCAAGAACTTAAAGTAGGCCAAAACTGCATTTCTCCACCAAACTACTAGTGTTAGTAATATCAATAAACTACTTTGAGGATGTTTCTCTCTTGGAAAACAAATAGAACAGGCAGGCATATCAAAATAGACCAAAGTTTTATGGACCTTATCCTTCTTTTCTGACTGTCAAGCATCCAGACCCTTATCCTCACAGGAAATTAATGAACTCTCAATTCACCTTACTTAAGTTCATATATAAGAAAAGATTTCAATTACCTGTTGGCTGCCCTTGACAATTCCTTCCATGGAAGCAATCAGTTTTGTGCAACCATTGGTAGTTGTAATGGCATCCTGAAACTGTGAATTCAACATGCAAAACAAGTCAGCAACATTGAAATTAACAGATCATGGCCAGATCCGTGCAAGTGAAGACATCTATTATACGTGTTATCTCAGTAATCAAAAGTTTAACATCATTGAAATAATCATAATGTGGGCTTTTCAAGATTGAATTCCAGAAGTGAGGTAAATGCATTTTAAGGGAACTTATAAGCACCAGTCTTTGTTACTTTGATATCATATAACAACACAATAACATTCCAGTCAGAGTCAAATAATTTTAGTTATGCATCGCTTTGTTCCTTAACAGGTCAAACTGCAGCAACTAATTAGCAAGGAAAAAAAAAACCCCACAAATTAAAAGAGGATTAGTCAAAGAGCATCATAAATGCATTTGTTAGTAGAATTGAATTCATAAAAAGAAATAGTGATGATGCAAGATGATGCAGATTCTATGTTGCTGACAAATACCTGTGAACTTATTGAATTCAATAAAGAAGTTTCCTTTAGCATCAATTCTTTAATCTCCAAAAGAGTATTATAGGTTGCATAATATTTGCGGGTTTGTCGATGTTTTTCCTGTAAATTAGCAAACAAACAACACGTGATTAAAGAAACTAGTTGAAGATAGATCCAACACAAATTTCAAATGAAGGCCAACAAACCAACATGTGGAATCTTAAACCTGGATATGATCATTCACATCTGAAAACCCACGTTCATACCTGAAACGAAAGCATTGGATCAGGAGTCAATCAATATCAGCCATTAAAAAGTTAAACTAGGTAGCAATAATCGTAAAATCAAATAGTAGCCACTACGTTCATACATAGAATGACAGATGCAGCATTGGATCAGGTGTCAATCAATATCAAACATTATAAAATAGTTAGCAAAATGCGTAATATCAAATAGTAGCAATTACACTCATACGTAAAATGACAGATGTATAGGCACACTCAACCTTAGAATGTGGAAAATTTTGGAACAGAATCAGAAAAGGCATTTCTTGCAGCTATGATGATAAGATGGAAGTCTAAGCAATGGGATAGAAATTCATATTTGAAAGAGGTAACTTATAAAAGCTCCGCATGTCAGTTTTCATCCTAAAATCCTATAGTTTAATCTATTTTACACTCACCAATGATGTAAAATATAATTTTTCAAAAGTCAGCAGGTAAGTGCAATTTCGACCAAACTATAGTAAGTTATGGGTAATTTTCCCTTTAAAAATCGATCTTCATTTTATAGAAAATTATTCTTCTTTTCAAACTAAAGATTTAAGCAAAATTAAGGGGTGTTTGAGATTGTGGTTGGACTGCCCTTTTGAAAAAAATTGAGTTTTGTTTTAGCTTCATATTATTATTTTTGTGTTTTTGGATTGTTTCGATGTGCTGATATAAAAAATAAGTTTTAAAAAAATAAAAAAAAAATATTATTTTGATGCATTTCCAAGCGAAAAGCACTGTAAAAGACAACATCTACGACACTTCAAAAAAAAAAAATTATTCAATATAGAGGACTTGATTTTAAACAAAATAGATCACGACTAACAATGTATTGGATGGAAGGTTTTGATTGCAAACAAAATACAATGCGAAAGGACTCAATTTATCAAATTAGTAGTAAAAGAGACTCAAATAATCAAATGACCATATCATAAGGATGACATGTGTAATTCACCCCTCCTTTGAAATGAAAATCCCATCAACTTGGACTATAGTTGAAATCATTAAGGATTAGAGACGAGGACAAGGAATTATGTCATTACTAAATTCACTATTTCCCATGAAGCTACGAGAAAATCTCTCTTGAACATATTGACAATATCTGTTGTCAACAAGAAACAGATAGAAAAAAATAAATTGAGGCAAAAGGAGAAAATTAGAGACAAAGAAGCCATGGCAAACTTAGATCAATAAATGTGCCTCTACGGAGGAATCACTAGCATCAATTTCCAATCACCACTGTAATGTAAAAAGCAAAGAGAAATTTCCGGAAGACAATGATTTGCTTTTAATCGACATTATGGAACATGAAGATTGGTTTGGGGCGTGTGGGGGTGTTTGTACATTCAACATTAATGCGTAAGGTGAATTATGATTTACCATGATCACTAAATTGAAGAGTACCAAATTACAACTGATTTTTGCTAAAGCTCATAGAAACACCAATAATACTGCAGCCGACTTCTAACAATTTATGTGAATGAAATGCCCATGTGTTACATGATTAAAAATAACCCCATGGCATTTCAGCATCTATGATATTTTACTTGCTCCAAGTTTTAGAACATCTTGTGTACTAGATATGTGAAGTGCTAAAGGGCAATAAAACTAGACAACAAAAGTTAAAAATACAGAAGGAAAATGAATCAACATACTGGATAAGTTCGGATTGTGTTGGCACTTCACCAAGTTTCCGCTTTACCGACATCACTGCCCTCAATCTAGCTGCTAATTCCTAACACAACAAAACACCACATCACCATCTCTGAAGAATTTAACTTTAACTGCAAATCAATTCAAATTCCCAAAAAGAATTAAACAAACTAAACAGTAACAGAAAGAGCAACTTATTTAAGTTTTTTAAACCTTCTTTGCTGCATTGAGTTTCTCCAGTGAATCACTCAATAAACAATCTAAGTCCTTACACAAACCCTCACTGTCCATCCCAGCAGCTATTTTCTCCTCCAAATTACACACTTCAGCTTCCAATTCAGTTCTCTTCACATCGCAATCAGATTGCAAAACAGATTCTTGCGATTCCAAATCCTATAAAAACAAAACAAAAACACAAAAAGGAAAGAACTTTTCTCAAGATTCACCACTAACACCTTACAAAACAAAGTGGGATTAGTTAACTTTTAGTGTTTTACTACCTTTAGTGACTTCAAAAGAGGGACTAATTTCTGCACCCCGGTATAAGTAGCATCGCCTTCTTTATTGATTTTTTCTCGTAATTGTTCCAAATTGTTCAAAACATCAGCCTTTCTTTGATTCTAACAAGAACCCATCAAATTTAACAGCACAAAATTAATAACCCACAAGAGAATAAGAAAAAAAAAATCCACCTAGATTAATACATGTTTAATAAATAATTTGCTGACCAGATTGTCCAAATTGGCAGTCAGTGTTTCTACTGAAGCTCTTGCACTTTGTAGCTCTTCCTCTTCAAATCGCGTGACCTTGTTAGGATCGTCATCGTGTTGTTGTTGCATTTGTACGACAAAATCACTTGGGTATTTTTAAGGTTTCTTTTTATTATGAAAGATTGAAGAGGGCGTGTGCTAGCCTAAATCAGATGATGATTACGGGAAATTAAAGAGTTTTTCGGTTGTTGGATTTATCGTATATTTGGTCCGTATACTCTTGAGATTGTCTTTATATGATCCCTTAACTATATTTCTGTTGGTCCTTCAGTTCTATTAATGTTTTCAATATGGTCCCTTTATCCAAACTCCATTCATTTTAAGAAACATATAAGAAAAATGGACACTTCTCTAGAGCATGTCATGCCACGTGTTCAAATCTAATGATAAATTGGATGGAGAGGCTAGATTAAAAACTTTTCTTGAGTTGAGGGATCAATTGAAAAGGAAAAGGAGTAAAGGGTCCATAGAAATAAAATTGTAAAAGAATAGGGATCAAACGTACGATTAATCTTTCGGCCATTGGTTGATTGAAGCTTCATAAACAGTCATTTTAATTACGAGTTCATTCTCGAAATTCCAAAATGTTAAGTGTCATAATTATATTGTTTTATAATATTCGTGTGTTCGGCATGGTATGATCATATATATGTTTTGTTTGTATTTCAAGTCGGTTTCATAATATTTATATTATATTTATTATTTATTAAATAAAATAATTATTCATAAAAATACAATATGATTCGGTTCGAGTTAAATTATTATTCTTGTTATTTAGTATCGAATTAACACGTAAAGTGATATAATGATATTTTTTATATTAAATGAAAAAAAAATTCAAGTTAAATAGCCATCTAAGATCCATGTAAAATTCTGCGTTTCGTCTAAGCTCGACATATGGATTTAACGGCAAGGAATGTATAAAGAAAATAAATTATTATTATTATTATTATTAGTATTAGTATTATTATCAGAAAATTTAATCTGAGCCATAAAACTGTACTAAGTGAAATGGTAATATTTTTTTAGGAATTAAAATTACAATCAAACTGAAATTCCTGATATTATATATCAAAATATATGTTATTTTTCTTTTTCCACTTCAACTCCATCATATACTTGGATGAGGCACTATTCAGTTGAGCTTTTGTTTTATTGAAGTATGATTTATTTTGGAGGATAGTATATGTTGTTTTTTAAAATGTTTTTTTATTTGAAAATATATTAAAATAATATATATTTTTTTTATTTTTGACATCAGTACATCAAAACGATCCAAAAACACTAAAAAAATAATTTAAAGTAGAATTAAAATTTCAAATTTTAACGAAAAGCAGGTTCAACTTCAATTTCAAATAAGGAAGTAGTTGAAACTAATTTTGATAAAATTGAGAAATTGATATTAGTGTGATTCAAATCTGATAGTTAACAAAGTAGACCATTATTAACACTTATTGATGTCTTACATGATAAATGAGAACGTATAGAGGAGAAAATTACATAGTTTTAGAACTTATATCTTCATAGTTTTAGGTTGAAATGATTTTTTGATATGATATTAAAATTTTACTGATCAAACAGTCAACAATTCAAATTTCATCACCCCCGTTCTATTTGATAAAATTAAGTACAAAGTAGTGATGGACTTGTACAAGTTTCAAACTCAAAGAACTCTAACTTAAAATGGTGTTATATCTTGGAATCTTAACTCATAGTTTAAATTTTTACGATGAGATCAGATCATTAGTCTGTGTTATGCTGTGTGTAAGATAATTTTTTTAAAAAACGTTTACATAACTAGTTTATGTTGTTTGCCGAGCTAAATGATTTTTATTTAATGAAGAATATTTTTTGACTTGTTATTAGATATTTGTTATTAATAGTTTTGAGGATGTGTTAGTACTTCATCTTTAGTAGAATGTTTATTATGTGATTATTTATGAAATGCATATATTTAAAAGCTTTTGATTTAGTATTTGTGGTTTTTTGTGAACTTTGTAAAATTAGCTTTGATATTCTAAGGTTGAATGCTAGATGATATAGGCATGTTTATATCCAGTTTCGAGAGCATGACAAAATAAATCACCACTAACAGCATATTGGATGGAAGGTTTTGATTGCAAACAAAATACAATGTAGAAGGACTCGATTCATCAAATTAGTAGTAAACGGACTCATATAATCAAATGACCATAAAATAAGGATGACATGTGTAATTCACTCCTACTTTGAAATGAAAATCCCATCAACTTGGACTGTAGTTTAAATCATTAAAGATTCACTAGAAGACGAGGTTAAGCAGGCCATAGGATTTTGTCATTACTAATTAGAGAGTATTTGTTTCTTGGTTGTTTATGCTTTTAAAGTAAATTATATAAACATAATATTTAGTAAAATATAAAATGTTAATTATTGTGTGTGACACTCGTTATCATTTATGTTTTGACCGCAGGTTACCCGAAAGTAATTGCAATCTGCTTCTCCCCGTGTCGCGTGTGTAGATTGAATTAATTCACTTTGCATAAGAATGGAGAACGTTTTCACTATTCATGGCAGGATCGGATCTTGCCCAAACTTAAATGTATTGGACCGCGTCTGACCTAATAAAAAAAATTTAATTTTTTTAAATTGTGTTTTACTTGAAAAACCAGTGTTTAACATCATTGAATGACGCTATATAAATTAGAAGAAGAACGCAATTGTTTCTGATAATATTTTATCTGATTTTGTTGCACACCCAAAAAACCATGGATACTATAGTCCTTATCGAATGAATTTCATACGTGATGGAATTGTAAATAGGTTAATGGAACAATAAAAAATATTTGATATAAAGTATTATTTATTTAGTGATGTAATAGTAGTAGTTAAAGCTACAATATTTAAATTTTATATATATATCTTTTTCAGTTATTTTTTAACCTCAATTTAAAAAGCATTTTTAACCAAATACATTAAACTACTTTTTATTCAACCTCAATCTCAACCACAGTTTTAACCAAATATATATAAATACAAAACCAACCTCAACCAAAAGTACTTTTTATAAAATAATTTTTTTCAAACCACAACCATAAAAGCTACCACAATACCAAACATACCCGCATTGGATTTTTAATTAATTTTTTATTGTTTTTTAAATATAATAATTTAATATTAGGTTGATTTTAAATTGTTCTTTATTTTTTTATGATATAATTAAAATAAAAAAATATTATCGAACCCATTGGAATCCACGATCCAGGTAACGAAGTTTGACAAGTTAAACTGGGTTGACCGGAATTGATCCAATATATCATCATTTCAATATTAAAAAAAAAAGATGTCAACTTTAGTTGTTTTAGAAGTCAAGCTCTTTTTACCAATAATTCAGGTTGTATTTAAATTTGTGATTTCGACCTTCGGTTTTTATTTCATTATTTTTTTCCTTTGATTTTTTTTATCTTTTGACTTGTCAAGTCAACTAAGTAACATCAAGACAATTCCCACATGATTTAATTGAAAACTCGGAATTGACAAAGACCCAAGTAAGGATTTTTTAAGTTTGAATCATTATATCGGGTTTAATGACAATATCAAAGAGTTTTTCACATTGCAACGTAGCAGGAAGCATAGTTTTAAAACCTGGCCCAGCCTTGTGGGTTGACCCGGGGCTGGAATCAGGCCGGGTTGAAGAAAAAATAGGGTAAGGAAAAATTCAGTGTGACCCGGTCAAAAACCTGGTTGCAACTCGTTGACTTTTTTTTTTACTAAAACGACGTCGCTTTGATTTTTAAAAAAATTGACCCAGCCGACCCAGTAACCCGGTCAAAACGTGGTGACTCAGTCAAAACCCGAAATCTGGACCTTGAACCGGGTCGGGTCTGAAAACTTTGGCAGGAAGTAAACTAATCACTACCATGAATGTACTGGATGGAAGGTTTTGATTGCAAACAAAATACAACGCAGAGGGACTCGATTCATCAAATTAGTAGTAAAGGGACTCAAATAATCAAATGACCATAGCACAAGGACGACATGTGTAATTCACCCCTCCTTCGAAACGAAAATCCCATCAACTTGGACTACAGTTGAAATCATTAAAGATTAACTAGAAGACGAGGTCAAGGAATTATGTCATTAATAAATTCACTATTTCCCACGAAGCTACGACGAAAAATCTCCCTTGAACAGAATAATTCCGTATAGATGATCCGCTGAGCCTCATGAAATGCTGTATATTATTAAAAACAAAATTATAAATTGCCCATGATAGGATCTAGGCAAGCTATCTTAAACATTTGAATGCACATTCACAACTCTTAACACATTGTAAAGAAACTAATTAAGTTGATCAGCAACATTAACATAGTATTAATTATAGAAGGAAGGAGTGCTTAATTAATTATATATATATAACCCAACAAAGTCTTCAGATGCCAGCATATATCTCCAGCGCATCATCACTTAATTTGGAAACAAAGTAGGAGAGATAATCTGAAAAATTAAACGGCCTGTATTGAAGAGGATGCTCTTTGTCCACAAGTTCATTTGGCACCTCGATTACTGCTTCCTCCTTTGGCGTTGAAAACAGCCCACAAGAATACCTGTCTCTGTCCCCGCTAATCACCACCCTATGCCTTGCTGCATGAAGCCTCCCGTTGCTCCATGCCTGCAACACCAGTTAGCATACAATCTCAGTCTCGCATTTATGTGTATAATTAATGGTAGATCGGCAAAATCGTTCCACATGAATGACTGTCTGAATTATGATTAAAAAAAAAAAAGATTTACCTTGACAGTGTCACCAACAATAGCTGTGAAAGCATTTTCAGGAACCATGACTTGAGCCCAATCTCCATTCTTGGTTTGAACCTCAAGACCCTGAACTTCATTTTGGCATAAAATGGTGATAGCATTTTTGTCTGTGTGAGCCACTAGACCAATGGCTGACTCAGTATCACTTGGAGGAACTTTATACTTCATCACCTTAAGTATACTGGTGGTTTCCTCAAGGAAAGAGTCATAGAGCTTTTCGATGCCAAAACTTTCATAAATCATCTTCATCACCAGAAAATTCAATTCTTGCATCTTTGAGCTCATGCTATGGATGGTCTCGCTACACCCAAAAAAAAAAAAATTAATGCTGCCAGCCATATCGTATTGGGCACATTTCATGCATATTGTTCTTGTTTATTACCACAATGTCAACACTAACAGGATTACGCGGCAGATTTTGAGATCAGTCCTTTAAAAAAAAAAATTGTGTTGACTTTTAGAAGAACAAAATAAAAATTGGTTGGTGCCCGGGCTGCCAGTCACCTCTCTTTAATATGATTTATCCCTTGTTTGTTTACACAATATGCCGCCGTGATCGGAATGAAAAACCATAAAGAAATGTGTTTTTATTCCACTCACAATTTTAACTACCACGTAGAAAACTTAGAATTCAGCTGTTAAAGAAAGAAATAGAATCATTCACCTGTAATGATGAATGATGACAAAAAATTAAATTCAGGATTCTGGCATTACTGCACACGACCTGATAATAAGACCACATGGAATTTAATGGAACTGCCAACAGTTATAGAAAAGCTAAGTCTTCTATCTCTGTGGTGCCCCTTTTTTTTTTTTTCCTCCTGCTAAGACATGTGCAAGAGTTTTTGAATTAGAACAATCATTTTAAAGCTGGCATTGTAATAAATTCAATCTGTTTCAAAGGATAAGCCCCTAATAAATTGTGCATTGGCAGCTAGCAAGCGCCTGTCTGGTAGCAGCCATTATCATGTTTAAGTAATAAGTATAGCTACTGATGTGACAAAAGCTACAAACCACCATTATTTCTTAGTTTCTACTTTCTACTGGCCAAGGTGAGATCCCATCAAATACTATGATAGCTGTACCGTACCCTTTTCATATGTTTTTGCTATAATTTTATTTTATTGACTTTTCCTTTTCCTTTTCTTTTTCTTGCAGTTTTTGGAGATCAATTTCCGTGGATAGCGATCAGGGGTCTCTGGCCATGACATTAACACATGTTAGAGGTCAGAAGATGAAGAACAGCTGGAACATCCCAACCAAGAAAGGAAATTAATTATCTGAAAGCTGGCTTTGAAAGAAATTAATTAAAGAAGTGGGGCAGTTTCTTTCTTGTGTGTGTCATGATAAGGACCAAGGAATTAAGAGGTACGCATTAATGAGAAGACAATCATTTAGTGATGACTGATTATTATCTAATCAACTAGAAACAGTCAACAAATATAGAATTTAATTGCATGCTATAAAGCCATTACACATTAAATTAGTTTTTGTTGTGGGTAGAACTCATGATTTATAGTCTGGAATTTGATGATAATCTTAGAGAGAGAAAAGCAACGTCTTCAAGAGAAACTCAATCATTTGCATAAATTACATCAACCACATGAAAAAGAAGAAAACATCAAGAACGGTGATGGGATCAGGAGAGTAGTACTCTTACCAGAAACTTGGGTTCCCTTCAGGCCACATAAGGGTGGTAAAAGCTTGAGAAGCATCAAGAGTTGGAGCATCATCAACACCAAAGCTCTCATGAAAAGGAATTACAGGACACTTACCTAAGTAACTTCGATATGGCTTAGGATTAACGTGCCTGTTCTTAGTCTCCTCAGGAAGATCAAACAGTGCCTTCACGGCACCAAACATTTCTTCACGTAAGCTACCAGGGATCTTATCATAAACCAAAAAGAAGACCCCATGAGTCTCACATGCCTCTCTAACTTGGTTGCACAATTCTTTCCACTTCTCACTCTTAACTTCTAAGCCTGTCAAAGCTTCTTCAGAGAAATCAAGAAATGGGATTTCGACCTTAGCTACAGCCATATCTCTCTCTCTCTCTCACTCTCTCACTCTCTCAATGCTGTTGTTTGCTGTAGTACAAGTACTCCTAGCTAGAGAGGTATATCTCATTAAATAAGAGGAAGTAGTTCAAGTATGTCCAAAAATTGGGTTTTACTTTCGAAGAAGTGATCTGGGCACCCATCATTGCTTCCTAGTCCTTGCTTGCTCTTTATTTTCACTATTCCATGTGTGGATGTCTCTCTATTTTCTGGCTCTATATCGGTGGCAATTGACTTCTAGAAAAAAATTTAGTTGTTTATATATTCCCTGTGTTTTTAAAAATTATAATTTATATTCTATATTTTACCATGTATCTTACATCATAAATCATTTTAATTTTTCAAAACACAAAAGATAAGTTTAAAAACGACTTTATAATATATTTAAGAGAATATTAAGTTGATTTTAATATTTAAATTCAAGAAATTAAAAAAAAAACTTCTTTAAATTAACCAAAACATGTCATTATAAAATCATTAATTCGAGGCATTATGTGATTAGTATCTATCTAGCTTGCTAGCAAGGTCTTCCTTCAGAATACAGCTCAGCTCTCTACAAATCTAACAAGTTCCATTGTTGAATTTGTGGGTGCCCATAGCCTAAGTTCCCGAAATGATTTTCTAGCTAGAGAGGCAGCACATTTATGCCTGTATTGTATTGTTCGGGTATTTATGATGATCTTACTTACCGTCAATGCATTTTGCCATATATGCAGAAGCAAACACATTCTACTCAAGGGCACTGCGACATTAACGTACCCAGACAATAATGAGTTTAACTGCTTTGCTTATTTAGTCAGTTTCAAGGACTTATTTGATGAAATTAGACAATGAGGCCAGCCAATCCTTATGTTGTCAATGACCCATACAAATCTTCCATTTTTGTTTCCACCGTGGTTCCATGATAGTGAATGATCATACATATATATATTAAGTATACATGAAACATATAAGAAGATTAAATTTAAATTTAAATTTTTATGATCCAAAGTGTTTTAAAGATAATCAAGATTTAGGTGAGTAGGTTATGGATGGAATCAAGGCGGAGCCAGGAAGGGGCTAGCAAGGGCCCCGGCTCCTGCAAGGAATTTTTTTTCCAGCCCCTCCCTTTATGATATGTATAATTTTAGCTTAAGTAATAAAGTAATTAAAATCTTGGCCCCTCTTAATTTTATTTTCTACTTCCGCCACTGGATGGAATCCACTAATAAATCTTACTACTTAATTTAGTGTTTAAGGTTATAATATAAGGTGTTAATCTAGACATCTAAAACTTTATATATGTGGATTTTGAATGAAATCAATTAGGGTACCTAGCTACTTAAAGTCAACTCAATCTGCTAATAAATCCAACTAATTCAATAAAAATCAATTTAATCCACTAAAAAATGAAGGTTTTGTGCTATTAGCACAAAAAAAATTAAAATATTGATGAAATAATAGCATAATTCGTGCTTGCCGTCACTGTTTCAAAAAGCGATACAAACTAGATATTTATTGTGAAGACTTGGGAAATAAAACCACCACTATTCAATGAATGTATTGGGAAATAGGGGCAATGTAGGCCCCCAGAGCTCTCTTCACTCAATTCATCAATGAGTAACGAGACCAACATAAACAACCAAAATGTCTCTTTGGATGCATTTACACATGATCATAACAACATGACTGGTTATATCTATCTTTGTTGGTCTGTTGAAAAGGTGGCATTCACATGTTAGCTAGCCAGAGAGGTCTCCTGTAGTCCCATTGAAGGCATTAAATCTTGACACTAGCTACATTTTTAAGGAGGGTCCAGAACCATACACTAGCTACCTCCAAGTGAATTCAAACCTCATTATATATATATATATAGCAGTAATGGAGAGAACCCTAAACCTTAAGCATGCCTTTCTTCCTTCAAGTACTACAATGGAAGATTACGAGAGAGAAGGATATGAAGTCTCGTAGCAATATTGCCACCCATAAACCTGGAGAGACAAGTACTGACCCTAATGGGGCATACGAAAATGATACATCGTCAAGAATTATATATGCTGATTGAAATATTGGCATGGCGAGCCACACGGTACAATAATATTCTATATAGGCTGTATCTAAATCACTTTCCTACATATATATATATACACACACACACACACACACACACACGGGTGCTAGGGCTAGTACAATTGGCAAACTTCATAGCTAGGTTCTCCCACTTCACAAGTCGGTTCGGTTCATAACGACCCTGTGTATGCTGCAATTCCCTCACACTATTAATTTATAAGGGAATGATTTGTGCTTTGGAAGAAATTGAAATATCTGCTGCACAAGTTATCTTGAGAAGTTGTTTAAGTTATTGTGTGTTTTAGTAATGGGTGCATAATACTTTTTAATTAAAAATATGGTAAATTTTTTTTTTAACATCTACATGTCAAAAGATCTATAAAAATGAATGATTTAAATTTAATGTTCTTCAATAAAAAATAGTTTAAAAAACACTTCGTAAATAGAAAAAAAAAACACCCATTTAGTGTTTTGCACAAGGTACCCCAGGAAGCTGTTTAATTCAATGTAATTTATTACACGAGGATTTGCTTTCTTACAGTAAAGAAAGGGTGACTATAACTTTGTCCCTTTCCACTTGGACCTAAGTGATGGCTGCATCTTTCATTAATTCAGTTCTGTGCCAACTAACTTCTGTACCTACTCCCTTGCGCACACAAGGAGAGAAAAAAATAAGAGGGGAAGACATGGACCTAGCTCAAAGGATCCTACTCTCCTTAATTTGGTTCCACAAGATAAAGGGATTTCACAGCATATTGCCCACACACACACACACACACATATATATATATATATATATATAAAACGTTTTCCTTGTCTTCTATCTTGCTAGTTGCTACCATATCTGGTATGAGTGGGGGAGGTCCAAAACACAAAATTACAATGGCTAATGAAGCCAGTTTTAGCTATAAATATACGCTGACAAAAGTTTCTGATGGGTCACCTTTGTAGCTGTATACACATATATGCAAGTATGATAGGGTTATAACAGAGG
Organism: Populus nigra; assembly: GCF_951802175.1. NCBI lineage: Eukaryota > Viridiplantae > Streptophyta > Magnoliopsida > Malpighiales > Salicaceae > Populus > Populus nigra. The sequence goes on along the minus strand of NC_084854.1, from coordinate 2,557,375 downwards.
AATCCAATCAAAATAAGTTTGGCTCACACTGTAGACCATGTGCATGCGTAGCAAAAAAGTTCTTGCCTAAGCTAGCATTGTTCTGCTGCTTCACCATGTGTTTGATTAGACTATCAAATCATAACTCAAATCACAAGGTCAGAGTTGTGGTATAGGATAGGATATCTCGGGATACGAACTCAACCTCTCTCTTTTTTTTTTTGTTAAAATTTGATTTTTTTTATTTTAAATTAAACTTTTAAGTGTTTTTCAAAAACAGGTATAGTCATGACCAGTACTCTATATATATAGGGTGGGGTTTTCATAATTTCTTAGAGCATCACCCATCATCCCTGACTGACAATGTTTTGCCACATGATGGCAGGATCGTTGCCATGAATATGAGATAAACATTTAGGGTTCCGTCACTATCTCTATTGCCCAACCAGAGACATTGATCGTAAGAAAGTTTTACAACTTTGTATTCTTTCTGTTTTTTTCTTTCTGTTTAACCAGCACCAATATTGTTCAATGAGCTCTCACCCTCCCTGTAGCATACAGGGAGAAGATAATTAGAAGGGTATCTTTTCGAGTCATGTACTAGCTTGTTGTCTTGAAAAAAATAAGAAGAAAAAATAATGCCCTTGATTCTGGCAGCTTATATACGTCAACGAGTTGTATGCATAAGAATGTAGATTTTCATTCGATATAAATTTTAAAAACATTTTTTTTATTTTAAAATGATATAAATATATTTTAGAAATGTATTTATCTTTCTAACCTAACCAAACTTGTTTTTTGTTTTTTTTTTTTTAATATATCTGTTCATTTTGTCTTCTGTCTTGAAACATTAACCTTCTTGTTATTTATTTTTGGATTTCCGCATAAAAAATACAAAAATAATATATCAAAAAATATTCGAAAGAAATCCAAAAAAATAATAAAAATAAAAAAAGGAAGCTGGAATACCAAAAAAAAGCTAAAATTTGGTCAAATCAGAAGTTTAATTGCATAATTATTGAAGTTTGATGGCCAATTAGAAACTTAATTGAAATAATCTGAAATCAAGAACCAAACCAGAAAAGGCGCTACAATCAAGGGATCTAATTAAATTTTTTCTGGGGCCTTGATTATAAAATTGTAAAAACATCCAAGGACCAAATCAGAAATATCCATTTGAAATTTAAAAAAGGCGCCGAAACTATTCATTGTCTTCTTCGCTGGCAATGAAGACGGGGGAAGACAGGGGAGCTGCAATCAAGGGGAGGTATGTCTCGCGGATGATATTCCTCACCACCATAATACACGCCGGCCGTTACCATGTTCCTGCCATAACGCATGCATCCTCTGGCTATAAAAGCCAGAGGAGGGACCGAACAGGAGGGGGGGAAACACAGGAGGAAAAAAACAGAAAGCAGAGAGAGGAGAACAGAGGAGAAGCTGAAGAAAGAAAAGAAAACACAGAGATGGAGAGAAGAAAAAAAAGGGGGTGAAAAAACAAAATAAAAGTGGGGGGACGAGCAGAAGAACCCGAGGGAACTGGAGGAAAAGACAGACGCAAACCAGCCGGACAGAGAAAAAAAAACAGGGGAAGCACATAGAGGGATGAAGAAAAAATGAAGACTGGGAACTAACACAAAAAAAAAGGGCAGAGAAAAACCAGAAGAAAAAAAGACCCAGCGTTGATCGTCTTCATCGTCCCCAGAACCAGTCACCACCGATCCTGCGCAGCAGTTTCATCGCCATCTTCTTCATCTGTCTCAGTTACCAGGTAAGCTTCATAAATTTCTGTTCACGTTGCATTTTTTTCTGTCATTGCATGCATTTGTTCTTTCATTGTTATGTTTTACTGTTCAAGTGAATTATTATAATTCACTTGAACAGTAATTGTTGCTATTTATTGTTTAAGTGAATTATATTCACTTTAACAGTAGTTAAGCATGCACGCGTGAGGAAGCTAACGCGTGCCTTTTATCTGTTCAGCCGGGTTAGTGACTTAGGGCTAATGACCTGGTTAGGCTTGCTTAGTTTAGCCTAGCTATATAGATCCGGCTATCTTCAATCTGAAAAAAAATTTAAAATTATTTTAAAAAATATATGCTTTTCTGAAAAAAATTTATTGAATGTTGCTTAGTATTGGTTTGTATTTTTATATTGTAAAGATACAAATCTAGTATTCAAGTACCCAGTTTTTGTCAAAACTTTAAAAAAATTAAAAAATATATTTTTTATTTTTAAACATATGGCTAAGTATCTCAAAAAAAAATATATCATATTTTCATATAACAAAAATTCAAAAAAATAGGTATTAGTATATATTTTGGTTTTAATAACCAGTTTATTAAAGCCACGAGAACTAGGTCAATATTTTAAAAATTCCAAAAAAAAATCATTTTGTTTCCTTTTAATATTAAGGATTACACGCTTATACATAAAACGTAGTCTCGATATTAAAAAGATAGTTTTTTTTTTAATTTTAAAATGTTTTTTTGTTTTCAAACATATGGTCAAGTATCTCAAAAAAATATATCATATTTTCATATAACAAAAATTCAAAAAAATAGGTATTAGCATGCATTTTGGCTTTAATAACCAGTTTATTAAACCCACGAGAACTATGCTAATATTTCAAAAATTCCAAAAAAAATCATTTCGTTTACTTTTAATATTAAGGATTGCACGCTTATACATAAGGCGTAGTCTCAATATTAAAAAGATAGTTTTTTTTTAATTTTAAAATGGTTAGGTTTTTACCCGATAAGATAAGGATCTCCTTACCGAGAAGGACTTTTTTTAAACCATAAACGGACCAACGACCAGAAAATATGACAAGGCCTTAGATTTTATCAGACAATAAAACAATGCAACTTACCTTAGGTATGACGTATTTGGGGTGCTAATACCTTCCCTTTACGCAACCAGTCACCGTATCCGAACTCTGAGACCGGTTAGGGTTCTTAGTGATAAAAATACTAGGTGACGGCTCCCATTCTAATTTTTCAGTGATAAGAGACAAGAATTTCTTGTCTCCCCGTATTTGCCAGATAGATTGATAGATAAAACATCATGAGGGTGGATGTTTTGTCGCGACGCCGCACACGTGCGACAAACCTAATGCAATTTATGTAATTTTTGTCCATCCTTAACATTCAATTATTTCTATTTTTGGTTACAATTAGCTTGCATTTTCAAGATTTTTATATTCTGAAACAAATAACTCCTTAAAATTTTACCTTTGGGAGCGTAATAGTTGAAAGTTTTCCCCAATCAAAGAAGAAGAAAAGTGACGCCAAGATAGCCTGAAAAAACTCTAGAAAGGAGAGGGAGAAGATAGGAGCTGAATGGGAGCTACACGATACCGCGATACGTATGCAAATGGACAATGCCACAAATTGCCATACAAGGCAATGGTGAGGTAATCTTGCACTTGCAGCCATCAATGCTCCTGGTTTCTTCTCTCTTTTCAATCAACAGTTAGGTTTCCTTATACTTTTGCGCAAAAGGAGAATAAGAAAGCCCTCCTTTTCCTTGTCACCTTAACTGAGTTTGTTAAGATTTTATCTATGCAAGGTGTAGTAATCTTTTGCGTGAACACAAACTTAAATACGTGCTTCCTCCAGTATTGTCACTATGATTACAATTGTCCACTGACGCAAAGGAGAACAGTTGGAGAGGAGAGGTGCACAACTAGCTTGAGTGATAATCCAGTAATGGGATTGTCACGGCACGCTCATGACTCCCTTCCGTTTGCCCTTGAAGGCGTGGTTTGATGACTCGGGTTTAAATTTGAAAAAGACTACAAAATGGGTATCAATAATGACCTGTTTAAGACACATCTAGCAAAAAGACTTGGCTTCGACATGCAAAGCATTTGAAAACAAAAAAGAAATGAGTCCAGATTCTTTTTAAAGCGGTCATGGCTGGGAGTGATGTCGTAGACCGCCTGCGCAACAGTTCAAGCAATGTCGGGGAGCTAGGACACAATTCTACGAGTTTAGTTAGAAACAATCTTCGAAGCTACGTCCGACCTATCTGATTGTTTCAACCAGCCAAACCAACATCAAGCCATATTGTATAATCAGGATGTTGGTAGCTGATAGCAACTATAGGTTGGGAGGAGATAACTTTTGACTCCATAATGGATTACAAGGTTCTGCTGCCCAATGATGAGATGCGAAGGCCCTGCGCCCAGGAGCGAACGCATACACTGCACTTCCTGTGCTCTATATCCCTCCGGAGCTCAATGTGCGCTTTTGGCCCCACTTTTCACCAAAATACAACACAAACACCCCCCACCTCTCTCCCCCTATCCTCATGCACGACGTATAGATTTCAGCATCAGGCCCTCTTTTAGACACCTTGGGACATTTCAGTCAACTAGCTTGTTGATTCCTGTGCTTTTGGCAACTAATGATTTGGAAGCTTGTGCGAATTTCTAATAATGAAACCTTCCACACATTTCTTCCAATAATCAAATCAAACAAAAGATGTGGAATGCATAAAGCAATCTGCCGAGGAAAAGAATTATGCTTTAACGAAGTGTAGATGAGTTGAGCCAAAAAAAGTCCAGCATAAGCAAGTCTGAGCCAGAACAGACCGAACCAGAAAACTATTAACATAAACCATTTACTTCCTGGAGTACAAAATAGTCCACGATGTTTGACCATTGATTTGCAAGTTACAGAAGTGGTCATGTAACAGATACACCAACATATAAGGTTAGTTTCTGGGGTTATAGTGACCTGATATTTGAATAGAACACAAAATGGGGAGATCTAGTAACCAAAATAAACAAGCTAGAAGAACTTGAGCAACAAAGAGAAACAATCACGTATCATTTCCACAGTTTAACGAGCTTATCATGACTAGCAGAAGCAACCAACCCTGTAGCAGTTGATACAGCCAAAGCAGCAATTAGACCCTCATGGGCTGGCAGAGTCATTGTCTTGTTCTCATTCATGTTCCAAAGCTCCAAAGACTGCAGCATATACCACAGATGCATATCAGAGAACCCAAAACAAAATATAATGCAGGTATTGAAAAAGATATGAATAGAACCCAGTCCCAAGTGTGAATGGCCCTTCCCAACTCAGCAAAGAGAAATAAGAGGAAAGAGTGGGAAAAAAAAAGGCAGCATCAGAGGGGAGATGCAAATGAAAATATACGAGACACATTAGAAACTTTTCTGGACTTCTCAAAAAAATATTTCCACCAGATATTAATAAATTGTTATCATAGTTTGAGAACTGATGTGACCTTTGACCTGGATCCAACATGGACAATTTTGGAGTGGAGAACACCACATACAATGGTAAGAGAAATAATGCAGGTTTAGGGCTGCGGTAAACCAGCACCAACCTATGCAACAGTTATAAAATTTACCAAATCCTAATAAGAAAAACTTGCAGCAAAGGAAACCATATTGCTAGCTGATATAGAAGCTAAAAAAACACCATCAACACCAGATAATAACAATACTAATATTGGTTTTAAATAACAGCCATTGTTTACCAAAAAAACGATGCCGTTAATGGCAATTATTCACAACAATGACAGCTATGGTGTCATTATAATGGCAACAGCCATTTGTTGGCTATTATTGTGAAAATAACAGGCCAACAACCCAATAATGGCCTACCTACTAATAATGATTTTTATAAATATAGATTTTGCATGCCAAATTCATGTTTTCACAGTTTTCACTCTTTTGGAGTGTGTGTGTGTGTGTGTAATGTATTGTTTGTATGAAATTTAACTACTAGAAATGTTATTATTGTACAGCTTAATGAAATTATTAGAGAAACATGCGTTGCAAAAATTTGTTAATAATTACTAATGATTCATGACAACAATAGCCATGATAGTTGTTTTACCACCTGCTAAGTCCACAATCAGCATCCACGACTGCAAGTAGGATTTAAAACTATGATGCTAATGATGATAGTGAAATTGCAAAGTACAAAGAACAAAGCAGAAATCACATGCCTGGTAACAGCCAATGACTAGCAACGAAGGGAATGTAGGGTGGAAAACACAGGAGTGGAATTTGTTGCCATTACAACTCAACTCATGAACACATTCGCCCTCACTTCCTGATCCAAGCGTCCAGACTCTGACAGAGTCCTCACTGGCAGATGCCAGAAACTCACCAGAAGGATCCCAACAAACAGAATGAATTGGCTTAGTATGTCCCTACAGTTAGAAATATCAGAAGTTCAGCTAAACTGAAAGGAGAATAGAAAAATGGTAAAGGCACAAGACATTCATGAGCGGAGTACACATGGAATCTGGATCAGTTTAAACAAAATGTGAAGACACCTTAAAATATGAATACAACCAGGAACAACAGATATCCATGTTATGCAAGAAAAACATCAGTGTCTCTCCTAGATAAAAACAGGCGATTTTTGTCACCATGAGTGACAGGCAACTGAATGTGCAAAATGACTACAGTAAATAAAATATATTGGTGAATACACATGATTGAATCCAGTTGGCACCTATATTTTCGAACAGCGAGAGAATACAGTTAAATATTACTTTGACCTTTTGTGCATCCTGTTTCCATTCACATAGATGAAAGAAAACACCACTAACCTGTAATGAATGCCGACAAGTTTGTGTCTCAACATCCAGTATAGACACAACATTTTCAGCCGCAGCAGCAAGATACCTTCCCACGCGAGGTTGAAATCTCATATGGGCCATACCACCCTAATCCAAACATCTATCAGTGACCACAAGCTAGAAAACTAGAAAAAATAAAAATAATAAAAGAGACCACTAATGTCAAATCCACTAAATCTCTGATATCATAAACCAGTCTACAAGACCTACCTTGAATACTCTTGCACAGCTACCATTGGTAACACTCCAGTACCTTATTTCACCATTTCCATCACAAGAGCATATAAGGTCATCTTTATTCGGGTGGAAGTCTAGTGACATTACAGTGGCGGAATGTCCGGTAAAAGTGCGGAGTGAGAAATTAGGCTGCAAACACAATTGTAAAGTTATTAACAACATAAATTTAATGATGCAGCATCAAAAGGATAGAGAAAAGTCGTATCGTCAATTAGAGAAAAAAAAACATCCTATTACCATTCAATAAAGAGGAAAAAAACTTAGCACAGTATGGATCCACCAAATATGAAAGTTACTTTAAGAATCAACTCTTTATGAAATTGAACAGATGAATTTACATTTTGCAAAGGAGTTCAAAAATAAAACACTCCATGATAAAAAAGAAAAAAAGAAAAGAAAAGAAGCAAGAATTAGCTGCAAAGAATTGTGATAGTCATAAAGAACGAATATCATACTAACATTGTCAGCATCCCAAACCCTAACAGTTTTGTCAAATGATGATGTTGCAAGTCGTGACATGCTTGGGCTGAAACGGACATCAGTAATCAGAGATGTATGTTCTTCAAGGGCAGTTTTTTGCTTTAAAGTATCCGTGTACCACAATACAGCCTGTATCATAAACCATCAAACAAAAAATTAACATTGTATTTTGGGTCAGTACAAAGCAGCCAAAAGAATACATATCTTCCTTTTTCTTACTCGAACATACACACAAGGCAGAGAATTTCACGTTTTGGACAGGCAAAACAGAATTTCAAACGAGTATCCCAGAAGCTTGATAATGAGAATGTGGCATCAAACTATCCCATATATTTATAACTTTCTAAAAAGTTTTTTTTATAAGAAACCATCCAAGAGGTTAATTAACCTAGAATTACGAATATTACGACCTGTCATTTTTTTATACTCACCTTTTTATCATGGCCACCACTAGCAAGCAATTTTCCATCTGATGAGAAGTGGCAACAGACTACTTTGCTTCCACTTGCTCTAACAGAATTTACTTCAGTAAATGAGAATCCTGAAGTCACATCAAAATTCTACACTCAGGGTAAATCACAGTGCATAAACAAGGCAATTTTCAAAATAAGTCTGTCATGTCATTACATTTTACATGTATTTATCAATTCAAGAAAAAACAAGGGAACATGAAGAGGCATATCATTATCAATAACCAGTCATAGATGAAATATCTGCGAATAATTTGTTACAGCATCATTGCATCATATTTAAGAAATGTAAGTACATGATCTTGACGAAAAAGCCAACAAGATTCAGGAACCAAAGTTCTGAGAAAATCTTATCAAAAGAAAAATCAGGCCTTCATCTGCACACCTTTGCTCAAATCCATTCGAGGAACTGCATCTCTAGGGTCATTATCTTCATGGGATAAAAAAGAGTCAACATTATCCTCAAGAGATCCATCCTCCACAAAACGATCCATATCAGCCTGCAATTCAAGATCTTTGTCATCCCACTGCCAAAATGGAATGCCAATGAGAATTCAAGCAAGGAATTTTCAATTCCTTCACCAATAAAAAGGATGAAAAATCTACTCACCAACTGATTTGATGGTGATGTAAGAGTGCCTGTACCATCCGCCCCAAATATAAAAGGCTTAGAAGAACCACCACTATGAGGCAGAGCAGGCATTGAGATCACATCTCCAGGTGTGTGGGTTGAAGGCGTTGAAGGTGCTGAACTTGGGGAGGGTCCTGCTGTATTTGCAGTTCCTGAGCTATTGGCAGGACCTGAAGAAGACACTGGCTGTTTTCTCTTTCTCCCAGTCTGGTTTTTTGAAACCTTAAGATGCAATAAGAAAAACCATGTTAGGAACCTGTAAAGGTCAGTCATGTTGAGCATGCTGCTTTTAAAATGAACAAACTAGTGTGCAACATCTTGGAAAGGTAATAAAATTTAAGACAAGGGGAGCAACAAAAATCCATGACATGAAAGTTAATCCAGATACAGGGAAAAGTCAAAAGGCATGTTTAATAACTACTGCCATGGAAAGGGTATATTTGGTTTCCATAAATTAATGAAACAATACCAAACTGGTTCCAACTAATGTATCTAGAAATTTTAATAGCTGGTTCAAAAAATTAAGATAACGACGCTGCACCACCAATCAAAAGGATGTCATGCGGCCAGAGCATCAGTTATAAAGCTGTATCAGAGGTAACCAAAAAAACAGACCTGATCATTTCCTCGAAAAGAGTTGGATATGCTACCATCGACATTGACACTGCCAGCATCCCCCATCTTATCTTGCGGATGAAGATTGTGATTTGAACTCTGTGACTGCTGATTTGAAAGCACATGCTGCTGGAGAAGTTGCTGCTGTGGATTGCTGTTCGGTTGCTGCTGCTGCTGCTGCTGCTGATGTAAATGGGCCATTTTTAACTACATGTGAAAGGAAGTTTTTTTCAGAACATTAAAATTTATGAGAATGAAGTAACAACTAGAGGAAGACATAAAAAATACACTTAATTACAGATGAAAAGGTAATTCAAAGAATCATTGAACCTTCAGCATATCTGTCTCTCCACGAGACAAAAGTGGGCCACCTGTTTGCAAAGGGGATCCACCATTTGGAATAACATCACCAACAGAATTTGTAAGGCCATCCTTTCCAATACTCATATTCCGGTTATTTAAAAGCATTCTCAGCCTTCTACTTTCATCACTAGCAGCTGGTGATGTTAGATTTTGTTGTGCCAGCATAAGCTGCTGGTGCTGTGGTGTTAACATCTGAATTTGATGAAAGGGCTGAGGAGCCTGTATAAAAGGTTTTTGTGGCTGAAGAAGTCCTGATCGAAGTTGTTCCAATCCCTGACCAGGAAGCAATAGGGTTAAACAGCTGATAGTCCAATACGCATACACATTCAAAGTAAGCATGTTATTTGCTATTGTGCATCCAAAATTAAACCATAATCGTGCATGTACAATGTAGAATTTTCAGGAACAATTGAACCAGGGAAAACTTACATGGAGTGGCCATCCTCTTAGAGTCAAATTGTTGCCACCTTGATTTGATCCTGAAAAGCAAGGACCTATATGTTTAGCCATGGGCATCTCTAAACCAAACAGATTATAATGAGCCACAGTTTACTGTTAAATTGAAAGATAAAGGCACTAGGTTAAAGATCAAATAGTCTCACAAGTGCATTAGAATGTAATTTGTCTCTCTGAAATCAGGATCAATCAATGATAACAGTGTAAAAAGGGAAATGCCATGAACAAAGCATACCAGGAATTCCTATCAGTGACCCTTCTGGACCAGCAGCTCTTGGATTCAGCACAGGATTTATCTCGCTCTTTATGTCCTGATTCCATTCCGGACAAAATTTAGAACAGTTTAATGATCAAGAAAATCTAAAATGATGAGAAAACCCTATGGAACCCATACCGGCGTGGACCCTGACAACTGCTGATTCCGAGCCTGGACCTGTGGGGACATTCCACCAGACGCACCATGCAACACTTGCCTGAAATTAGGTTATACAACATCAAAAAAGTTTTGAATCAATTACAAGATTCAACAACTAAATCACAAAATCAATGAGTGTTTATTCAGACATGTAAATAATAATCAAGCTTGTGTAACATTAGTTGCAAATTCACACCAACTAGTATTTATTTAAAAGAAACAAAATAATTAACAAGAACTTTGCAATTAATATGAAATAAATAAAAATATCATTTCAAATGCTGCACAAAAACCATTTGTCATTCTAGTTTTTGTTCTAACCACAAGTTCAAGTATATGATTAAGCAATAAAGGTGAATGGAACAGAAAAGCACCCTGAAGGCTGGCCAGTTGCTGCTGCAGCAGACTTCAAAATCAAGGCATTTGGATCCAAAAGATGCCCTACACTCTCACCAAATCTTTGCTGTAAAAAGTTTTAAAGATAATAGAATAAAGTAGTCATGCTTCGAAAAATCCAGTCAATCCACCACTCCTGAAATCAAACTTAAGAAAAAGTGAAATGAGGAAAAGACCAATCACCTACCTTCATTGCAGCATCTGTCAATGAATCCCTCTCCATTGGTAATTTTAATTTTTCCTCGTACATCTTTGTAGCCATTGCATTAGCAGTTGCAGTATTTTGGCGCATGAGAGGATCATTTCCCACAAGCCCATTTGCAGCACCATTAAGGAGGTGGGCACCATCCCTTCTCTGCTGCTGCTGCTGCTGCTGCTGCTGCTGCTGTTGCTGCTGCTGCTGCTGCTGCTGCTGCTGCTGTGGAGGTTGCTGTTGCTGCTGCTGCTGCTGCTGCTGCTGCTGCTGCTGCTGCTGCCTCTGCAATAGGAGCTGTTGCATTTGCATTTGCTGTTGTTGTTGCTGCTGCTGCTGCTGTTGGTGCTGTGGTTGTTGAACTTGCTGCTGTTGTTCCCGTGCTTTAATCAACTGAGTCTGAAGTTTCAATATATCAAAACTTTCCGATGAGTACCAAAAGTTATTACTTCTATGAAATTTGCAAGAAATATTTTAAAGTCCAGCACCCATGTTACAAGAGCACCAAATGGCTGATTCAGTTGAGGATTTAAATGAGCATACATATCTAAAATATTTTACAAAATCCCAAAGAGCAACCCCTGGACCAGCAGTTGGCTGAAGTTACGCCACCACGCTTGCAATGAGTTGTTCATCCAACTACAGAATCAACAACTAGTTAAGATATTGTCGGGCTTTTTGGCATCACAGAAGATTTGGATGCCACCACAATTTATCATACCATCTAGGAGAGGAGTCTTAACATTGTTTTCAAGAACAAGGTTTCACTGCATGCAGAGGAGAAGCCTCACCCTTGACTCAGATACTTTGATAATAGTTTTGCAGGCGACAATAAGATATTCAAAAAAAGGAAGTCATTGATTTGCCACTTCAATGCCTCTTGGACAATCACAACTTTCATTTTCTCTCTAGCACTCATTGACACAAATAAACCTTAAGTAAAGAATGAGATACGGCAGAAAGTCCTGAAAACCAACCTCAATGTAAGACGCAGCAACCTCTGAGTGCTTCTCATTGGTCCTCGCAATGAATATATCCCAGAACACTGACCACCATTCAAAGAGAAAGCCTCCAGGTGCATCGATAGCTGGAAAACCACGGTAAAAAGTCAAAACCATGCAAGAAATTAAAAATAAATAATAAACAACCGAAGCCAACATAAAGGCTTTCTCTTGCCTTTATCATAAATCCAAAAAAACTTACCTACAGGGTCAGATGACACTTTTCCTTCAGCTTGAAAAGCCTGGGCAGAAGCCTTCAAGTCCCTTTTTACCAAATAATCATGGATATACACATCCAACCTGTTATTTATCCAAAAAATTACTCGATTTCATTTGTATCGAGAAAAAACAGAAGAAGAAAAAGGCTTCACCAACCCTAACAGCTGCGAACGGAGTAATAAGTACAAACTATTCACCCAAAGCAGACATCATAGTGAATCGTGTGAAGAAAAGTATATAACAAGGACAGAATCCAGACCAGAGATACAAGATTCCCAAATGTTGTAACCAAAAAAGGAAATAAACCCGCAACCCCAGTGATTAAACCTCAAAACTATACAGAATCTAAGCTTATCCGCACAAAAAGAAGAATATAGTTAAACGCAAAAGGTATTTACACCCTAAATATAGCAGAAATTCAAATTCTAAAATAAAAAACATCAACAACCAACCAACAGTAAGGGAAACACAAACCCTAAAATTCTAGTTATGTACAAGTAACAACATAAAAGAGCTTCAAAGAACAAAACTTTAGTCCAAAAACAAACATAAGAAACAAAACCCAGAAGAACCCACATGCCAGAAACACCAATCAAGAACAGAAACATGAAAGAAAAGAGCATTAGAACAGAAAAATGTGAACTTTCAACAATAAATAGAGAAAATGAACTTACATTTTATCAGCTTCCCAGTTGGTTTGAGACATGTTTTTGAACCTTAAACGATTGTTTTACTTAACACACTGCTTTAGCTCTCTTTGCCTCTAAAAATAGCAACCCAGAAAATAAAAACAATAAATTTATTAGTACAAAAAAAACTTCGCCTTCAATATATAAAATCAAATCACTAATAGAACCCAAAAAAAAAACAGGAGTTGATAAAGTTCCAAACTTTTTTTACTTTTTTAGTGATAAAAAAGAGCAATGAAGAATCTATCAGTGCAAGAGAAATAGAACCTCTAAATTTAGAAAGAAAATTAAAAAAAAAGTTTTTTTAAATTAATTGAATAAAACCCAAAAATATTTATGGGAAATCAAAGAAAACTAAATATCGCGATACCTGAAAACCCAAAAAAGAAAATTACTATATTTTGTTTAGAATAAAAAAATTATCTCTGTAGCTTTTGGTGGATTGCGAGTTGCTGTTGCAGATACATAAGGGCTTTGGTTGGCTCAATTTACTAATAAACCCTTAGGACCTTGTCTAATTTTGTCTGAACCACAAGTTTCTGGACACCTTTAGGGTTGAATGGCTGAAATAACCTTGCACGTTAGTAAAGTTTCTGGTAATTTTAGAACATCATTGTGTGTGTGTTTGTCAAGGCAACGGAGGAGTTTTGTGTAAATTGATTGTGTTAGATAATTGTTACACTTTTCTATGTAGGCACTCAGGTTTTCTTCTTTTTATGAACTAGCCAGATAACTTGGTAATTTTCGTATGTTACCCAAAATTTCAGGCCGACTTCATGCACATTTAGCAACATAGTTATTAAAGAATAAGCTCAAGTCATAAATTAAAAGATTTAATTCATGTTAATCTAGATTGATTTTAGATTTAAGATTCGAAACAACGTCTTGTGACAATAAAAAACTCAAAAAAAAAATCATTGGGTTATGTGTCATTTTTTAATTGGATTAAACTTGGTCACCCGGGTTAATGATTCAACTTGAATTTTTTACCAAGTTATCTAGATTTTTTTTCATTAACTTGGACTGGTTCAAACTTTGAATTTTAGGTTGACTCGCTAAGTCGATCCAAGTTTTACAATAATGTTGAGCTCGTCGTGAAAATATTATGGATTTTAGTGATGTTTTTTTATTTTTTGTTCATTAATTTTTATTTTATTTTATTTTTTGCTTTGGTTATTGATCATTTTTACAATTTTATTTCTCCACATTGCTTTGATTTATGATTGGGCTTTGATAATTTGTTCAATGCTTGCTTTGTTTTAGGTTTTTGCGGTCTTCAAAAAAGTTACTGCATTTAGAGGATTTTGATTAACAAAAAAAAAATCAATTTAATTGTCTGCATAAAATTTAAAATGAGGGAATTAGTATTGAAAGTAAAGTTAAATCGCAACCCTTTATTTAAAACCAAAAGTTTTTCTTTTTTGTTCCTTATTTTTTTTACTTGGATTATCTATTTTTTTTAATTTTATCTTTTAATATTGTATTGATTGGTGATTTGACTTGATAATTTGTTTCGTATTACTTTTTTCGGGTTATCTCAGCATAAAAAATCTCAATATTAGATTGTTTCTCAATTCTGCATAAAATAATTGAGTTTTGATGTTTAAAATAAAGTTAAAATAGATAGGACAATAATTAAAAGCTTGGTAAAATAGCAGCTCTTTTAAAAAAATTTAGTGTCGGTACATTCCAGCTTTAAGATTTTGTTTAATTTCTTTTTTTTCTGTATTTTTAATTTGAATATTATATGATTTAATATAAAACTTTATTTTATTCATATTTTAATCTCCGAGTCTAAGAAATGAGAGGGAGAGTTGCTAAAAAACAACGAATAAAAGAGAAAGGAGTCGATTGTTTGGATTTCATACAAAAAGATGATCAAATTTGGTGTCAAAGTATTATCTCAATATAAAGAGTGTCATTGAAGTGTTTCTGGACTTCCACGTCGTATGTAAGGTAGATCATGGTTGAGAGATTTTTTTGTTTGATTTTGTATTTTTTAACCAAGTTTTGGGTTTTTTTAGCTAAAAAATTGGTTTTTAAGGTTATAAAGGAGTTTTTTCATAAGAAAATGTTAAAAACTAGGTTTTTGGATAAAAAATTCCATAACCCAATTGTTTGGCCACCTTTGTGGTGGGCGAAAGCTAAGGTTGTGCACTTTACTAAGTAGAAAACTTGGGTTTTTCTCGACTCTACTTCTTTCTTGAAAAAAATTTGGAGAATAACATGTTTGGATTATTTTTAAAGGTCCAAATGCACTTGGCCACTAGCGTTGTACACTTCACTTTGAATTTTCACTTCAATTTTCCAACAATTAATATTTACTTTCTTAAAATTTATATAACTTATATATAATTTCTTTTAAATTTTTAGATTAATTAAGAATATTTTTTAGATATTATTTTATTAAATTCCATTTAATTTTTAATTCATTCTCGAAACAATCCTTTTTATATATATAACCCATCATAATCAACCTTTTTTATTTTATTCATTTGTTTTATAATGATAGATTCTTGTCTAAGAAACAAATATTTTGGAGAAATGTTTTTGTAAGAAAAAGAGAGCATGTTGATATGACAAATGGGTTTTAGTTAGAGAGGTATTTTTTATACTTATATTTAAATCATCACGGTTTTATGTGTATATCTTCTTAATGCTTTTTGCTTTTATTAAATTAATGACATAGAAAAAAAATATTTTTGTAATATTAAAGATAATAAAAAAATAATACTTTTACTACAAATTATTTTGTTTCAATGAAATTTAAATTATTGCTTTTCTTATAAAAAAAAGCAGTATCATATAATTAAGTTAAGAAATTTAAAGGGTTTTGCACAGCACATGATCAAATATTTTCATTGAAACACATTTGTCTATTATTTTCTCCACGTATACAAGTACCAAGTTAAGCATCAAATTTTTGCCCGACCAGCAGTATAGCGTAGGCCTAGAAAAATTATTAGATTCATGTATTTTCTATTTTTATTTTAAAATTATTATGTAAGTAAAAAATGTTTTTGTTAATGAGCTTAACTACTTTGTTATGATTATAAATGAAATTGGAATCTGGATTTTCTTTTACATTTTCTAGAGTTTTATTAGCCTTGAAAAGTGTTTCTAATGGTAGAGATCAATTACTCTCCCTTATTCTAGAGTTTTATTAGCCTTGAAAAGTGTTTCTGATGAATAATGAAAGAAAATAAGGTAGTTCTTTGTTCTGATTCCTATAGATAGCGTTACTGATGAAGTCATTAAAAAACTTCAAAAAGAAAAATCAAATTTCTTGATTGGAGAACCGGGCTGATGAGTGGTTCCTATAAAACAAGTCCTCTTTTAGGATATGAGACACATTTGATGCTTAACTTGGTACTTGTATACGTGGAGAAAATAATAGACAATGAAAAATATATTGAAAGTGCAGGGAAGTATATATGAGTGTTGCAGGATTATAAACCTAGTATGCCAGAAAAAAAGTTTCATGCCTTAGTCTGGTAGCTTGATGTATTTATACACCTAGACTTATAATATCTTCATGGATAAGGGAATTATGTCATTAGCCAACCAAAGTGGCTCATAGGTTGGTATGATGTTGTGCTATAAATTCTGTGTTTGCTACATGATTAAAGAAGAAATTGGCTTGCCACGTCTCTCTAACGGTGTATATTTATTTTTATCGGTGTTTATGTAGGCTAATAAGCATAATAAGAATGTAGCAAATGGTGATAGAAAATGGTGCATGTCTTGCAAAAAGTTTGTGTGTGTGAGATAGAAAAATTATATGTGTTGTGTAATAAAATTGTGGGCACCAATAAAAATAAATGTGAGAAAAAAAAGGTAGAGAGAGAAGAAAAATATATGGAGAGAAAAAAGAAAATTGTAATAGTTATTGGCGAAGCCTGGGTGACCAGGCCCGGGGTTGGTAAGCAACCATCATGTCTCTGGTCGTTTGAGCTTGGCTCGACTAACCAACACTATTTGGGCTAAAGCACAAATATCTTTATTAGGTACATTAATTAGAACTATCAAGAATAAAGGTAATAATGAGTGTGTTAACAAGTCTCATATAAAAGAGAAGAAAACATAAGAAGCATAGGGTTTTAGAAAAGACATAACTCAAAACCCCTAATAATTTGATCTTCATTGCCTTTGTTGTTTGTAAATTGGTTAGTCTCCTTTAAATTTGAAGCCTATTTAAAGGTTAGTCAAGATTCCCAAAATCAAACATCAAAAAGGAAGGCGAGGTTTCAAAGCCAATAGTAGTGATACTCTATGTTATAGATCAAGGTTGTCGCGGGGGACATCTTGACTAATTGATTATGTAAAAGGGGTTAAAATAAGAAAAAGAGTTGTCACCTAGTTTTATGGTAGCTAGAAACTCTAGCTAGTCTTTATAGATTTTTAGGTAAGGGATTAATTATGTTAAATAGAAGATGAAAATCATCTTAAAACATGTTATATAATGGAAGTTGTTTCGTGTTTGTTCTTAATGATACATATGTATATTGTGCTTACATGCTAAGAATTTGTTTAAGCTAATAAATGTGTGTTTACTTATTGATGGTAAAATGTTCATAAAGCCTAAGATATTAATTTAGGATCTAGACCTAACAACAAGGCCTAGTCCTCACTTTTTGAATATGGGTATAAGATCTAAAAAATGATAAATTGGGTTTTGAGTTGTTTCTTTTCATTAGACAACTTGTATTTTTATTTTGAAAAAATGGTAAAGTCTAAAATTCACGAGTATATAGCCTTTCTAATAATTTTACCATACTTAGGTCAATTCCTAGGTAAAAGTAAAATTTAATATATTTTTAATTTTGAAAATCACAAAGTTTCAAGTTCTTAGAAATATAGCCATTTTAAGGATTATATCACTCATAAATTGATTCTTTGATTAAAATAAAAATAAAACTTTTATTTACTCATCTTTTTTTCTCGAAGAAAATGAGATAATTCTATTTTTATATTTTTTATAATGAAACTTAACTGCTCAAGGACAAAATCCTTTTAAGATTACATTGTCCATAAGTTGATTACTTAATGAAAACAAGATTTCATTTACATGTTTTTTTTTTAAAACAAATCACACTTTTTAGACTATAAAACTTAAATCGCGGGGATATAACCCTTTAAAGGATCATACCATCTCCAAGTCTATAACAACCAATATAATTGCTATTAAAAAACAATATAATCTCTCTCTCTCTCTCTCTCTCTCTCTCTCTCTCTCACACACACACACACACACACACACATGCAATGCAATATCGTTTGAATAATTTAATGTAACTAAATTAATATAGTAAGTATAATTTAACCTAAAAATAATTATTCACATCACAAATAACTCCAAACAAAAAACAAAGATCAATAATCAAATAAACTTTCACGAATCAAAACTCAACACATGTCACAAATAGTTCTAAAAAAACATACCACACATTGGTGTTCAGAATTGACCTTTCACAAGTCGCGAGAGTCGGTTGGAACTAAACCAAAGTGGCTAAAATGTAAGAGGCAGTATCGGCGTGCAGACTACACGCGTAGAAGGATATATTGGATTGTGAATGTTGTTTGCATATACTGGCATGTTAGAAAAGTGTGTGAACTAGTGGGTCAATTGCTCCTTCTTTCTGCTTCTTACCCAAATAGTTTATATCATTGGCGTTCATAATGGGAGATTAATGGCTACAAAGTTTTGGTTTGTTTTCTTCTCCTTTTGTTGGTGTTTTTTTGTTGAATTTTCAAGTTGTTTATGTTATGATTTACAGTTATAGGTGGTCTGACCGGGGTTGTTGTTATCATGAATGGTGCTTGATTGCTATATAGAGGTTGGGTAAAAGTGACAGTGTTTTATCTTAGTAAGAACTTAGTTTCGTTTACTAGACAAACTGCAGAAGAAATAGAGGGTTGATTAAATTTTCCTTCCTTCTTCTTCTTTTTATTTTTTCTACACTTTAATTTTGCTAGGTTTTTAGTTGTCTAGGGTTATTGCGTGAGTATCTCTTAATCTTTTTGTGTGTAGGCCCTTATATGTCTCTTTGTTTATGTAATTATATTGTATGGGATCCTATGCAAAATAATAATAAAAAACAAGCAATGTTATTAAATTTTATATTATTTTCCTTCTTGATTATGAATTTCTAATGAAATAAATTTCATCTTATATAGAATGGGGGAAAGCCTGAAATTTATGGTTTCATGGATTTCACCTATTTTATACATATATGTAAGCAACATTTATGGGATTAACCACATTTATGATTGATCACCTTCTTAACCAAAACTCATGCTTTGAAATAAACCTTTTAATGAGCAAGAGCTTGAGATCATAGAGTAGGGAGTGTTGCTACCCAATTTTTTACCTAATATTTTGATAAATTTTCAGAAAAAACTAAAAATAGCAAAAAACAACGAAAACCCAAAAAAAGAAGCATTTTTGATATATTTGCATTGTTTTAGCATTTTCAACGTCATCTCAGTAGAATTTAAATTTTCAAATATATTTTGAATGCGTTAACTTTACAATCACTGATTTTCCTTGTTCAATCAACGTTGATATTGTTTGTTTTCAAAAACAATTCAAAATACCAAAAAAAGAGTTGAAGGACCAATGTGTTTTGGGGACTAAACTACTTTACCTAAAGTTAATGGGCTAGTTTAAAAACCTAAAAACATTTTATCTATAAATACAGTGGAAAATGTCAACATCATACGAGGGGAGAAAATTTTTAGGGAAGAAAGGAGGAGCAGAAAATGGGGGAAAACAAAGAAAAAATCCTAAATCTCACCCTCTTTGAAATGGCTGCCCCCTCCATTTGAAAAAAAATAAAAACCCATCTAACTTTTCTCTTCAGACGATTGCTCCCCTCTCTTGGGGCCAAAAACAGATAGCCAAAAAGAGGTCATCGCTTGTTGCGTTTTTGGTTGTTTTTGCTGGGCACCACCGGCGAGGAAGGGAAGAGAGAGGAAAGCAGGTTAGATCTACTTGTTTCCTGGCGTTGCCTACGACGACGCATGGAGAAGACGTGCCGCCACTATTCTTGCAGTTCTAGAATTCTTCCCTACACTGTTTTGAATTTTTTGAGGGTTTATTTTGTAAATTTAAAATTGTTTAATGCACTGTTTGTTTTATTTTGAATTTTTAATGATTTGTAACATGTGAATATGGGTTTATGAGAAAAAAAATAAAAAAGGGATGTATGTGTGTTTGTACTTTTTTTTATATATGTTATTGAATTATAAAATCAAAAAGACAAAAAAAGAATTTAATGTTTTAATTTGTACATGGTCAAGTATCTTAAGGACAAATAAAATCATGTTGTACTACCCGTGAAAATGCAAGAACATGTTTCTGTATATATTTTGGAATTTAATAACTCGTTTATTAAAGCCTTAAGAATATGGTTAATATTTCAATTTATTAAATCACATCAAATAATGAAGCAGCTTACCTCAAGTAAGATGTGCTAAGAGTACTAATACCTTCTCTAACCACAACTAGTCTCTTACCCGTGAATCTCTGACAAATGCCAGTACATCTGGGTTTCCTAGTAACCCCGAATCAAATACTAGATGGTGACTCCAAGAAACCAGTAAACAAACAAAAATCACCAACGACGCCGAGCAAAGGACTTATGACAGAATAACAATCCTACTGGGGAAGGTATTGTTTTTGACAATATTGGACTAAGCTTCATGTTTTTGATGTGTTTAAGTTTTTTGTGTTTTGTTTTATTTTATTTCTGTTTTATCCATACATTGTATAGAATTGTCTCATACATCACATGTTTTAATTTTTGAAAGTACACACAAGCTTCAAGTTATGTGGGGGACTAGCAGCTTACCTTATGACTTTTAGTCAAGGTTTAAGTTTATGTAAACCTCAACTCTTCGTTGAGTGCTTAGATTGTTAGTGATTGGTATAAGTTTCATCCCACTATTTGTTAAACCCCATATTGCCTTTGCGAGGGTGATCACTAGGACAACAAAAGACCCTTTTTAGAGACCAAGTAGTAAACCAACCTTTTGCCTCACGTAAAAAGATTAGAACCTGCCTTTAGGATGTATGCTCCGTACACATTGTTTGGCATCTAAGCAAACCCTTTTTGAAGCATCTTGAATTCAGGACTTATGGGAGATATAATGGTCATCACTCAAGAAATTTCTATTGTATAGTTTGAGTAAGAATAAAAATTCTTGTTTATCGTACAAGTGTTACGACTATATGTCACCCCTCGAAGGGCAATTTTATCATATAGATTACATGCTCATATATTTATCATGCATGTTCCACGATTGAAACATATGCTCCCTCATCTAAGGTCTATTGCATTGGACTAGAAAAGGGGATGAAAAATGAAGAAAGAGATAGAGGCTCATTATAAAAAAAAAATTAGAGCATTAAATGTGAAGTAGCTAGACTCAGATATGCTTGAACAAATGTTGAACATCGAATGGAAAAGGGAATATCTGCACAGTCTTATGTGGGAACACTGCTTGTCCACGTGCCATTAAAGTTGCACCTCTTCTTTTCAGTCATGAACAACGACAACAATACCTTCAGTCAACAACTAATGAGAATCCTTATTTTTGTTCAGCTGCACTGATAGTTGTTCTTAGCCTCTACACCTTCCAATGGTACCCAATAGCTGCTAGCCTTTTGTGCATAGTGTATTAGCCTTTTTTGAAGTTACCCCCACTGTGATCTCAATTCCAGTTCAACAACACACGATGTTGGTCTAAAAAAACAAGGTTAGACGCTGAGCTTCTACGTGGCAAATCTCTCTCTGTAGAGATTTGTTTGTGGATCTGCTAGTGGGGAATGTAAGAGGAGATGTAGTAGTTTCATATACTATGAAACTTTCTCTCTCCAGTGGCACCAGTAAAACACTATAGTAGGCAGAAAAGTCAGACCTGGTCTAAAAAAATAGGAGTAGAAATAGAACTTCAACATAACAGAACTCTCTTCATAGAAATTTATTTGTGGCTCTGCAAGTGGGGAATCAAAGAAGGGTTGTAATAGTTTCAGATCGTCTATAATTTTCTCCTGCTAGTGTCAGCATTCAAATGCAAAAGTAGGGAGAAAAGACAAACCAGGGCTGAAAAACAGGAAGAAGAATGAAATTTCAACAGAGCAGAACTCCCTCTATAAGTGTATATTTATTGCACTGTCAGTGAGGAATTGAAAAGGAGACAAAGGAGCTTTAGATTCATTAGGTTCTCTTCCAATTGAGATTAGGCGTGATTCCACATGTCGCCAGTGGCAGCGCTGCATGTTTCTGTGCGCTGCCAATATTACCTAACTAGTGGAAGGTTTCTAACAATCCTCAAACAACCAAAACAACATTGGAAGATTGACATGATGTTGTGAGGATTGTCGAAAGAATTGAACAAGTTAGGAAGATAGGAAAGATTAAAGGTTCTGCCATAGATTCCAGAACAATAATGAGAGATGAATGAGAAGATAACTCTAAAGATGGAAACCCTTATTTATGTGGTCTAGCTAGGTTTCACTGTAGCATCAACTGCTCAAATGTCTTTGCCAAGATTGACATACCTCAGCCACTCGAATTTGTCGACCAGCATCTATCAGATTCACTTTTTGCCTGACTCCGACAAATCTCATGCAACCACTATTTTCTAAGTGGTATAATCCAAACAAGAGATATGATGTCATGGTAGGGTCCTCAACCATTTCAATTGAACAGTTACAAGAATTTCAAGAATCAAGTCTGGAAGTGGGTGAGCAAGAGAAAAGTGGAGTCTGTGAAGAAGGGTGTCATTGGCCATATTGTTAAAGAACATCCTCAGAATGACAAGTGATCGAAATTGCTTGGCAAAACACAAATATTGCCAGAGTACCTAATCAGAGAAATGTGTTAAACTGTCAAGCATTTTTGTTATGGATTTTTGTTATTTTGTATTTTGTTTTGGGGTCACATCCCATCCTTGAACGAAACATGTTTTTTCTTTGTTTTTTTGTTGTTTTGAAATCAAGAGATGCTTTTTTGAAAGGGTATTTTGACAAAATACTTTGATCAAACTCTAACATGTAAAATTAAGGCTAATCAATCCTTAATGATTTGAAAGTGTTTTGATTACAGATGTCGCACGTCAAAAAAAATCCGCGCGACGTCGGCTGGCGATTTTTTTTATTATTATTGTTGGTTTTGCTTGGTTCTTTGGAGTCGCCACCTAGTATTATGGTCACTAGGAACCTATGGTCTGCGAGAGTCTGAGTAAGGGACTGGTTGTGCAAGGGGAAGACGCATCACCCCCAGTGCACCCTACCTAAGGTAAGCTGCATTGTTGTTTGATTATTTTTCTAGGTCAAGGTTCTATTCGTTGGTCTTTTCTAAAGTTCAAGGCAGATCTCCCTTCATGAGGGAGTCTCTACCTTATTGGGTCAAATCCTAACCATTCTAAAGTCTGAATTTTAAAATTGCTTTTATTTACACCTTGTATCTTTAATACCCGAGAGTG
Organism: Populus nigra; assembly: GCF_951802175.1. Taxonomy (NCBI): domain Eukaryota; kingdom Viridiplantae; phylum Streptophyta; class Magnoliopsida; order Malpighiales; family Salicaceae; genus Populus; species Populus nigra. The sequence goes on along the minus strand of NC_084854.1, from coordinate 2,534,113 downwards.
TACTTTATCGTGTAATTTTACACCCCACAAATATTAAAGTCTACATCTGGATCCTAGAAAAAAAAAGTTGAAATAAAAGTTTTTGACATTTTGGCCAAACCCTAACAGATGATCATAAACTAGTTATGATATCCATTTTTTTATTTTTTAAAACATGAGAAAGATGCAATTTTTTATATTTTTTTTGAAAACAAACATGCTTGGAAAATTATTTAGGACCTGGCCGTATGCAATAAAATATTTTTTTTTGAAATTTTTCTTCTCTTTTTTTTTTGAAATATTTCGAAGAAAACCAGGTATTTTAATACCGGACTTGTATCTTACAATGTAAGTATACAACCCAATATCGAGCAAACTTGGTAGAAAAATATTTAAGAAAATCACAAATTTTTGAAATGATGTTTTTTTTAAATTTAGATTTTTTTTAATTTTTGAAATTTTTTTGGAAAAAAAAAAAAAAGAAAATAATACACTGCATGAACAGTAGACATGAATTATAATTCACGTCTACTGTTCATGCGTGAACAGTAGACGTGAATTATAATTCACGTCCACTGTTCACTCAGTGAACAGAGACGGCGAAGAAGAAGCGGAAGGGGAGGAAAGTATTACCTGGCGTGGAGGAGTTGGCAGCCTGGCCGGCGGAGCGCGGTGCAACTGGAGGTGGTGAGGCCGGCGGCGTGCACTGGTCACGGCTGGAAGAAGAAGGAAACGAGTCCTGCAGAGGAGAAGGAAAGCTCACGGCTGGAGCTGTTGGTGTGGCTGAGGAGAGAACTGCTACCCCGGCTGCCTTTGGGAAGGAAGAGAGCTTCTGGGAAAGGTGGTGGATGCTAGCTCTGCTGTCGCCGCCGCTGCTGGAGTCCCGGTGGCAGAGGAGAAGATTTTTACAGAGGAGAGAGGGAGAGAAGCGGTGCAACTGTCACGTGAGATGGTTTTATGGCTACTGGAGGTGGGGATGATGGTGAGAAGCCAGGTGATGAAGGTGGTGGTGGCTGAAGGCCACGGTGGAGAGAGAAAGCAGAAAAAGGATTGTTTGCAGGAAAAATGAATACAGAAGGCTGGTTTTCGGCCAACTTTGAGCTCCGTTTTCTCCGTCCTCTGAGCATAAAAATTGCTCCTATTTATAGGGCTGGAAAGAGGGTAATCTTGTCTTCAATGTGGAAAAACTCTCAGCCCTTGATTCGACTCGAGTAATCCAAGCCGTTGGTTCAAAGTGTGCACCTCGAGCTGCCAAATTTTGGCAATCCAAGGCTGCAGACTGAACGAGGTGGCCACTTTGGGCCAATAAACGAAGCCGTTTCAAAGTTTTTCGACCCGACCGGACCATTCTCAAGGATAAAGGGGTTTCTTGTGGACATTTTGGTGCACGGGTTGTCGGATTTGGAGGAAGAAACGAGGCCGAAAATGCTCCTTAAAGTCTGCCACTCGGGCAGTTTCGCGGGGAAGATGATGAACAGTGACCCGTTTTTTTTTTTTTTTTTTTTTTTTTTTTTTTTTTTGCAAAAACTTGGTAAAAATTAAATTAGGTCTTTCAAAATTCCAATATTTCAATTAAGTTCAAATTAGGCCCCCAAACTTAATTTTTCACCGATTAAGACCTCAAATTAATTTTGACCCGCTTAAAGTGTAATTAAGTCCTTGTACTTAATTAACTCCTTCAATTGGACCTAAATTAATTCTTGAACATAATTAAAATTCAATTTGGCCCATGATTAAATCAAATTGGCCCATTAAAAATTTAATTATGTCATTAGACTTAATTTTTATGCAAATTCGTCCAATGCTCATTTAATTTGACCTTTGAATTTGCATTTTTCTATTTTTGCGCATAACAGCGTACATTTGGGCCTCCGAAAATTGCAGCTTGATTTTTGCCTATTTTTGCAGCCTTTCTTGGTCAGCTTTCTCCGCATTGCCAGCCTCTATTTTATTATTTTTTTTTATTTTGATTATTTTATTTTTTGGAAAAAAAAACGAATTTTGGGGAATCACCCAAAATTGGGTGATGACAGCTGCCCCCCTCTTTACAATGCTTATGGTAGAAAGTCTCGTAAGAGACTTTAGATAATAAGCGTTGTAAAGAAGAAAAAAAGGATGAGATATGGTTGACTCATCTTGTTGAGGAATGATGAATCCTCTTGAGGGTTAGAGAGCGCACTCGAAAGGAGGTAAGGTTAGAAAAACACACTACCTAAAAGGTTAAGACTCGAGGGAGCTCTTAAAAAGAGGCAGGGTTGGACAACGCACTATCTAAGATGGTTGATGGCTCTAAGGCACATTCAAAAGAGGAGGCAGGGTTAGAAAACACACTACCTAAGGTGGTTGATGGCTCTAAGGCGCACTAAAAAGGAAGGCAGAGTTAGAAAACTCACTACCTAAGGTGTGATGGCTCGAAGGCACATTAAAAAGGAGGTATGGTCGGAAAACACACTACCTAAGGTGATTGTTGGCTCTAAGGCACACTTAAAAGAGGAGGTATGGTTAGAAAACTCACTACCTAAGATGGTTAATGGCTTGAAGGCACACTAAAAGGAGGTATGGTTAGAAAACACACTACCTAAGATGGTTGGTGGCTCGAAGGCACACTAAAAGGAGGTATGGTTGGAAAACACGCTACCTAAGGTGTGATGGCTCGAAGGCACACTAAGAAAGGAGGCAGGGTTGGAAAACACGCTACCTAAGGTGTGATGGCTCGAAGGCACATTAAAAAGGAGGTATGGTTGGAAAACACCCTACCTAAGGTGTGATGGCTCGAAGGCACATTAAAAAGGAGGTATGGTTGGAAAACACACTACCTAAGGTGTGATGGCTCGAAGGCACATTAAAAAGGAGGTGCGGTTGGAAAACACATTACCTAAGGTGTTTGTTGGCTCTAAGGCACATTAAAAAGGAGGTACGGTTGGAAGACACGCTACCTAAGGTGTGATGGCTCGAAGGCACATTAAAAGGAGGTATGGTTGGAAAACACACTACCTAAGATGTGAAGGCTCGAAAGCACATTAAAAAGGAGGTAGGTTTGGAAAATACGCTACCTAAGGTGTTTGAAGGCTCTAAGGCGCACTCAAAAGGAAGTAAGGCTCGAAAGCCCACTCGAAAGAGGAGGTAGGGTTAGAGGACACGCTACCTAAGATGTGAGGGCACGAAGGCCCACTTAAAAATGGAGGCAAGGTTAGAAAACACACTACCTAAATGATGAGGGCTTAACAACCTGCTCAAAAGAGGTGATGATGAGACACTAATATGTCAAGGTTGAAAGTAATGCATCATGATCAATATGCATGTATACTTACCTGAGAAATGTAGGTCCCTTTTTTTTCTTCATGGAGTTCTCCTTTCTTCATGGAGTTCTGATTTTCTCAAAAGTTTGAGTCTCTGATAGTAAGCTTCGATGGCTCTTTTCGCTCTTGCTTACTCGAGCCATATCTTGTGATTTTGACCTCTAGGAAGGACTGAATACCATCACACTTCTTTGTCCTCCACCCCTTTACCTCAAGGGTTGCCAATTTTGCCCAACATTTTTCCTAGAAAGGGAAAAGGGAATCATGAAGCCGACTCTACCAGATGTTTTTGATTGCCGCCTAGCTTGATCATGCCCCCAAGTATTCAAATCAGGTTTGAGGATGAGGCTAGGTGAAGGAAGGTCTAGTTATTTACAAGGAATTGTTTCCATGATGAATTTTTGGAATTTCAAAGCTATTCCAGACACAGAAATCATTTTGATGTTTGTTGAAAGCAAACTCATTCTGAAGAAAATCAAGTGATTCCTATTGAGAGGTTTTCAGATGTGATGAAAACTTTTGGTTTTGATTTTGGTGAAAAATATGAAGTGACATTTGGATGGTCACAAAAGTTTGGAATATCAATTTGAGGGTTATTGAGAACTGTCTTTCGACGAAAATGTGAAGAAGTGACATCTGGTTGGTCACAAAAGGGTTGAAATGTCAATTTGAGGGTTATTGAGAACCGTCTTTCAAAGCATTCATTTTATTTGCATGAATAATGATTTTGTTTCGCATGAGAAAGCACTGCCTACCGATCCAAATTGCTTGCCTTTGATCAGAAAGGGCTTGATTAGGCCCGTAATGTAGGCTTGGGCTCTTGGCTATAGAGAAAAGGATATTTGTAGGCTCAAAAGGTGTTTAAGGGACTTTAAGACTAAGGATCACTAGTGCTTATATCCCAACATTTTTTGTTCATACATTTCTGGACCTTGGAATTGATTTGTAAAATGGTCCACGGTGCCCCCCAGTGTTGGACTTGAGCTCTTTCTCTTTTCATTTGATTTTGAGCATCATTGCATTGGCTTGACTTTTTTATGCTCAGAATTTTGGATCCTTTGGATTTTGTTTTCATGCCCCCCAGCTTTGTATGGACACCCTCGATGATTGAGAATTTTCTTTTATGCCCCCCAGTATTGTTCGAGCACTTTCAATCGTTAAGGTTTTTCATGCCACCAAGAGTTATTTGGGCACTTTCAATCATTGAGGATTTTTTTGGCACTTGCCCCCCAGTGTAGGGTGTGATCCTAGCTAAGGTTATTTTTCAAGGAAAATGCATTAGGCTCAAAAGGGGATTGCAAAGGACATATTTCAGCCTTGTGAAAGGATTATCAAAGATGGCCTTTCTTCATCTCAAATGCATGCATTTAGGATCGGTAAGCCTTGCTTTCATGCGAGTATGCAGAGTGATTTCTCATTAGTCATGCAAATAAAACTCAGCTTTTAGAGTCACTTCATTCTGTTGTTTTTTTTTGGGTTTTTTTAGGTGTATGGTTACCTCTCTAAGGAATCACCTGAATTTTCAGAACTCGTTTATTTGAACAGACACCAACATGATTTCTGTTTTTGTACTAAACTTTGATTTCCCAAAAATCCTTGTGAAAACATGCATAGTTTTGGAAGAAAGGGGAAACACGCCCAAAGATTCTTGGCGCAATGGTTTCATGTTTAAAGGTTATGTTCAATGTGTTATTTGCATGAAACAACAAAAAAATGAAGGCATGTCATGAACACAGGAAAACACATGATTTTATTAACAGGAAAGGCTCATTTGAGAGAGAAAGTCTTATGGCATTATGAGCTAAATTGCTAATAAGACTAAAACAGGTTGAAACAGACATGATCAAACAAAAGGAAATAATTGGGTAGGCTCCATCTTCCCATTCTATAGCAGAACTTGGTCCTCTATCCTTGAGAGTGCACATTTCCTTTTTCACACCTTGCTCTTGCCATCAGTGCTTTGAGGTTTTCGGAGCATTCCACCTCCAATGCATTCACCGATCCGGTACCTGAAGCATGATTGGGTAAACGGTTCGAACTCACGTTTGGAGTTCCTTCGAAGGTTATCCATCCAGCTTTAATCAAATGCATGAGCCTCTTCTTGAAGGCACTGCAAGTATGAATGTTGTGTCCCGCAGCACCAGCATGGTACTCGCAAGTGAGGTCAGGCTTGTACCAGTTGGGGTAAGGTGGTTGCAAAGGTGTCAAAGGTTCTGGAGCTATATGCCCGATGCTCAGTAGCTTTTGGTACATCTCATTTAAGGGCAACGGTAATGGAGGTAGTTGCTCTTGGACTCTTTGGTGTTTGGTTTGAGGCTTAGGTTTTCTTGTGAGGAATGTAGGGCTGAGATTGATGTTAGAAATTTGGGGTGAAGGGGATGGAGTGTGATAGTTCTGGAATGGGTTCTTCCTACCCCTATATCCACTTTCAACATAGTCAACCTCTTTCTTTTTATCTTCAAAGCCTCTTTTCTCCACAGATGCAGAGATTCTACCACTCTTTACTCCTTGCTCTATGCGTTCAGCTACTGCCACAGCGTCAGTAAATTGTTGGGCCGAACTACCAATCACATGCTCGTAGTATGGGTCTTTGAGCGTGTTGGCAAATAGAGTGACCATCTCTTTATCCAGGAGTGGAGGATGTACTTGAGCAGCTAGGTCTCTCCACCTTTGAGCATATTCCCTTATGCTTTCCATGTCCCTTTTCTCTAAGTTGGACAAACTGGTTCTGTCAGGAGTGATGTCCATATTATACTTGTATTGCTTGACAAAAGCATCCACCAAGTCTTTCCATCTTTGGATCTTGGTGTTGTCCAATCTCATGTACCAGTTTAATGCCGCCCCACTTAAGCTATCTTGGAAAAAATGCATCAGTAGTTTTTCATCATGTACTACTTCTGCCATTTTGTTACAGTAGGATTTGAGATGAGTTGTGGGGCATTGTGTCCCAATATATTTGATAAATTCAGGAACACGAAATTTCTTCGGGACAACCACATTTGGGACCAAGCACATTTCTACTGCTCGTACTGGATCGTACAAGTCTACCCTCTCAATGGCTCTGATTCGGGCTTCTAGCGCTGCCATCTTATCAATGTTATCAGATGACTTGGTCTTGTGGGACTTATTGGCAAATGCATCTATGACTGTGGGGGTTGGTGCTGGTGGCATTGAGTGCACAAAAGCTGGATTGTGTGGAGGTTCATGACCATGTTCACTCATTGTTTCTTCGAGTTGAACTGTTGCTGGAGGTTGAACAAAAATAGCAGGCCGGTTGGAAGGACCTTCACCAGAGGCATTTCTAAGTGTTTGCTCAAGTAAGCTAGTGAGGCGAGCCACGCTTGCTTTCAGAGATTCTAACTCTTCTTGGAAATGGGCGTCACGGTGAGCACGCTCTTCACCTTCCATGTTTTGTGTTCAGAGTCGGGTGTTATAGGCTATTTGGGGACCTATATTTCAACCTGTTGCATGTATGTATGTTATTTACAATGGATGGATGTATGTGTGTGGATGCAAATGTAGGTACACCCATGCAAAATGAATATGTAAGGGGTTCATGCTCTAAAGGAAGGTTTTAGGTCATTACATGATGGGTAGACTTTCTACCTAGTCTTAAAAGGGTCTATGAACTGCCCAGTGACCACCTCACGTGAAGGCAGTATAGGGGTTTACAAGGAATGGTTGGGACACATTGTGACCGCCATTACCGAGTAAACACTCAGTTTATAGTTGGATGTTTCACGAATCTGAACCCCGACTGAAAGTCATGAGGCAGACCGCTACTCCCCACCTAATCCTAGAATTGGGTTTATTCGCAAAATTAAAATGCATGCTAAAGCAGTAAAAATGCGAGCTAAAATTAAAGACCAACAAAAGGAAAACAATCAAACAATCAATGCTTAGTCCGACCAGACATGGCTTTCCCCAGTGGAGTCGCCATTCTGTCGCACGTCAAAAAAAATCCGCGCGACGTCGGCTGGCGATTTTTTTTATTATTATTGTTGGTTTTGCTTGGTTCTTTGGAGTCGCCACCTAGTATTATGGTCACTAGGAACCTATGGTCTGCGAGAGTCTGAGTAAGGGACTGGTTGTGCAAGGGGAAGACGCATCACCCCCAGTGCACCCTACCTAAGGTAAGCTGCATTGTTGTTTGATTATTTTTCTAGGTCAAGGTTCTATTCGTTGGTCTTTTCTAAAGTTCAAGGCAGATCTCCCTTCATGAGGGAGTCTCTACCTTATTGGGTCAAATCCTAACCATTCTAAAGTCTGAATTTTAAAATTGCTTTTATTTACACCTTGTATCTTTAATACCCGAGAGTGTACTTTATCGTGTAATTTTACACCCCACAAATATTAAAGTCTACATCTGGATCCTAGAAAAAAAAAGTTGAAATAAAAGTTTTTGACATTTTGGCCAAACCCTAACAGATGATCATAAACTAGTTATGATATCCATTTTTTTATTTTTTAAAACATGAGAAAGATGCAATTTTTTATATTTTTTTTGAAAACAAACATGCTTGGAAAATTATTTAGGACCTGGCCGTATGCAATAAAATATTTTTTTTTGAAATTTTTCTTCTCTTTTTTTTTTGAAATATTTCGAAGAAAACCAGGTATTTTAATACCGGACTTGTATCTTACAATGTAAGTATACAACCCAATATCGAGCAAACTTGGTAGAAAAATATTTAAGAAAATCACAAATTTTTGAAATGATGTTTTTTTTAAATTTAGATTTTTTTTAATTTTTGAAATTTTTTTGGAAAAAAAAAAAAAAGAAAATAATACACTGCATGAACAGTAGACATGAATTATAATTCACGTCTACTGTTCATGCGTGAACAGTAGACGTGAATTATAATTCACGTCCACTGTTCACTCAGTGAACAGAGACGGCGAAGAAGAAGCGGAAGGGGAGGAAAGTATTACCTGGCGTGGAGGAGTTGGCAGCCTGGCCGGCGGAGCGCGGTGCAACTGGAGGTGGTGAGGCCGGCGGCGTGCACTGGTCACGGCTGGAAGAAGAAGGAAACGAGTCCTGCAGAGGAGAAGGAAAGCTCACGGCTGGAGCTGTTGGTGTGGCTGAGGAGAGAACTGCTACCCCGGCTGCCTTTGGGAAGGAAGAGAGCTTCTGGGAAAGGTGGTGGATGCTAGCTCTGCTGTCGCCGCCGCTGCTGGAGTCCCGGTGGCAGAGGAGAAGATTTTTACAGAGGAGAGAGGGAGAGAAGCGGTGCAACTGTCACGTGAGATGGTTTTATGGCTACTGGAGGTGGGGATGATGGTGAGAAGCCAGGTGATGAAGGTGGTGGTGGCTGAAGGCCACGGTGGAGAGAGAAAGCAGAAAAAGGATTGTTTGCAGGAAAAATGAATACAGAAGGCTGGTTTTCGGCCAACTTTGAGCTCCGTTTTCTCCGTCCTCTGAGCATAAAAATTGCTCCTATTTATAGGGCTGGAAAGAGGGTAATCTTGTCTTCAATGTGGAAAAACTCTCAGCCCTTGATTCGACTCGAGTAATCCAAGCCGTTGGTTCAAAGTGTGCACCTCGAGCTGCCAAATTTTGGCAATCCAAGGCTGCAGACTGAACGAGGTGGCCACTTTGGGCCAATAAACGAAGCCGTTTCAAAGTTTTTCGACCCGACCGGACCATTCTCAAGGATAAAGGGGTTTCTTGTGGACATTTTGGTGCACGGGTTGTCGGATTTGGAGGAAGAAACGAGGCCGAAAATGCTCCTTAAAGTCTGCCACTCGGGCAGTTTCGCGGGGAAGATGATGAACAGTGACCCGTTTTTTTTTTTTTTTTTTTTTTTTTTTTTTTTTTTGCAAAAACTTGGTAAAAATTAAATTAGGTCTTTCAAAATTCCAATATTTCAATTAAGTTCAAATTAGGCCCCCAAACTTAATTTTTCACCGATTAAGACCTCAAATTAATTTTGACCCGCTTAAAGTGTAATTAAGTCCTTGTACTTAATTAACTCCTTCAATTGGACCTAAATTAATTCTTGAACATAATTAAAATTCAATTTGGCCCATGATTAAATCAAATTGGCCCATTAAAAATTTAATTATGTCATTAGACTTAATTTTTATGCAAATTCGTCCAATGCTCATTTAATTTGACCTTTGAATTTGCATTTTTCTATTTTTGCGCATAACAGCGTACATTTGGGCCTCCGAAAATTGCAGCTTGATTTTTGCCTATTTTTGCAGCCTTTCTTGGTCAGCTTTCTCCGCATTGCCAGCCTCTATTTTATTATTTTTTTTTATTTTGATTATTTTATTTTTTGGAAAAAAAAACGAATTTTGGGGAATCACCCAAAATTGGGTGATGACAACAGAAATGACTCGATGTTCGTTAAAATGATATGAGGTGACCAAACAAATTTTGAACTCACACATGAACTTGAACCACACACCATGTAGCTAATTTTAGCAGTACATATAATGACATGTAGTGGATTCGGTAGTTATAGACTCGTGAATCATGATTCTTACAAGTCCAAATCATTACACTGGACGAGGTTAAAATTTATTAGTTTTAACCGACCTTGCTTGAAATGAGAAAAGGCCCTTTTTGTTATGCCTTCACTTTCTAAAGATTATATCCCTTGTAGTTCCCATTTGAGCCTGATAGAATATTTCTTTCAAGAAACCCTGATCAGGATCACATCCCACACTTGGGGTAAATGAGAGATATTTTGAAGACATTGATAGAATTAATGGATAAAGGGAAGGCTTAGAATAAAAGTCCAATGATTGAGAAAGAGCAAGGAGAAGAAAAGCCATAGACTGAGGGTCATCCAAGGAAACTTTGAGGAAGGCTATGTAAAAGAAAAAAAAAAGAGTGGAATGGAAAGAGAATGCCTATCAATTCTAAGAAGGACAAAAAAAGTTTCAATTAAAGAAAGGCACAGCAAATGCTAAAAGTCAACACCAAAAAAATCGAGTTTCATGTCTTTTTGTGTGTCTAGGATAAAGCCTTTAGTGTCCTAAAAAACTTAGATTAGGTATTCATCAAGAAAAAAGTTGGATTTGCATTATAACTCATGTTAAAAAAAATTTGATTAAGCTAACATGGTTATATGTCATTTCCTCTACAAACACAACAAGAGAAAGAGAGTTGATGAATAGTTGATGTTGATTCTAAGTCTTTGAAACCTTCAAACATCTTTTGAGCCTGATTTTTCATTTTTTTCATAGCCATAAACCATAGCCTGTATTACGTGCTTTAAAAAGCCCTTTTAATCAAGTAAGCAATCTGAACCGATAAATGGTGATCTCAAAACTTGAAGAGTTGTTCCATAAGGGTCGTGACTTTATGACTCAAGCTACTGATTTTTCGGTGCTAAAAAGGAAAACAACCATTTCATGATAAAGCCTCGAGTTTTGACTCGGGTACCTTGTTTTTCTTGAAATTCACAAAAGGTCACCTCATCGCAGACTATCAAATGACACACCTAAGATCAAAGATTAAAATTGACACAAAGAACGATAGAAAGAACTCTTTTAATCTTATAACGGGTTATTTCTGTTTTCAAAATACAAGACAATCAAAAGACTACATTGAATAGCATATGTTGGATCTTTGACCAAAGAAACTTGATTTTCAAAAATACTTTCAAAAACAAACATCACTTTGATTTCATTTTAACAATTAGACTCGAATAGGCATGACCTTTGAAATATGAGAGTTGATTCCAAAACAAGAAAGATTGTCAAACAAGAACATCGATCGAGTTCATAAAATCCTGGACATAAATGACATCAACACTTCCCGACACTCATTGAAAAAGTGACCACCTAGGCGCAATATATTGGATCTTGAGAAGGAAAAAAACAGTATTCAGATTAGCTGGGGGCAAAGAAAGATGATCGAATGATGAATCAGTAAAGAGCATACTCAGATCAATCGAGGGCAAAAACAGTTCATGATCCAGTAAACCTCAACAACAATGGAGGGTAGATATGTACTTGAAGGACATCTTTATATATTCATATTGGATTACCTTTTAAAACATAGTTATGACTCCCGACATATGTTATCGCGCAGTTGCATTCGAATGAATATCGAAAGGATGCACTCCACCAAGACTGATTATGGGATAATGTTGCATTTGAAGGACAGTTTCACATCTTTATTTGGGTTTAACCTGTTGCTACCCAATTTTTTACCCACGTTTTGATAAATTTTTCAAAAATAAAAAAATAAAAAATAATAAGGGTTTACATATGGCGATAATATAAAGCATTAGGGCTAATATTAAGGAAGCAATATGTCAAGAAGATAATTATTGAATCATATATAATTACTGTAATATAAAAAACCATAGATATATGATTTGATTCGTGCTAATTATGAAAAATAATCACTGCAATATAAAATACCATATACATAGGATTTGTTGGTGCTGGTTATAGAAGACAATCTTTGCAATAATTATTGCAATACTTCTTTAAATAGCACATGTAGAGATTTTCTATATAAGTGAACCTTCAGCCATATGCACTGGAGGAGAAAAATTTACAGGAACAGAGAGAGAAACAAAAATTTAAGGAAACACAAAAAAACCCTAACCCTAACCTTATTTCTCTAGCAAAGAAGCCGTAACCTCGACTCATCTTTGAAAAATAAAAACAACGAAGCAGCCCCTCCCTTTGAAGAAACTAAGGATCTCTCTCTGGCCAGACACTGTCCCCTCTCCCTTTCACCAGAACCCCCATTCCCCTTTTAGTCGTTCCATCATCGCCATCTCTCCTCAAAAACACAGCAGCTCCCCTTTCTGTTAGTCCCCCATCTCCATTCTTCCCTTGCAAACCAGAGAACCCCATTAAAACCACCTCCCCGATTTCCTTATCTCGCTCTTCCCGACAGCCCACTCATTTCCATTTCCTTATGACAAGAACGAGAGAGAGAGAGAGAGAGAGAGCACCCAAAACCAGTCCCTCTCCTAGCCATTCCCCTATCTCAGCCATTTCTTCCTCTACACCCGAAGCAGCCCTCTCTGTCAATGTAGCCCCAGACCGGCCTCCACCAAGCCCCACAACAACAACAACCATTTCTTCTCAGTAAAGACAAAGCGGGAAGCACGGGAAAGAAAACCAGAGAACAAACGGGCAAAGAAGAACACAACAAGGATGAGCAGAAGGAAAGAAGACAAATAAAAGAAAACATAGAGGGACCACCAGCACGCCATCGCCTTCGTCCCTTCGTTTCTGTCTCTAATTTCTTCTCCTCCAACGGTGCAACTTTTTCTTCCATAGGTATTAGTCGAAGCAGCAGTCCACAGGAAAATAGAGAAAGAGCAAGAAAACACAGAGGGAAGAACATCCATTCTGTCGACACATCACACCTTCATCATCATGTTCATCGTCTCTAGAGAAAGCTTCGGCAAGAAGAGAAAGACAAAGACCAACACCAGTTACCAGCATTCGTCGTTGTCTTCAGAATCAGTGATGACCGGTTGTGCGCAAGAAACTGCAGCACCATCTCCTTCGCTCGTTTCAGTGCCAGGTAAGTTTTCATGCATTCTATTCACTTTGCATTTTAATTACACACCTATTGTGCATACCTTTTGTGTTTACTATTCAAGTGAATTATAATTCACTTGAACAGTAGCTGAGTTTTTTTGTGTCCACCCGGGTCACTTGCTTAGGCAAGTCACCTGGCCGGATCTACTAGTTTCATTTTTTTTCCAAAAAAAGAAAGAAAGAGAGAGATTAATGATTTTCTAACATATTTATTTTAAGGTCTGTATTTTTTTATATTATAAAAAAATATATCAATCTCGCATTTAGAATACCCGATTTTCAACGCAAATGTGACAAATATACATATATATCAAAAATGTTTTCATGCATACAACCAATACCCTAATATATTTTGAATTTTCTCTTTTAAAAAAAAAGCAAATATTTGAAGTTTAAAAGAAAATATGTTTTAGCATAGATTTCTTAAACACACAGAAATTATTTTCTTGCATTCTGGAATTTACAACATGTTTGTAAAACTTCAAAGGGTGTTGGTCAATATTCCAAAAAATATAAAAATCTTATTTTGAGGGGTATTCATCTATTATTCACCGTTAATGTTTAGATAAAGAAATCCCAAAGGGATGAATATCCAAAATATTATTGGGAATAACTTATTATTATTCGCTATTAATGTTTGGATAAAGAAACCCTAAGTGGTTAATTTCCAAAATATTTTTCTAAGAATAATAAGTCACCACACATTCTTGAAAGAAACCTCGATTATAATTGAGGACATTTCAATTTTTGACTCCACGGTTTACGAGCCGTGAAAGTATGAAACACTAAAGCAAAACGAGGCTTTTAAAGCGCTATAAATTTCCTTAGATCTCTAAATTTTTGTCCCTTCTCCTTGCGATTTACGAGTCGCAAAACTCTTGAAATACTAAAGGAAAACGAGTCACACATAGAATCTCCTTGGATTTCTATCTTAATAAATTTAGTCTGAATCAAACACAAATTTTAAGAGATCTGCATTAGTTCTCCTTGGTACTTTATAGACATATCTAAGTGTGTGATCCACATTGACCAAGGGCTCTTTCTTTTTAGACTTTCAGTCCAAGTTTGTTCATCATAGCAAAACGTATCCTAGGAAAACACTAACACTATAGCAATTATAAGGCAAACCAAACACCAAGCAGCTTACCTTAGGTAGGGCGTACTAGGGTTGCTAATATCTTCCCTTTACGCAACTAGTTCCTTGCCTTAGAATCTCTGAAAGACCAGTTAAGGTTCCTAGTGATCATAATACTAGGTGGCGCCTTCTTTTTACCCAAAAAACAACAAAGACCCCGAAATCAATCGAGGATCGCCGCGACGCCGCGCTCCGTTTGCGAGGGTGTGACATAACCTTTAAAACATGGCTCTAATTCCCAATAGATGTTATCATGCAATTGCATTTGAATGAATGTTGAAAAGATGTATACCACCAAGACTAACTGTGGGAGCATCTATTTTAAAGGTCAAGTGCGCACTTTATTGCATAAATATGGGTGATAAAAAGAACATCGTTGACGATGCTAATACACTTCCTTCCACAATCTGATTTGACAAGATAAGGGAATCCATTGAGAAGAACATTAAGCATACAACCACGAGTCTTTTACTACAAGCTATAAGATGCATGTATGGACGACTGCATAGTTCTCAAGAAGGCTGATGATAACATATACTTAAAAAGTATTGTTTTAATTGGAGGCAAGTTCATGACTAATTGGCAATCTAGAATGGGGTCGACCATAAAAAAAACCTCTTGACGAGTGTTGGCACGATATGCACAATCAATGAGAGAACAATTCTCGGGAGAATCCGGAAGAGGAATGATTGGTTAAGCTCATTCATGATGAATCAAGCCACATCACACTTGGGGGCATGGTCAAGCTTGATAAATAGCGAGAGAAGTAATCATCGCGGACAGCCAGAATGAGCACTGCACTTGCATTTAAATGGAAAGCTAGCATACAAATGAGCCAAACAGTCAGAAGAATAAAGAAAGCTTTGGAAAGTAAACAAAATCACCTTATGACGATGGACATCAAAGAGGATGGACCTCTATTTCAAATCAGGCAGGATGCATGCATATCATTTAAACTTAAAAAATTGCACAGATTTTTGAATTGTTACAGGAAAATCCTTAATAAAGCCCAGCAAGATTGTGGACAAAGAAAGAATCATTGAGTTAATGATAACAAAGAATCATAATTTTGACCCTAGAATAGGAAGAAGACGAGATAAACCCTGTTGTTAGTCAAATCTCAAAGAAACTAGAAGATCAATCATGTCATCAAGAGGAGTCTTCGAGTCAACCCTACAATCAAAAAGCGCCAAGTTTATCAGATTATCCTGTAAGGACTTCTCTAGCCAAGTCTTTTTGCCAGGTAAGTCACGTTCTATCATTTGGGTATGTAGCCCATTATAATAAGACCACCTTTCATCTTTCATTTGGGTAGGTCACCCATAACAATGAGACCACTTTCCACTTTTCACCTGCGTAGGTCACTCAATGAGACCACTTTCCATCTTTCATCTGAGTAAGTCGCCCATCACAATGAGACCATCTTCATCGGGTAGGTCACCCATTGTGTTTTATCTATAAATACAGTGGAAAATGTCAACATCATACGAGAGGAAAAAAAATTTAGGGAAAAAAAAAGGGGCAGATAATAGGGAGAAACAACAAAAAAAACCCTAAACCTCACCCTCTCTGAAACGGCTGCCCCCCTCCCTTTGAAAAAAAACAAAAACCCATCTCTCCCAAACAATCAGCATCTCTCCCCCCGACATCTAACTTTTTGTTGTTTTTGAAGGGCACCACCGGCGAGGAAGGGAAGAGAAGAGAAAAGCAGGCCAGATCTACCTGTTTCCAGGTGTTGCCTGCGACAGCATGTGGAGAAGACGTGCTGCCACTGTTGTTGCAGTTCTAGAATTCTTCCCTGCAATGATCTGAATTTTTTGGGTTTTATTTTGTAAACTTCAAATTATTTAATGCATAATTTGTTTTATTTTGATTTTTTGGTGATTTGTAACATGTGAACGTAGGTTTATGAGAAAAAAATAATAAAAAAGGGATGTATGTGTGTGTTGTACTTTTTTTATGTATGTTATTGAATTATAAAATCAAAAAGACAAAAAAAAATAATTTAATGTTTTAATTTGTACATGGTCAAGTATTTTAAGGATAAATAAAATCATGTTGTCCCATGAAAATGCAAGAACATGTTTCTGCATATATTTTAGGATTTAATAATGGTTTATTAAAGCCTTAAGAATTTGGCTAATATTTCAATTTTTTAAATCGCATCAAATAATGAAGCAACTTATCTCAGGTAGGGTGCGCTAGGGGTGCTAATACTTTCCCTAACTACAACCAGTACCTTACCTATGAATCTCTGACAAAGGCCAATACATCCGAGTTTCCTAGTAACTCTGAATCAAATACTAGATAGCGACTCCAAGAAACCAGTAAACGAACATAAATCGCCAGCAATGCCACACGGGGGATGTGCGATATGGAGAGAGAGTGTGAAATCATTCACCTTTCTTCAATCAATTCACTAATATACCATCACCTAATCATTTACTATTCTTCAATTAATTTATTCAATCTCAAACATAGAAGTCCATTTTTAAAAACAAACGGTCTTTTCTTTTTCATTTATTAAGAATAAATGGAGGAGTTAGACGAAACATATAAAGGGAATGCTTTAAGCATGTCTTTTTGAATCCAACCCTAAACAATGTCTTCTAACCTTAAGATGAGTAAAGGCCATTGTCCAAAGAAGTGATGGAGGTGGGGGTATATCAGCTCTTCTTTTTTTTTTGCCATATGGAGTATGTATCAAGGATCAACTTTTATTCTTCTAATCAAAATCCTTTTAAGAAAATAGATTTTTGTTATAACCTAATTTTGACCCATTTGCTTTATAATCTAATTTTAATGGGGGTAAGATTTGAAATTAAAAGATCAAGGGCTTGAATGCAAAATTTGAAAACTTCGAGGACCAAATCGAGAAAGGGTCATCCCAGGCTAAAACGACGCCGTTTAAAAAAGGCACCACTCTTCGTCTTCTTTCAGCGTTGCAAATCTGCCTAAAAAGAAAGGGGGGAAATTGTGGAATGCCGGCATCCCAGTCCAACCAAAACACAAATTGCAAATCTTATCTTCATAAAGATTACTACCCCATAGAGATAAGGATCGAACCTCAGGTATCCAAGTCCCATCAAAAAACCAACACCTCCCTTCTAGTCATGCTTATCAAGAAAAGAGTCGCGGCAGAGGGAGAACCAGGGACGTGCCCTATAAATACAGAGCTCTCCAAAGGAAATAAGGGAGGGGAAAAAGCCAAAAAACCAAAAATTAAAAAACAAAGAGGATCCAGAATACAAAAAAAAAATAGACAGAGAAGACAAAACAGAGAAAAGAAAAGAAAAAAAGAGTATACAGAGGAAAGAAAAAAAAACAAGAGACAGAGGGAGAAGAGACTGAAAGGAGAGGGAAGAGAAGGGCATTCTCCGGTCGGTAAGACCATTACCCTCGTCTTGGTTTTTGTCTTTGCCCAGGTAAGCTTTTTTCCTCCTGCCCACTTAATTCATTTCTAAAGTTTGCAAAACAGTGCGAAGGGAATTATAATTACCTTCGAACTGTGCAGAGCACGCGTGACTTGGTTCACATAATATACATTCAAGTGACGTGAGTGCATATTTTATCATTTCACTCTAATGTTTCTTTGATGGAAGGATTATCTTCGACATCTTTAGTTGCCATAAGTGTTGAAAATAGACTATCAACAAAATAAGCGCCTTTGCATGCATTTTATAAAAAAATTAATATATGGAAATTTTAGTTTATTGCTCCAAGTTCATGCATTGCAATATCAAAACCACAACGAAATATTTAATCACCAATAACAAATAAATAACAAAAAAGCAATCATTGGTGGAATTTTTTCAATGTGACATCTTATAAGAGCATCAAGAGCATGTTATCACAATATCAAACATGCTCTAAGATGGGTGTTAGATATCATGGTGTAAGATTATTTTTAAAAATAGTTTTCAATTAAAAATACATCAAAATTATGTGTTTTTAGATTTTATTTTATTTTTTACACCAATAAATCAAAATCATATAAAAAAAATCTAAAAGCATTAATTGATGCTTTTTTATATAAAAAGCAATTTAAAAATTAAGTTGTCACACAAAAACAAACACTCACTAAATTGAAGAAATTTCATGTTAAGCAAAATGAAGATGCTTAATGAGGATATAACTAGTTATTTGACATGCGCTTCATTGTGAATCAGATAATGTTTTTGGCAAAAAATATACTAGCTTTTTAAATGTATTTTTTAAATTTCAAATTATAAATCAAAAAGCCTATAGATGCATTTAAGTAAATACATCGAGAATCATCTGTACCAATAAATGCAAAACACAAAATGTTAACGCTCTTCTATTCAACTCGTCTCGCTACAAGTCGGATATTTTTTTCTAACGCAAAAGAATTAATGTGTAGGTGTTATTACCGTGTTTTTTGACTTCATGTAAAAATTATAACCGTGAATCAAAAGGTCAATACTTACATATAATAAAAATATGTAAGATCTTAAGCTAATTTTTAACGTAGCAGGAGAGTGGAACAATGTTGCAATTGCTGCAGGTAAACACTTTTTTCTTAGTCTTTGTATAATGAGTTTTTTTAAAAAAAAAGTTCAAAGGAAAAAAATTTTAAAAAAATAAATTACAAAAAAAAAGATAAGAACAAAAAGAATGATATAAATAGGACAAGTGTAGAGTGATAAATATTAAAAGTGTAAAGAAAAAAATAACATTTATTTTCAAAAGAAGTGTTTAAAGATAAAAGGAAAGGAAAAACTAAAAACAAATTACAAAAAATAAAAATAAGAAGAAAAATGATGATAAATAGATCAAGTGTAAGATGATAAAAATATCAAGCATAAAAAAAAGAAAATATAAGAAAAATATGTATTCGAAAAAAATATTTACAATTTTGCCACGCTTTAGTACCATTATAATAAAAAACTGAAAATTATAATTTTTTTACCGTTAATTGAAAAGATGTATGATTATATTATCTCTACATGAAAACACTTTTATATATAATAATGATTGAATAACTTGATAAGACAAAGTATATGATGAAATTGCAAAGAAATGAAAAGGAACGAAGGAAATGGCCAGACAAGTCAACTCATCAATTTTATTTCACTCATTGTTTGCTTTATTGCTAGATGTGGTTTTTGTTCTTTGAGCTTTGACCGAAACCACACAAGCTGGCCCTTCGGTCAATTCTTGAAGCTGTTCCATTCCTTTCTCTGCAGACAAGAAGTAAACAATATATATATATATATATATATAAAATACTAAAATCTTGGAATTGGTTGATTTTAGCAGCTTTACAGAGAAAAATAAAAATAAAAACACTTTTTCGCATAGGAACGGAGTTTGCCTATGTCCTATAGGGGCTTCGGCCCATCAACCAGGTCCAATCTTGCTTCAGTTGGGCCTTCAAGTGCTTTTGAATTGGGAAGTAGTAAATATCAACTGCAAACTTCGAGCCCATATGATTTGAAATAGAGCTCTCAGTAGAATCCTCATTCCAGTGTCATTAAGTCGGCCTAGCCCATTGGATCTAACCGGAACTCAGTCAACTCGAATCCTACCCCGAGTTAAGTTAAAAAAACCAAGTGTAGGTTAACCTAATGAAACCCAAGTGATATGTTAAACTCATAATTTGATCAAAACCTGAATTGATTTTTATTTTTTTAAATAGATAATATTATTCTGATCAACTCGAGTTAACTATATTAACACATTTTTAAACTTTGCTACGTTGAACTGATATTAGCGGCTCCCGTTAGTAACCAGAGATTTCAAGTCTTAACCTTTTCTTTGGAATGAAAAAAATACATCCCACCACCATTAATAATACACTACACAAATGAAAATCACATCAACTTCAAGTTATTGGGTCATCAGATAGGCCTGATTGTCTACCAATGATTTTAAGCCTATAGGCATGCATCTGATTAAATGCAATTGGGCTCAATGGGCCTAAACCATGATTTGATTCGAGGGAAAATTCTCTATTACAATTACCAAGAAAAGCCGACGAATAAAATCAATTCTCTGGTCAATAATTAAAGATGGTCCATCCTCCATCGCTCATTAAATTCAGATGCTCCAGGAATTTAGGGAAAATTAAAATATCGGTGAAATAAAATAATTACAAAAAGTTTTAATGGAAGAATACGGTTTTCTACCTGTTTCAAAACATAGTATATAAAAAATTTGATTGAAAAATATGATGGTAAATAAATATTATATTTTGAAACTATGATAACCACTAAAATACTCGTAAAACATTTTTAATTTTATTATATATCGTGGTGGTTTGAACCGTGACATTTATAAATATCATAATTAAAAAAATTGTAACATAATGAAATTATTCTATTTCATCACCAATTATTTTTAATTTGTACTATTTTACTAGTGTTTTTATTTTACCACGGTAATTTAATTTAAAAGAAATCGAATATTATGCTCCTTTCAACAACATTATTGTGATTTTTATCACTATCCCAATATGTAAGAAATCCAGCACTCCTCTGAAGTCTCATCTCACAACAATTGATCGTTATCAGAAGGTGACAATTTGCATTGGAAGAAGGTTATCCTATATGCTGTTGTTTCATGGATTAGACTAGCTGTGGCCTATATCACACCCAATACAATACACGACTAGCCTAGATCCCTGAATATTCCAAGTTGAAGACAGAGAATAAGACGGCCACTGTAAGGTCTCCGTCCTTCTCGTTACACCCACATGAGTTTTGGTAAAAACATAATGCAAGAATGTTAGACAGAGAAAGCCATTTTTCTCCGTTAAATCGAAGTGGACGTTATGGATCAGCAGGGAGCGATGTTGAAGCAAACATGCATAGCTAGTCGCGGAAGGCGGGCATCGAGGGGTCTCTCTCTTCTTTATTTACATTTCTACACTCTTAGCTAGCTAGCTAGCTAGCTTGTCAGCTTGAGAAGGGCTGCCACTAAAGCAACATACCACTGAGATCAAGTGGACCCAATTGAATGAAGAAACTAGAAGGAAAGGGAATGAATTCTTTCTCTGGGGACCTTTCTCTCATATCATCATCATCATCTCATCACTACCAAAGATTTGAAACGTAAAAACAAAATCAGCAGTAGATGACAGAAAATATAAGGGTTTTGTTTTGTTTTGTACTCTGCCAAATGCAGTGTTAATCAATTTCTCACGAGTAATATTGCATGAAGCAATATGGCATGCATGCACATCAATCAGTTCTTTGATTAGTACAAGTGCATGCCATGCCTATACTTGCATAGATACGCCCCCCTGCCGGCCTGCCCTCCTGCCTGCATCCACCCCTAGGTTAATCCCATCTTCCCATGCACGCACCTCTCATCCATGCCACTAAATTCCCTTCATAGATTAAACATCCAGGTAGTTAATATACAATTAATTAAGCCCCATAATTAGATTAGTCTTCACTGCATGACTATTAATGCTGTTAATTTTACCCAATGTTTATCTTGGAAAAATTAATCATGCTACTATAAAAAATCTTGGATTGACAGGGCAGCGGATTCTACCAGCGTGAGGGATTGAGCTATAACTAAATCAACAGTACCATGATGCATCATGTTGATGAAATAATCCAAGCTTTTGGTATGAATTATAAGGATGGAGATTTTATTTATTTAGGTTAATTAATTGGTGGGTAGTACGTTGGATTTTTTTTAATGGATGGTTATCTTTTTTTCTGTAAAAAAAACCAAACTATTAGTTTCGAAATTGAAATCTAATTTTTCAAGAACCACTACATCATTTAACAATTCTACTGACAGAATTTTTTCGTCGGTGTAAGATACATATTCCGTCGGTAATTAATTTACCAACAAAATCACTAGCGGAAATGCTTCTTCGGTGAATCTTTCATCAGTAATTTTTAGTACGTCGGTAAATCCATTGGTAATAAAAAAATATTATTACCGACGGATTTACTAACAGAACAGATGCGTAAAAAAAATTACCTGCTTGATTTCGTTTGTATATCCCTCGAAAAGGCCATCAGTAATTCTGTCGGTAATTATTTAAAAACATTTTTAAAAAATCTATCTTATAAAATTATAAAATAATTAAATTAATATGAATCAACACTCTATAATATATACTCAAAATGCTTGGAAAAAAGAATAAGAAAATCAACTCAAACAAATTTACAACAAATAAATAAAAAGAAAAAATAAATTCAACTAAAGAAATTCATATGAAAAAAATGAAGTTGCAATTGCTAAAAATTTAAAAATCCTATAAATAAATCAACTAAAAATTGATCTCATATGAAAAAAAAATCTCACAACAACAATATTTATACAATTATTAATAACAAAAATAATTAAAAAAATAAAATAAAAATATAGTGAAAAAATCATGAAAAAAAGAAAAATCTTACCTTAATGTAATTGCAAGTAAAGAGAAATTTTTTTTTCATAAAGTATATTAATTAAAAAAAAACTAAGAGGATAAAAGAAGAAGGAAGAAGAAAACATATCCAAACATGGAGGAAAGGAGAAGGGGATGAGGAGAGAAGAGAAGAGAAAGAAATAGATATTGATGTTTTTTACATATAGTGAAGAAGAAGAAGAAGTAGAAGAAGAATAAATGAGTTTGTCTCTTGTAAAATAAAGAGATTCAAGCTTTTTATTAGGACGCGTTAGCAACGGTTTTACCGACGGATAATTAAATATTAATATTTTTTAATTATTTTGTCTGTAGTATCTAATTCAAATTTTCAATTTCATAAAAAGTTTTCAGAAACTGCCAACAATCACTGATGATTTTTCAATCCGTCAGTGATTCCGTCTGTAATATTTAAATAAAAATTTTAAATTAATTCAATTTTTTCAAAAAATTGCCAAATAACACCGACGACTTTTCAATCCGTCGATGATTTTGTCCGTAAAGAACAACAATTAACAGTGCAATTGGAAAGTGAACAGTTCTGGAGTTCTCTGTAAAATATCGATGGAAAATTTCGTCGGTGATTCCCTTTGTAATTGACATGATGAACAATGTTCACAGTTTACCAATGAATTTATTCTATCGGTAATTCTGCAAGTAAAAAATGACACGTTATCATTTTTTTTCGTTGTTTTAATTTTTTTCTTACTGTAATTCTCTTGGTATATACCGAGAAAATATTTTTATCGATAAAATCCCTTAAAAATTTACCGATAAAAATATTCTCTTAATATTTCTGTTTGTATTTATTGATTTTTTTTAGGGAACAAGATACATGGCGTTACTCCTGCTTTGGAAGGAGACAAATCTATTCTGTAGAACATCTCTTAAATCGCATATAAACCAAACTCACATATTTTTGTTTTATATATAAAATAAGAAGGAAAAAACACCCTATAGAAGTCCACTTATATTGTTACGATTTGACATTCCATTAATTAAATTTTGAATTTTTTACTAGAATCTAGCCAGCGAGGATGTGATGGGCTGCAGAGGTTAACTCGGTCATAGTTATTAAGGAACTTGTCAACCTGAAATTCTAAATTTTATTTCAGCTTTTTACATATTTTAAAATGTTTTAAAATTAATTTCGGGTGGGCTTAGTGATTCATAATTCATAAGTTAGACCTGTCATCCTGGAACTTGATATAAATCAAGTTTATTTCAAATCATTTTAAATATTTACTTGGTAGTTATTCCACCACACTGCTGTTTTAGTCACACTCAAATGAGGCTCAACTAGGTTAATTATAAGAAAGTGTTTTCTTTACATATTTTTGTTCAAAATGAGATTTTTTCAATTTTTTTAAATGAAAGATTATGTTTTAAAATTAATTTTAGATTGACTCAGTGACTCGTAAATTAGACTTTTCGACCTGAAATCTCATTTAAACTGTGATTTATTTCAAGTTATTTTAAATATTTATTTATCAAGTTGATCCATCACACTATTGATTTAGCTCCACTTGAATAATGTTTATTTATGTCAATTCTAATAAAGTGTTTTCTTTATATATTTTTGTTCAAAAATAAAATATTTTTAATTTTTTTAAATGAAATAACATTGTTAAGGTTGACTCAATTACTCATAAATTGACTCTATGATTCAATGACCCATGCCCTAACTTTAAACCGGTTCCAACTCAAAGTGGGGCCCGACAACTATCCTCCTTGTAATTGATGGGAAAAAAACAGGTCCTTATTTACGTCGGAATTTGAAAATAAATTTTTGCCATGGACAATCTTGTCTTGCTCTATCCTATTCTTGTGTAGAGTATATGTATATCTATTCTGTGTATTTCCGATTTGACGTCTAATTTCAGAAGCTCGGGAAAGGCATTTGGAACGGAAGAGTGAAGGGTGAAGCGAGAGATATTTAATAGCGAAGTATGGTACTGTGACATCAGGTGCTTGCAAAAAGGGTATGAAATGAATACAAGAAGCGAAGAGATGAGAGAAGGTGTATCATAAAACCATGCAATCTGCCCGTCTCTCTCAGGCAGTCCGTTCCTCTCTGCCAAGATTTTGGGTGGATGATCAGAACTGGTCAGTAGGAAGCAAAAGAAGTGACGCAAGCTTCTCATCACTCGTGAGAAGGCGTGCTTGGAAGCGTGTGATGCGGATTTCGAATTCAATGCAGAAAGCCAGAAACCCCTCCTTCCTATCCTAACTTGGACTTTTCCTTTCTCCATTGTCTCATGGCGGCAGATAGAGAAAGAGATAGGTAGAGGCCAAGCCAAGGCTTGCATCATCACCATCATCAGCAGTACAGAGAGAAAGAGAAAGAGAAAGAGCAAGAGAATAGGGTTTTCTTTTCTTTGGTTCTGATAGAGAGTAACAGAGGAGATCTGTCAATCTGTTTCTGCAAGCTTCGTACAAATAGTCTATGAAAAAGGATCAGAGCCCCATCATTGTCTCAATTATCAGCCCCAGAGAGAGAGAGAGCGAGGGAGAGAATACCAGCTAGCCAGTATTGTATATATACTAACTACTGATCAGTATATAATAGCGACCCTTTTACGCACCTTGTATCATAATATGTAATACACACACACATTTATCATTATGTGTGCTGTTATAATTTAGAAGAAAACAATAGGTAATTAGGTTTTGGATTTGTTTTTTTATAAATTACTAGTTTAAATTTTATAAATTTTAGAATTATTGAAGATTTAAATGGTTATTAACTTAAAAACTCATGAAATTAATTGAGTTTATCAAGAAGATGAAGTTACTAAGCTTGCCTCTTTGGTGATCGATTCATGAAAAATGATTCAGCAGTGTTTGTTTTTGTATCTGAAATTAAATTTATTACATTTTAAAAATACTTTTGGTTTGAAAAAATATGAAATTAATATTTTTTAATATTTTCTGATGACTTTAATGTATTGATATTAAAATAATAAAAATCTAAAAATAACTTTCAAGAAAAAAATTCTTTTAAAATAAAAAATTTAAAACCATATTTAGTTTATGAATCGAGTTGAAATTGTTCTTGATTTTGAAAACATACAAGAAATTAAATTTTATAATATAAGAGACATGATATTAAATTAGATATATGAGATGAGATTCCATTCAAAAGATTTTCCTTCCTTCTTGTTATAAAGAGAGAAGCATATTATTATTGAGAAATTAAAGGATAAGGATTAGAAAATCAAATTGGAAATGGCTGATATGAGACAAAACTAAAAACAAACACAGTCATCAAGACATATCAATTCAATTCTCAATTTTGTCACAATTAAAATTAAATATTTTATCAATTCGTTTCCTAATCTTTCCATTATTTCTCAATTGAATCCTTCTATCCACGTCCAATATCCACTAGTATATTTACTATCATTTTTTTTTAAAATGCCATTTTTGTTTCATAAAATTTGCACGTTCTACCAAAATTATGCTTTCCATATTTTTATGAGTTTATTTTTTTTAAAGCAAATTAAGCTCCAATATATAATATAGCACAGTTTATATTCAAAATAAAAATATAGCAATCAAAATATTAAGCGTCAGATTTAATATAATCAAAAAGAAAATAATATTTTTAAAGTTTTTACAACTTTTAAAAAGTATATCTCACCAAAAATAAAAGAAAAATACTTTTTTAAAAATCAAAATAAATTTTTTTAAAATAAAAATATTTTTAATTAACCAACTTTTTTAATAGTAAATAAACATAAATTTTTTTTTTTAAATAATTTATAGAAAAACACTTTTGGCATACCAAATTCTCTAGAAAACAAAACGGGGGCATTAACAGAAATACACAGAAAACAACTAAATTATTAATAAGGGAAAAGCAAACAAGTTCCCAGTGGGGGGTGAATTAGTCAACCGTCTGATTTGATTCAGCCAATCAAACGATGACAGGTGTCCTGTAGTAAAGATGCAGCTTGCCATTTGCATAGTGAGGAAGACAGACAATCTTTGGATGGGTAAAACAACAGGGAAAGGTTCGTAGATCTGTTGCTGAAACAAACCTTTTAGGCAGAAGACAAAAAGATGGGGGGTTATGTAAAGTTTAATTCTTACACTTAGCGTCCAAAGTACACTACGGTTAGAACTTGCCATGAGCCAAAAGAAGCCTGTAACTTACATTAACGCTTTTCAGGAATTGTTCTTAATATAGAAACTCATGATGAAAGTGGACATAAATGTTCACTTTCCCTCACATTTTGAGTACCTTTCTTCATCATTTGATCTTTCTCACATGGGTTTGGTGGAATTACAAAGGAATTAGGTTTTTTTGCCTTTTCAAGTTGGGTCTAAAACACTCTCTTATCAACCAAGTTACTGTGTTCAATTTCAGTGGCGACAAAAATTCTTCATAAAAATAAATCTCCTGGTCTAACAGTCATAGCAACCATTGCCATTAAACATAGCCCGGATACCGTGGATCGACTCGGGACCTGACCTAAAAATATAAAAAAAACTAGGTAAAATTGATCTGATTAAAACTAAATGACCTAACAGATTAATCCACGATCGTTGATATAATTAAAATCTGATTTGATATGAGAAAAATTTAAAATAAAATAATAAATTAATCCGTTAAACCCATAACTCAATAACTTAGATGAACATCACACCACTAAGCTCAGACATCATCAGTTTTATCCTGCATGTCTTTTGGATAGGAAAGCATTCAACACATTAATGGATAAGGGGTGAAAACACTAGATTTTAGAATTAGATTATTCCATTCTGCTAAATTTTTCTTACTTCTGCAGATGGAAAATATCTTTTGGAGGACCTCAATTGATTCTGCTTTTATGAAAAGCTGCTGGCACTGGGAGCAAGAAGGTAGCTGCAGACCTTAGTTTTCTTAAAAACCTAGCTACCTGTAAATGACTAAATGCACGTGCAACTATTCTTTTTTTATTTTTAAATAAATTTAACCAAAGAAAGAAGGATCCATGTCACAATATTTTTGGAATTCAAGATACACTCTACTTGGAAATTATTTTGTACAGAGTTTAGAAAGATACAAGAGAAGTGGGAGATGAACCTCCCATACAAAATTGGCGAATGTACAAGAAAGAAAAGGGAAAATTTGAAAACTAGTCCTCATCAAGTGAACAATTAATCAATCTCCCATCTAAAAACTTAACCTAAGAAAATCTACCCCAAATTTTCTCCCCTTTCTCGTCTTTATCTGCCTCACCATGGTTTTCCAAGTATGATAACATGGGAATTGCAAGATTTATCGTTTCCCTTGATTGTCTTCCATTGATCACCAATGTCCTGTGCAATTTTCACAGCATCAGAGGCTGTTCCTAAGAGACCTCTTCTTGTGAAACCAACTGCGTACAGTCCATTTTCGCCTTTCCAGCCGTTAGGAAAGGGTGTTTTGGGCATCCCGTCTTTTGTGAAAAAATCACATCCCTGCATTAACCATGGCAGAGATTAGCAAAACGAATAAATTAGATAGAAACTGGAAGGACAAATTTCTAGGTTCATTTAGCAAAACGAATGATATGATGTCATGAAAGCAACATTACATAAAACCCCACAAAGGAAATATAATAAATTCAAGCAGACTTTAACAGATTTTATTCTTTTTTGCATGGAGAAAAGAAGAGATTTGTAGGTGTCTGCCCTCTGTGCATGTGTCCAAGGCAGAAAGGGATAGATGATTCATAAGAAGATGGAGCTAAAACTAAAACAAGAGCAATGCAAAACAGGTCATCTATACGAGTATGATGCCTACCTTGAGCCAAGTAGGCACATTGCTTTTGTACCCAGTTGCTAAGATTATAGACTCGAACTTCTTTTCTTGTCCATTCATGAATTTGACTCCATTTTTTGTTACCTCCTTCACACCTTCCATCACCTGAAACCCTAACAAACATTAGCCAAAAGCCTAAAGGTACTGCAAAAACCAGCAACACACAGGCACAAAAATGTGAATGAAAAGAATAAGGGTTAATTTGTTTGGATGCGCTTAATTTACCTTAATTTTGCCAGACTTGATTTGTGATAACGCACCAACATCTAACACTGGTGTCTTTCCAGTGACATTCTTGAGCTCAATCGGGCCTGTTTTTGGTCGTTTGAGGCCTAATTGGTCTGTGTTGCCCAAGATGAGATTTGCTACCAGAAGTAGAAATTTGTCCACCAATCTTAAAGGTAACCACTTCAAAAGTGCCATGGCTATTCCAAATGTTGACATGCCAAACATCTCTCTGGGTAGAACATGCACCTGTATTTACAAAATAAGACAAGGATAATCAGAAGCCAAACATATCAAATCTAAAAACAATCACAAAGCCGAGCAATTTAATGTACAAGAACATCAATTTCTTTGGAAACTGAAAGGGAACATGGAATTGGATTACTTACTGTGTTTCTAACAACCATGTAAGGGATTGCATTGTGCCTACAAAGGTCTAAGCTAACTTCCATCCCTGAGTTGCCACACCCAACAACCAAGACCCTTTGGTTCTTGAACTTAGAACCAGACTTGTACTCACTTGTATGTAGAATATTACCTTTAAACTTGTCATAACCAGCTATATCAGGTATAACAGGCTCAGCATTCTCGCCAGTAGCAACAATAAGCCACCTAGAATGGTACTCAAGGTCTTCAGTTTGCACCCTCCAGACCCCGTGGTCAAATTCTGTCGTTTTTACGGCTTGGTTGAATTTAGGCTGGATTCTGAAATGCGAAGCATAAGACTCCATGTAAGAAATGAATTGGCCTTTTGTAGGGTACTTGGGGAAATCATCAGGGAAACCACGAAGTGGGAGTTCACAAAACTGTTTAGGAAGGTGAAGTTTTAAGCGATCGTAGGTTTTTTGTTGCCAGAGAGAAGCTATGCAGTCATTTTTTTCAAGAATTAGAGAAGGGACTCCTTGTTGGGAAAGGCAAGCTGCAACTGCTAAACCAGATGGTCCTGCACCTACGATGATAGGTCCAAGAACCTTAACGAACTTTGCTTGGTTAAACCCTTGTTGTTCTTGCTCTTTACAAGAATCCATGTTGAAAATCCTAGAAAAACAAGAAGAAAGTGAAAGAAACTAAAAAAGATTAGTTCTTCTGTTTCCTGCACCTACAATGACTCTGTTTTTGCTCTGTTTTTACCCTCTCGGAGAATGGTAATTTAAAGAGAAACGAAGGGTTCTTCTGGTGAAGTTTGATGAGAATAGAGTGAAAGAGAAGAGAATCAGAGGTCGAGCGTGTGCGAGACTGAGGGTTTTAAATGCATAGAAAACAGAGGTTTTTATGAGAAGTGAGAGGTGGGGAGAGAAAAAATATAGGGAAGAGAGGGAGAGTTAATATTAGCAGAGAGAGAGAGAGAGAGGAACGGTGTAATGAAGGCGTAAGGGTTAAGGAAAGGATTCAGTTCTCTTTCTCAAGGCTTTCTTCTCAGCCTTCTGCAGAGTTTTTTCTTCTTTCTGGGAGAGTGTAATCTAGTCGTAGAAGGCAATGTCCCGGACATGAGATATAAATAGCTTTTTGATATGCTTGGAAGCCAGTTTTAAACTTTTTTTATATAAAAAATAAAGATTTTTTTTTGTTTTAAAGTAGTTTGTTTAGTGTTTTTGCATGATTTTGATATATTAATATCAAAAATAAATTTTAAAAAATAAAATAAATTATTTTAATACTTTTTAAAATAAAAAATATTTTAAAAAGCAATTACTACAATAATTCTAAATATATTCTCATACCCCTTTTCAATTATTATTAATAAGGATGAGTATAGGTTAATTAGCTCAATTTAAACTAAAATATCCTATCAAGTTGAAAATTAAAAAAAATAGTATCAAACAAAATTGAAAAACTAGTTCAAATCAAATGACTCGTTTTATTTTTAAAAATCAAGTTAGTTCGTGTATCTTATAATTGGGTTTTATTAAGTGACTTTCATGTCATCTATCTAAGCTTTTTTAATAATTTTTGTTTAGAAAAATTCAGTTTAGTCAACTTATTCTGGTTTAGTTTTTTTATTTTCTAATTCCATAATCAAAATTATCACACCATGGAATGCTAAATATTGCTACTCTTATTTGTTATCTTCTGCCATAATTATTTCCATTGGTGTAGTGCATTTTTTGGTGTTTAATTCCATAGTGTATTGACATTATCCACAATTAATCGAGTATGGCTTGAACCATCCAAGAAAATTATGAACACCACCAATTCCATAGTGTATTGACGGTGTGTATTCTATATTGTATTAAAATAATTTTTTAATTTTTTTTAATTTTTAATATCAGAACATCAAAATTATTCAAAAATATTTAAAAAGTAATTCATTTGATGTTTTTTTAAATAAAAAATACTTTAAAAAGTAAGTATAACAAAAATATAAATATTAAATAAAAACTTAGAGTATTTTGTCTAAAAAAAACAATAATAGTAGTGATAGAACGAAGTGAATGAATTTAAATTTTATTTTTATTTTTTTGAGATATTGTGATGATTAAGTTTGGATTTTTAAACTGAAAAACACATTTGGAATTATGTAATTAGTGAATAAAAAATGAAAGATAGATATGTTTATTTTAATCGTAGTACTTAGAATTAGTTCGAATCGATATTTTATATTAGCACTGAATTTCATTTTTTAATTGAATTTTAAACAAATTATCCACATAATTAAAAAACAATCTCACGCATCATCAAAAGAAATCATAGACGCGCTTTGAGGAGCGGCGGTGGTGGAGCACACACAGTGATGGTACGTGGAGACTACTAAGCATCTTATGATTTGTTGCGAGGGGGGAAACATTTTAAGATTTATTTCCATTTCAGTCAAACAGCCGTCTGATGTTTGACTCTTACACTATTTCTACGTGGCATCTTCTCGTGAATGGTCTTTGATGAGCTCTCCTGGAATTTAAAAATAAGTTGACCATAAAAAATTAGAAGAAAAAAACGGATTCATGTATTAGAAATTAAGAACACCGAAATTCATCATATTTTGAAAAGATGGCATCTAGTCTTGTTAAAAAGAAATAATAAAGGGTTGCTTTAATGACTTAAGAAATGTCTTGATCTAGACTCTAAGATCATATGATTTTTAAACCTAATTTGGAAAAATAGATTTAATCTTAGCATGTGAAAACTGCAACGAAGTTTTAATCCCATGGTAAAATAAAAATAATCATCAATTCTTCCAAAAAAAAGAGATACTTTATTATTAAATTTTTTTATATATATAATTCGAGGTGTCCGAGTCAGTTTACACGCACCACGACTAATTTTCAGATTCACTAAACACCCTGTAAGTCCAGTAAGCAGATAAGGTACGCAGGGGTGACAAGCGTGCACAAAAAGAGTCAAACCTGGGTCCCGAGGAAGGGAACAAGTCTCTGCCATGATCGCTAGGCCACGACCTCAAGTGCACTTTATTATTAAACTTGATTTAGCTTAATAAACTAATTTGAAAATTTTATGATTTATATATATTTTTTTAATTTGAACTAGAAAAAACATTAAATTGGTCAATCATGTCACATAAACACGAGGGTATTTTTTCTTAACAAAGAATTTAACCATATTGTTTTGATAAAAAAATCAATACATGGGTTGAATCAACAACTCAATAACCCGAGGTTTTTAGGTTAGATCTCAAAACAAATCTAAAAACTATATCCATAGTTATTATAACCCAACCTAACTTAGTAGGTTATTTAAAAAATTTATGATCTAGAGTTTAATCGGTTAAAATGTTATTTTATAATAAAAAATATATTAACCTAATCAAATTTTAATTAACAAATATTTAACCATTGACCAACAAACTAATAATACAAGTCTTTTTCCAAGTCAAATCCTTGATCGAGTTGACAACCGAGCTAATTGTTGATCCTATGTTTTGTTATTATATACTTGGACTGGTATTATTCTAGCAAGAGCATAAATAACCATAAGAATTAAACCCGAGAAAAATGATATCCGCCACTCCTCGCATTGATTATCACCTGATTGTATAGGGTTTTAATTAAGCATGACAGAAATTGGATTATATTCCTTAATATCTATGCAGTTGATAAGGTATTTAGGTTTAGGAGCACTAGATTGCATGCGCGCGCCACCCTTGATTTTCTTTGAATAAGCAATGCATGGCATTTTATTCCATCACATACGTAATTAAAGAATAATCATTTAGGCACTGAGACTTATAGTCCAGCGGTCTTGATTGACATGGTTTCCTTGCTTATGCATCCGGGGTTCAAGTTTTAACATGCATGTCTGTCACCACCGCGATGCCTTACCTACCTACTGGGCTTGCAGGATATTCAGTAGGTCCAGAAATTAGTCGTGGTGTGCGTAAGCTGGTCCGAACACCTCGGGTTATCAAAAAATAATAATAATAATCATCTAGCAAGTGATTTAGTGGTAAGAGCTCGAGACCAAAGAGTTTGCTCTCCTAATGGTCTAAAGTTCGAACCCTGTAATTGCTAATATGATGACCATCAGAACTTACATGGTTGTTAACTTCAAGGCCCGTGAGATTAGTCGAGATGCATGCAAGCGCTTTGATACGTACGTTAAAAAAAATATATATATATACCTGGAAAATAATGAAGGAAATTAAAAAGTGAACATACCTGAATTTATACTAATTAAAGACAACAAAGTTTATATGTTCTTCATCACTGTAATGCTATAAATTAACTAGCTAGGGCTAGCTTCATGTGCTACCCTATTGCTGAACCTCTTCCTTTTTTTCCAATCAAATATCAAGTTAAAGTTAACATGCTTGTATTCACGCTGTCTGAAGACCAACCCCTGCCTTTCTGAGAAATTTGTAGCATGCAGCTGTCTGAAGCCCAGCTGGACAGAGCACAGAGACAGGAAGAATTATTGAGCTTAGAATGAAAAAAAAAAAAAGATGTTAGCGACGTCGTTTTTGATAACGTTGGATATGAGTGAGAGGATCTAGGAAGCTTGGATTCAGTGCCTACGCTACAAGTGGAGAAAACCTAATAAAGAGAGAGAAGAATATTTGATAGATATAAAAAATTTACTCTCTTGAAAAAGTACTTAAAATGTATAATTATTTCTCAACTTATTTTAAAAAAACATTGTTTTTATTTTATATTTTGTAATACAACCTAACATGAAAAAAGTAATTTATTTTCTCAAAACTTATTTCTCTTACAAATCACTTGCTTTTCAAAAGAAATTCATTTTTAAAAACAAACCACCGATTTAAAACAAAACATAAATAATCAAGTTGAAGGTTATTTTAAATTGTGTTTGGTTTTGTGGTAATTTTTACAGTTATAATTTTAAAAAAATAAATTTAAGAAGCTATAAATTATAGTTTTTTTATAATTAAATTTTAAAGATAAGATTTTCAGTGCGATTCATGCAAAACTATATTGTCATTAATAAAGTATTTTAAAACATTATAATTAAAACACAATATAATTTCAATCATACTTTATTAAAAAAACACCCTAAGATTTATTTTATAAAAAGCATCTCCATATAAATAAATGTTGCTTTACCATACCATGAATACCTAGCTTTAATGAATGGTTTAAGATAAAAGACCTACGAGTATAAAGACATGCGCTCTAGAAAAGGAAGAGGGGCTAGACTAATGAATCATTAATGCCCTATCCCCCCGTATCCTCAAGGAAACAACAATGATTGTTTTACTTTTATTATTCTATTTTTGCAATCACAGTCATGTATTTTTTTTTTGGATATTCAATTTCGCATGGAGCGTAGATTATTGTATGGGCAAGTTACAGAATCTATGCATGTAAACACGTATTAAAAAACAGCCCGTTTGTGTAATATTTATTTTTTTCCTTGTATTTTTTTTTTTTGGATTCGAGAAAATCTCATCTTCTGGAAAGCATATTTTATAGGTCCAGGTGAGCGAGTAAAGCTCCGGCTGTTCCAGATTCTTACAAGAAATACACGCCCTGACTTGAACTCGAGACCTACTGTACAGATCTTAAATCTTTTACCATCACACTACGCCCCTTGAGGACATTGCATAAGACTAATCCCAAATATGTCATCATCCCTATAATTAAAATATTCACTTTACTCATTAATATAATATTTTCCTTGCTAGCATTGTGGGGTTTACATTCTCTTCTTCCCTTTCTTATAAAAATTCCTAAAATTTAAATTCATATCTATTTTTGAAAATAATTCTAATACTTTTTCTTCATTTCCAACACTGTTTCCCAAGTGTCTTCTTCATTTTTTTTTTACTATTGCAACCTTTTTATTCCTTAATTTCTTTTCACTTCTGTCCAAAATGCTCAATGGCTTCACCTTGACAGTCAAATATTCATTGATTTTAATCGGCACTTGTTGCAAGAGTAGCATAAGATCTATTTTTGCTTTCTAAAATTACAATACATGAAACACATTGTGTATCTTGTTCAATATGAAGGTAGCATTAATGGATAATCAATAGGTCTAACTCTTTCAATAATCACAAATTGTTTGATATATATGGGTATTAGTTTTCCCTTTCATCCAAATCGGATAATGTTTTTTTTATGGTGCAACCTTTAAAAACACCTAATCTTAAACATTAAATTCTAAGGATCTTCTCTGATTATCAACATAATACACACCATATCCTACAACAATTTAACTTTTCATCAGTCACTCGATAAGTCTATTGAATAAAAAACCTAGATATAATACCAATTGTAATAGCCTTAATATTTAAATACCACATGTGTTATGTTCATTATTAACTCTTTGATAAATTAGAGAATTGTTTTTTCATAGTTTCTACCAAAAATTCCACAGAGTTTTCCTTATTTTTAAATATATCAAGTTATCAATATTTTTTCCAATCACATATTCAAATCTCATTCTTAATTCAACCATCATTTATCACAACTTATCTCAATACTATTCTCAACATTCCAGCAATACATAAATATTCTTCCTTGGTAATAAGCAATTATAGACATCATAAATGAAGGAATTTAAAATAAAAGGGTATAACTTATCACTAAACATGTATTAAAAAAAGATATTTAGAATTAATAGTATCCATACATTTCATCTATATATAACACTTCATTAAAATACACTAATCGACATATGATACACAAATATTGTTTCTAAGTAATTATCATATTTAAAAAGTTTACAACGCCCACACCAAAGTTATGCTAAATACATAACACAAAACTCAAACTTAAAATTACATATATCTCCCAAAATATCTATAGTATATCATTACTTACATTACTTTATCAGCAAACTGTGAAAATTAATACACTAAAACCTAATGCTCCAGCCTGACTTAATAACCTGTGAATGCAAAATTAATAACTTAAAAGTTTTAATTAATATTATAGGCATTAATTTTTTTAACTAAATAATCACATAATCACATAAATTTATTTTTTAAATATTTGCATAAATCTAACACCTTTAACCCATATTTTTTTTATTCTAACATTCATCATTTTCAATTGTTCTTAACGAATTATCACAACAATTTCGGCTTCCCTCACAACACCATAAGTTTTCCAAACCCATTTGGTTGCCCATAATCCGGTCAGCCCCTCACGAATGCAAATGAATTCAGCAACTTACTCCATTGCCAGCAATCTTGTTATCCCCTCACGGAAGCTAATAAATCCGACAACCCATTTGATTGCCAACAATAAAGCTATCACCTCACAAAAGTCAAAAAATCTGGCAACCTTTTTGGTTGCCAACAATCCGACTATCCTTTCACAGATGTCAATCAATCATTAAATTTGTAATATTATTTCTTTCCTTGCTTTACATTTCCATCAATCCAACTCAACAATCAAACAAAATATTCACAACAATGTAAGTTTAAGACCTTTAACTTTAAAAAGATGGTGAACATCTACCTATTATTCGAGATGGTCTAACTCCTTTTATCTGAGATCCAACTTTGGAAATTTCTCCTGAATCAATAGGATTTCACCGCATGATTAATCCATCAATAATTCCAATGAGCCTAAATTTAAGGCACATAAAAAACTTTAACCTAATATATCTCACAAAATCTCATTTAATCATCAAATAATTATCAATATTTTTACACATAAAACTTTGATGAAATTTAACAATTCTTTATTTAAACATACTTTAAAGTCTACACTAAATCACACCTAATGGATTTATTACCAAGAACACAATTTCTCTAGAAAAATCATACACTTGTTT
The DNA here is from genome assembly GCF_951802175.1 of Populus nigra. NCBI lineage: Eukaryota > Viridiplantae > Streptophyta > Magnoliopsida > Malpighiales > Salicaceae > Populus > Populus nigra. The sequence continues at coordinate 2,497,568 of NC_084854.1, read as the reverse complement.
ATTAAAAGAAACACAATTCTTTCCCAATTCTTCCTAAATTCCTAAAGTATCTAAGGTAATAAGACATCCAATCCATTACAACCAAACATATAAGTTCTTATTTCATTTCAAATCATCATCATCACAACCACACACATTAAAACCATATAATATACAACATCTAAACATCTTATAACACTTTCAGTTTCCCTATCTTTTTGGTCGGCCAACATCATCACTTTACACTATGATTTTCACTTCATTTTAACAAAACTTTTACTTTCTCTAATCATTTCCTTATCAAATACAACAATTCACAACCAATTCTAATTTCCCTCAAATCTCGTATAAGAACCCTAAATAAAAAATTTAAGAATTTAATTAAAAAACAATTAAACTTCCTGATATCTTGTTCAAATAAGCTCTGAACATTTTACCGGTAATAAGAGGTACTCCGAAAGCTAACTAGACAAGACTTCTCCAAGCTTTGCCCTTCTTTCTTCACTTTCCTTCCTTACTTTCCTTTTCTATCTCTTTACTTTCCCCTTACCAAAACTCTTTAATTTAAGATGATTAAGCGTTTACACTATCAAAGTCTCTCATTTTCTCCCTTAATTTATAGTTTTTCCTAGGTTTCATAAATTGAAGAAAAATGAAAAAAAAAACACTCTTATTCTCTTAATTTCTATTGCATCCCTCCTTTACACCCTTTTATGTTTTCCGAATAATATTTTACAAATTTCATCACTTGTTTATACCAAATTTAAGCTGAACTACTTTGAATTTCAATGATTTATATTTCAATAACTTTCTTTTCTCGCACAACAGTACTTCCATTTAAATTTTATTTGTGTTTCTATATTTTTTTTATTTTCTCGATATCTTCCATATTCTATATTTTTAAACTCTCACATAACCTTTTTATTTTTGATTGTCAAATCTATCATTATTTCTATAATTAAAATATTCACTTTACTCATTAACATAATATTTCTTTTTATTAACATTGTGAATTTTAATTAGAGGTTTATATTTTAACTATCGAGTATTCTCATAATTACTTATAGATGTAAAGGTGACGATAAAAGATGTTTCTTATGATGACGAAACATATTTTAATTAGAAAGCAACTAAAAATAACTATGACTAAGAATATTAATCCACCCGTGAAGAAATTTTTTTTTACTACAAGATAGCAATGATGCCCTATCCTATGAAACTAGGGTAGTTGTGACATTAGAAAAGTATATAAATTAATCCACTTACGAAAGTAGCATTTGTAAAGTGACGAAGCTCGTGTGCTAATTATTTGACAAATCAATAATTAAATCATATAACAGTGAGTTGTCCGAGTCTAGAAACATATTTAACAAAAAGAAATCCAAGGGTTTTACCGACAGAGATTTTTATTTATTTTTTTAATTTTAGTCAGAGTTAAAGTTAAATCAAATGTGGACGCAACAACCATGATCGATCTATCCTTTCAAACATCTATCAATCAATAATTACAGCTTTAGTTTCCAAAAAGGATTGAGCTTTGAAGTGAGAAAATGGCAAAGTGGTGGCCAATATATATATATATATATATATATATATATATATATAATGCTAAATTCATCTCGAAGGATTGAGCTTTACTGATATCATACGTTTATAGGTTATATATTCGTATGATTTGCATGTAAGTATAGCATTATATATTCCCTCTTTCTTTTTTATTGAAAATTAATTACAAATATAAAAGCCAGGTTTATTCGTATGGAAAACAGTAAACATATTGAACAAGAAAATATATTGATTTTCTTGCTAGCATCTCAACAGTATAATACTCTTACAACGATGCTACAAGTAAATCTTGCACGTAAGATTCACAGATATGCACTGTATGACGCCCACAGGACACTCCTTCTTCCATCATCAAGCAAGCCACACGTATACATAGTTGCTGAAGGTGACTGGAGAGAGCTTGGTTCCTATTTCAAACATTCTCGTTAAACCCATGATCACAGGTTTTTTGTCATTGACATTAACGTATCAGCTTAACCAATGTGAACGGTCCCCCCACTGTGTTACCAGGGTCCTCTCCTTTTCTCTCTTGTTCGTCACAGTTGCCTCCTTGACAAGCTATTTTCACAGGCGCATGCACATCTACCATTCTTAATTAATACCAATTTGCCCGATGAGATCTGTGGGTATCTCTTGGGGGCTCGAGCCCATATATGACTGTTCAAAACTGCCTAGACTCGTGTATTCTGCAGCTGTAAATGAGAGAATTGCCTGTATTCTTACTATTACAAGCTTAATGTCAAGTGCAAGAAAACTGCACAAATTAATCTCAGCTGTGAACGTTCTTGGAAAATAAACAGGAAAAAGGCTTTGGTCACAATTGCAAAAGCCAGGAGATGGAGTCCCATCAATTTTCTTACTTCTCATATCGATCGCATCATTCATCTGCTGCTGCAATCATTAAAGCATTATATTTACACGTACTGATTTTATTAATGGGTTTGAGCAATATAACGGGTAATCCCTTCGACAATCATCAAATCCCCGTTCCATCATTTCTTTCTGGATTCAATTAAACCTTTTAGTAAGAAATTTCAAGTTTCTAAGCAACACCTATCCTCTAACTTTATATTGAATTAAGGACCGTTGAGGAATTGGTTGAGTGGTGAATATGCTCGTCGGTCCTGCACATAACTTGATCGTCATAGTCCGGCAACAATAGCATGCACACATAAAAGTTATTAAATTTGACGCGATTCAAGGCTTGTATTATAGACCTGGCATGTTAATCTATTTCAATTTAAAATAATATCATTTTAAGATATTTTAAAAATTAAAACAAAATTATTTTAAAATATTTTTTTAAAATTAAACTAAATTTTAATTAGATCATGAATTAAATTGACGAATGATTCGAGTTTCTATTTAACTAAGTTCCAAGTGGATCCTTTTGGATTAGGTTGAATTTAATAACACTCATACATACCTAAATTAACTCATATTACTCATAGATGCATTCAAAATTTAGATGCTAATCTGTTGTCTCAAAATTAATGTGTGCATAAACGCTAATGTATAGTATTTTAAATCAAGATTTAGCAATTCAAGTTAGAATTGATATGAGTATTTCAAAATATTAAATTTTTTAAAAAATAATTTTTTGTGTATTTGTTATAGTGTTATTTATTTTATTATGGTAATGAAAAAATTTTTAAAAAAACAAATAACTTATAGAATTATAAACAATATTAAATACCATATGAGACAGGTTGTATAGACTGATTTCTGTATTTCCCGGTCAAGTTTGTGTATTCAGTCGCTGGTGTCACGTGATATAAGCAAACCGTCATGCCCTGCCAGTCACGTGGCATTTCTAACCTCCAATAGAATCTTAATGACTGAAAGTTTTGAAAAGACCAAAACGACCTTGACTGTTGTCAGTGATTGAAGCACAGAAAATACACTTTTTAGATTTTTGGTCTACGTGCCCGTTTGGCTGTGCGACTGCGGCTACATTTTATTTAAAACGCAGTTGCAGTCGTTTGGTTAAATAAAAATATGACATATTGTTCATTGGGTTCCATCTTTTTTCTGCGTTGGAAACGCAGTATTTGCAAAGCAAGAATTTCTTGTTTTTTTTCATTGTTCACGTTAATTGCACTGTTTAATAAACAGTGCAATTAACATGAACAGTGCAAAGTGATGCACTGTTCATGTTAAAAATAGTGAATAGTGCAATTCTCTTGCATTGCGTGAATTTTTTTTTTAAGTGTTAATTTTTTTTGTTAATTTTTTTTTTAAAAAAACTAGTTTAGAGTGAATTTTATACATGATAATATTTTATCTAATTTTATTACACGCTAAAAAATTATGGAAACTGTAATTCTTGTCAGATAAATTTTGTACGTAATGGAATTGTAGATAGTTTAATAGAACAATAAAAATTTTTTTATATAAAGTATGATTTATTTCATGATGTTACCACAATAGTTAAATCCACAATATTTAAATTAAAAACCATCAATATTAATTTATATTTTTTAAAATTATTTTATAACCTCAATTTCAAAAACATTCTAAACCAAACACATTAAATTACTTTTTCTTCAACCTCAATTTCAACCACAGTTTTAACCAAACACTTATTTTTTCAAACCAACCACAACTAAAAGTACTTTTTATAAAACAATTTTTTTAAACTACAACCACAACAGCTACTGCAATACCAAACACCTAAGAAGTTAATCTTTTTTTTTATTATTAGGAATGGGGACTCTTGTTTTGACGGTCGGGGTTTTTTCGTCATAAGGTTTTATTACACGTGTCGAAAACCCTTTTGCCTGTTGTGGTATAATTTGACTAAATGTGTTTAAGCTTGAAATTTGGATCTTTGTGCTGCAGAGCATGCTTGGATATGAGCCGTTGATTGGACAGCTAAAGAGGGACATCATGCGAACTCCAAGGTATATCTAACGGCTGGGATGCTTCAGAATGTACAGTTTTGACCTTTTATGATGACACGATGAAATTGCAATGACAGTCTCCTTTTATGGGGATTACAATTTAACCAAAAGGGAGAGATATCACGGTATCACCCCTAATTGATGAGGTAGTTTTTTTTTTTTTTTAATAATTACCTTATTTAATAAATAATAAATATAATATGAATATTGTTATTATAAATATATATGAAATAATAATTGAATAATTAATACATAAATGGATATTCGAAACTCTATAAATATTATATAAGAATCTAAATTTCTTATAGATATCATGTAAATATACTAGAAACCTGAACTGTAGATGAACATTACAATTCTTGTCCTTTTGTATTTTAAAATGGGTAAGTTATCTTTATGGTCCCTCAAGTTTTGAGAAGTGATCACATTTGCCCATACACTTCGATTTGGATTACTCAAGAGCTTCTACTCCAGTCATTGACCACGCATGTTCTTTACCCTCATAAAGAGAAGAGGATTATCAAATCACACTTTCATCTTGCAATTTCGGTTCTCAACATCTCCTTTCCCTTTTATTTTCTCAAAAGTGTTTTTTAAAAATAAAATAAAATCCATTATCCATAAAAAATTATAAAAATATATCTATATATGATTTATCTCTCTTTTTATAGATATTATAAAAAACTTATCATCGATGAGTAACTAATAGAATGTCATCGGTTATTCTTCAATCATTATTAAATTTTTCTGTAAATATTAGTACTAATTAAAATCTTCATATTAATCAAAGTAATTAAACCTGAGTTGCTTATAATCTGGTCTAAGGTTTAAATTACATGTGGAATAAGTTGATCCAATTCAATTCAAAATGATATAGTTTGATTAAAAAAAATATTATTATAAAATTATAATCAAAATTGAATGGAATCAACTTTAACTTATTATGTCACAACCAACTTGCAAGGTTTAATAATGAGGATGTTTATCATTTTTTTCAAGAAGGGGAGCAGGACAGCAACACAAAGTGAAACTGCAGGGTCCACCGAAGCTGGGATTATATGAAGCCCAGCAATATCAGAAATACAATCAACCGATCCCCCTCCATAGATATGATTGCAAGGAATTATGCGCAACCCTTAGCTTTTATAGCTGGATCTATAAAGTACAGAGCAGAATTTCGGGCTCATTCCTTAAAAAACTTTCAAAATTAATCTATAAACTAAGGTGGAACCTAAACTTTTTGCGAAGGCCACTGATATTTATGCTGCCTACAATAGAATCCAAATTACCTGACTCCATAGTTGCATGCGCATAACTTTTTTCTGCTAACTAGCTAGACAAGGCTCCAATTCCTAGCTAGTAACTTTGCAATCCAATCTCTCTGCAGCATGGATCTTATATTTTTTTTTCCCATTTTAAATTGATACTAAAGGGAGAAAAGTGAAGGACCGCATGAGGAAATATACAGCTAAATAAATTATCAGTGTCCCTATCAAAAAGTTTTAAGCAAATCGTTCGGGCTGGTGATCATGGCAGCATGGTGATGCTCAGAAAATTAGGCCCCATGTTTGCAAGCTTTCCTTGCGCAAGGAATATTTTGTGATACTATGAACGTCTGGACCAGCAGCTAGGTTAGGTAGTCTTGCATGGCTGGAATATCCTTTTAGTTGAATAATGATCAATGAAATCTTCATCAATATCTAGGTCCATGATACTGCAGCTGCTGGTGGAAGCTGCTTTAGCTAGCTTCTGTAGAGGTATACTACATATTTGCTTATATAACTAATATTGGACAGTGGTTCAGGATTGGCCACAGCAAATCTGACACTCATTAGCTAGCTGTGAAATTCATTCTATCGTTTTCATGGGGTGTTCTTATGGCAATCATTAATTAATTTGTACACGTTTTGCTGTATCGAAATGCAATTTTCCTTGCGAGAAGTACACTGGGTGTTCAATAATATGATGAGTTTAGGTTTCATGTTTTTTCGTTCTTGGCAACATCATGATTTAATTGCGTTCTTCATCAGGTCAATTACAATGATTGCGCATAAAACGTCACATGGTTGACATTTGCTTGTAATACTTCAAATTATTTAGCATAAATATCTGGAAAACTATTAGGTAATGTGAGAGTACAAGTACAACTTCTTCTATTCCAACGTTGTTTTCATAAAACATATATATATATATATATATATATATATATATATATATATATATATATATATATATTAGTTTTGATCCCAAAACCATGTAATTTTCCTGTAATGCTAAGGACGTTCTCTTAAAAAATTAACTGTCAATAATACCCTCGTTTCATGCTATAGCATGGCATAGCTAGAAAATCAGAATTGGCGTGTTTATAATTTTGTTACTGTAAACACCCGCTGCTCTATTCTATTCATTTTACATGTAGTTAATAATTTTTTTATTAGTTTTTTCTATAAATATATTTAATTGATAATATTTTTTTCTTATAGGTTATATTTTTTGGACACAAGTCAAACCCGATGAAGCGTTTTATTGAAACGCATATATGGAGTGATGACCACAAAAAAAAGTGCAACAGTTCGTGAATAATCGAGCTCAACACTTTATAGTATGTTGGTTTTCAATCATTTTTTTTAATTTATTATTTCCTTGAATTTAATGAATTTACTTTTTTTTTTCTAGGATACATATAACAATGGTTGAAGAAGAGATACGGGAATGATCTTTTGACTTATCCGAATCTCGATCTAGATTTGTAGTTGGAGACATGATCGTTCGGTGCATCCAATAGAAGTCGGGTGTACAAACTCTCTAACACTATGGTCAAGAACTTGTGGACGGCCTATAGTGTTTCGACTGTTAGATGTTCACATTCCGAGCACTCAAATTTTGAAGTTCATGATGATATTAGACCAACGAGTATAGACATAAGTAAAGAAGATTTTGTTTTCTTTCTTGGAATAGTTGAAAAGAACATAAGCTGGACTGAATTAGGATAAGGGAGAAGCAAGATTTTATGCTGAGAAGGATTGGTGCATTTGAAACGTTTGATCAGTGATGCATCTCCGTTTCTTTCTCGTAACAGTGCTTAATGCATCTCATGGCACGAATTCTTCACTGAAAATTTTTTCAACCGGTGTTGATGAAATGCTCCTGATTCTTGCTTGTCTTTTTGTCAATTGCAATGGCATCGCCGGAGCTATTAGAATCCTGAATTGTCTCGTTAAGAGCTTCTACTTCTGTTTTTGTTTCACAAGCACACAGGTTGGTGCACATTCCGTACGGTAGAGAACTTGTGTCAAGCTAGATTTGAACACGTTGGAATTCGAGTTATAGCAAACAAGCATAGTTGGAAAATGGACTTGTTCTCTAGTGCGACACATTTGAAGTTTGGCTCTCTTACAGTCAATGTATTCAGATATGGGGGGAATTTGATGAATTTTCAGAATTTCGAGTCCCTCCGTGTTTTTAAAAAATACATTTCATTTAAAAAAATATTAAATTGATATTTTTTTAACTGCGTTGATGTTTTAATATAAAATATAAAATATATATACGAAGAAAGTTTGCTATCATTAAAGAAAGTAAATTAAGCCCTAGGTACATCTTAATTAAACACGCATCCTCTAAGTTTCTTGCAAAAATCTTGACATCAAAGCAGGAACAAGCCTCCTGCTCATCTTAATTTGTACTGTTTTCTTACATGATCAAGGTACATGAAAGAATAAATCTGGCGAAGTGCACCATGGAATCTCCTAGATACCTAGATGGATATGTAAGAACTTAATTTGGCTATAAATCTGAACATATCTTTTTTTCTGAAGTAATTAATCAACACATCTTCTTGGTACCAAAAAGCCTAGCGAATTCTATGATTCTGTAAAATCTGTACGAGATGCTACAAGATTTTGCCTATGATCAGGCATGTGAAAGGATTGTTTTTTGAGTGGCCCTTTAAGACCATGGCTTCGTTTTTCCTCTCCTTTCATTTTCTTTTGCTGCAACTGAAAATATCGTAGGATTTGATGGGAATGGAAGAGGAAACAAAGGCCTAGAATGTATATACCTAGCTAGAGCTACTCACAATTTTTGTCAAAACTAAATAGCTTTATGCAGGCCTTAAAAGAAACATCACCAGCTTAGATGCAGCCCTTGTTCAAGATTTCAACCCCATTTCTGACACGCTACTAAGAAATTCTTTGTTGGGTTGGCTCTTGTTTTTTCTTGTGGCGTGCAGAGATATCACACATGAAGATTTGGTTCATCGTTTTCTCGCCTCTACCCCTCGGGCTCTACCTCAGCTATGCATGGCACCCAAGTCTCTGAAAGGAAAAATGTGCTGCTTGCTTTGTTTACACAATTCGTGTTCCAGATAAAGTTTCCATTCTTCTCCGTATTTCTCCCTTCACCTTGTTCTTTGATTCCGCACATGTGTGTTAATTATTCAAGCGTTCATTACTCTTCTTTTTAGAGTGTTTTACACGGAAAAAGAAATATTAAATTAATATTTTTTAAATTTTTTATTGTCTTGATGTCAAAGATTTTCGAAGCATTTAAAGTTAAATATTAATAGTTATTAAATCTCGATAGGTTGCTGTGGGCTTGTTTTAAGTTTTGAGAATTAAAATTAAATATTAATAATAAAAGACTGCATACATATATAGTTTTGAACCAACCCAACTTGGTCTAGGAACCTTTCAACGAGCTTGAGCCCAGGTTTTATATGAGAAAGATCCGAAATGATTTCAAAAAATCAAGCAACGCCCAGCAAGAATGGAACCAGAACCAGAGTAGCCCAGAGAGGTCTCTTAGAGTATGTTTGATAGTGTTATTTTTTAAATAATTTTTTATGTTAAAATACATACCAATAATATTTTTTTATTTTTTAAAAATTATTTTTAACATCAGCATATCAAAACGATTCAAAACATATAAATTATATTAAATTTAAAAAAAAATTTAAAATTTTTAAGAACAAGGTTTGTACCACATTTAAATAAATCCTGAAGAAATCATTGTTGGGCATTCTTGATATATTGTTGCCCTAGGGTCAACTTTTATATAAAAACAAAATTTAGTATGATATCTACCCATTATCTCCCTTTTAAAAAACATATAAATTATATTAAATTTTAAAAAAAAATAAATTTTTTAAGAACAAGGTTTGTACCACATTTAAATAAATCCTGAAGAAATCATTGTTGGGCATTCTTGATATATTGTTGCCCTAGGGTCAACTTTTATATAAAAACAAAATTCAGTACGATATCTACCCATTATCTCCCTTTTAATTGAGTGTGATAATATTCGATAATCTCTCTAGTTTTATTAATTAGAGCCGTAATTATATGGAATTGAGATGAATTCATCTATACATGTTTGAGCTGAAGTATATGTTGGGATTTATTTACAAAATATGTAGTAGAACTTTTAAGACCAATTATATATGAAGTCTACTCATAGTTGAGGTTAAAGTCATATTGAATTTTATGACCCAATATAAGATATTAACATGTTTTAAAAGTTAATTAAAAATAAATGATAAATTATTTGGTAATAAGCTTTTGAATAACAAAAATAACTAACTCAAAATAGTTGTGTGGAATGTGCTGTGAGCCTGTGGGCTCATGATTTTGAATTTGGATTTTGATTGAAAAAAAGTACGTTTTTGCTATTAAATTCTAGTTTATCAACATTTTATTTTTAATCATTGAATATCCTATCACACAAACCAATACATTAGTTATGTGATAAAAATAAATGTATCCATGAAATTCAACATAAATTATGTGTAATTCATGATCTATGAGCACTCATCACAGTTAATAAACATTCATGAATTATGAAGATTTGTAAATTATGAATGTTAATGTTTTAATTTTTAAGTTATAAATAGATGTTTTAGATAAATAGAAGAATTTTCTCAAGTTTTTTTCTCTTGTAGTTCTTGGTTTTCTTACATACTTGTTCTTTTATTTTTTATCTTTATTCTATAAAGCTTTGGTTCGTTCAAGATATTAAGTATTATTCATTTTAGTTCGTTGAATCTTATTTAAGAATATACATAAATAACGATGAGTTATTAAAAAGAAATCTTTTTGCATCAAGTGAGGAATAACAAAGTTTTAAGGATAAAATATTAATCCTTGACGATAATATAGTTTAAGATCGGAGATATTCTAAGAATTTCACTTAATTTTTATTATTCCTTAACATATTTTTTTGTCTAATTATCTTCTTAACAAAATTACACTTGAGTAATTAATTTTTGATGTAATTGAAATTGTTCGTGAATATAAAAAATTAAATAAAATTGAATGTTTGTAATATAATTTTTAATTTTTAATTTTTAATTTTTAATTTTTTTTATATATCTCAAGATTGTATAACAGAATGTCATAATTATAAAATATTATATATGTATGTTTTATAATTGCTTTTCAGGCAAGATATAACACTATATTAATTGTTTTCTAATAACATTGTTTTAGAAGATAATTATATAAGTCCATGTCTATGAACATCTCAAACTGAATATCAAATTCTTCACGATCAAGGCTTAAGATTATAATGAAAACTGAATAAATATTTTGTGCAGACAACAGACTGGGGTTTTCACGGGAGAAAATGGGCCCGATTTGCTGCATGACAAGGTGGCAAGCCCATCAAGCCCAAAAGGCCTGGCCATAATAGGATCGCCTGGTGATATTTGAAGAGACTTCCAAGCTGTACTTCTTCCTCGTTCTAAGCCAATCATGAATCTGTACTACGTGTACTCCCAGTTTGTAGCCACCTTAGATATTTCTAATGTCAATGGTCAACGCTCAGATGTTTCCAAGATATTCTAAAAATCATACCCCATAAAATAAATAAAAAATGTAAACGATATCATAATTGTTATGATTTTGATCGGTTTTAAATCCGTATTGCTATATAATTACATTAATTTAGCAATGTCAAATATGTACTGATTTAATTAATTAGATCAAACCAATTAATATTTAAAATAATTTAAAATAAAATTTAATTAGATTAATATTTCAGTTCATCAAATCAGTTCTTTATAATTATAAACTAAATAAAAATTATTAATCAATTCATTTTTATTCTTTTTAAATTTAACATGTTTGTTTTTCAAAATGGTTTTAAAAAAAATTGAATTTTTTTATTTTTTTATTTTAAATTAATAATTTTTGGTGTTTTTAGATCATTTTGATACACTATCAAAAATATTTTTTTTAAAAAAAACATCAATTAAATAATGAAGCTAAAATTGGTAAATCTTATTGATGTATTTCAACAATGTTTACTAAGCATATTGTATACATATACGATCCTTTTCCTAAACTTCTTAACACAATACATGTATGCAATGACAAATGAAATTGCGTATGTTTTAATTACATGGAGAAGCAACCGTTGCTTCTTTTGATCACAATCACTTTGACGGCCGGAGCATTGTTCTTGGAAAAGCCAACTTCTTCCCACCTCCTATGAGCCGATGGCCTTGGAAGGTTCTCCGGCACAATAGTCTCTAGCGAATTCCGACTCCATGGAGGGCACATTCTCTTGTCACTCCACCTTGGCCCTTTCAAGTTTTCTTTTGATTCCACAGCCACCTGCATCTCCCTAGCCATGGCAAGATCTTCACCACCCACTAAACCACCACCCACTTCAAGTCCAATTATCATGCACGCCGCGCCCAGTACACATCGATTCCTCCACTTTTCATTCTTGAACCTACACGAGGTAAAATGTTCAAATCTAGTGTCCAATTTAGTCATTTTACTTAATAAAGTGGTCTCTGCCGTGAGCAAAATAGCATATTCTTGATATATTCTAAATAATAATTGAGATGAAATGAGGTTTTGACTTACCAGGCAACCTGGGAGTTCCTTGTAGAGGAAGAAGGGAGGGTTGAGCCAGAGCCTGGAGGGGAGAGATTGAGGCGACAAGTGGTTCTGATGGCCATATTCTCTCTTTGGGTCTCCTCTTTCAGGGTTCAATTCAACTATTCATGGCGGGTAGATGGTTCAATATATAGAGACAGGAGGAGCCAATAGCTTGGGAGCTGACAAAAATGGCTGCTTGTGTTTGGACACGTGGGTTGGACCGGCCCTTGAATCAAGCCACCATTCATTGCTTGCCGTCCTCCACTATTTGGCGTTTGAGACGCGTGTTGGGAATGGTTTCTTGTAGGTCGTAAGATTAGTAGCTCAGGACAAGGCAGTCCTCCTCGCCTGTCACACCACCCTCTATTGCTTGCGAAACTTACACAACCTTTTTTCTTTTTTCTCAAGCATTGCTTTAAATCCTATAGCAAGTTCCAGTTTAATGGGATTGTGCGTTCGTTAGGTAATTCCAATTTTTTAAAAAAAATAAAATGAATTTATTTCAAATCTTTTAAATAAAGTTGATAGATCATCAGGTTTATCTTACCGAATTAAGTTAAGTTTTATAACTATAGCTATTAAAACATAAGATGTGTATAAAGTTTGTTAATATGATAGCGATTATTTTTTAAAATATTTTTTATTTAAAAATATAATAAAAATAATTTGAAAATATAAAAAAATAATATAATTTAAAGGAAAATAAAAAATAAAAAAAATTCCTGGCGTGGTTGTATAGTAATAATTCGTTGGGTCCCAGACAAGACAAGTTTCATGTTCTTTGTTGGGTTTGGGCCTTCGGATGGATTGGTATTGACTATCCTTTCCATGGGCTTAGAATCTCTTTTGCTCGATTCTTGCATTATATGGGCCTGCAGGTCTCTTGTTACTGGGCTGCGTGCATTTTGACTCCGATTCCATCCTCTTGATTAAAGAGATTATTCTCTGTTCAGAAAAAAAGTACCCACGATGGCGCTTTCGGCTTGCATAAACAATTTTATTTTTGTTATTGAATACTTTAATGCTCTTTGATTTTTTTTTACCAGAAAAAAACTTAAATGGGGAGAAGTTAAAAAAATAATAATAGTACTTTAGACCAGCGCTTTACAGGGTGATATCTTTTACTTTTTGATATTTTTAAAAATATATTTGTTTTAAAAAATATATTTTTTTATTTTTTCTATAATTTTAATGTACTGATATTAAAAAATAAAAAAATAAAAAAAATATTTTAATAGATTTTAAAGTGAAAAACACTTTACACCACAATAACAAATATTCACATTTAGTTTGGAATAACAAGTCATTTTAGGATTTGACTTCAAATCAGATTAAAAAAGTAGGTGAAATTAACTCAGTTAAGTCTAAATGACTTTGCAAGTCAACCCGATAAAAATAAGATTTGACTTTAAAAAAAAAACAATATCATTTAAATTTGTTTTTTAAAAAATTAAAATAATATTGTTTTGATTGATTCAGGTCGACCCACCTATCCTATAAATCTATTCATACACAAAAACTTTGCTTTGGTATTGAAATTTCTTCATGTATTTCTGTCTTGGAAGATATATAGTTCATTCAATATTTAATATTGTGATAGTATTTATTTTTTAAAATATTTTATTTATTTAAAAATATATCAAATAATATTATTATTCATCTTTAAAAATTATTTTTGAACGATAAACAAAAACACTAAAAGATAATAATATTTTAAATTTTCTTTAAAAACTGCTCACAGAAAATAACCTTTTTAGCATATGGTTAAATTGATTATATTCCTGAATTCACATGTGTTGTCATTGAATATCAAGTGACGAATGAATGAATGAATGCTAGTTAGCTTAAACGATGAAACAAGACACCTACCTCTCTCATTTCTTTACTTTGATTTGTTATGTTAGGTTATACCTAATCTTGAGGGTATAGTTTATTGGTCAGAATTTAAATTTATTTTTTAGAGGTTATCAATTCAAGTTTCATAAATTTCAGGGTCACTGGAGACTTACATGGTTGTTAACTTCAAGAGCTGTGTGATTAATTAACATGCATGTACGTTGACACCGACACCAATATTAATAATAAAAAAAAAGTTGCACCGAGCCTTCTGGCCTAGCGGCAGAGGCAAGGTTTCCTTGCTTCTGTCACCTGGGTCGAGACTCAGCGTGCATTCCTGTCACCCACGCGGTGTCTTACATGTCTGCTGGGTTTGCAGGGTGTTCAGTGGATCCGGAGATTAGTTATGGTGCGCATAAACTGGCCCAGACACCCTAAGTTACCAAAATAATAATAATAAAAATAAAAAGTTAGGTCTAACCACCTGACATGCTCAATTTTCCACATGTTTTTTTGTTTTAAATCGACTTCATAATCAAGAAGGCTGACTTTTTTAGCCATGTTCGGTAGCCTCTTTAGGATCGAGTTATTTACTTTTTTTTTAATGCTTTTTAAATTGTAAGAAATATTAAATTAGTATTTTTAAAATATTTTTCAATAACTTTAACATATGAATATTAAAAATAAAAGATATAAAAATAATATTAATATATTTTTAATTAAAAATTATTTTTAAAAAACATCGGGCAATTAATTCAAAATTAAATCTTAATCTTCGTGTTTTTCACGCTACTATCACACTGGGACCCTGAATGTAGTTAAATGTCGGTCTAAATTAGCATATAAAATAACAATCAAATCTAACCTGAGTAAAAACGTGCTGTAATTTTACCTCAAATCTAGCTGAAGCAAGGAGACTGTATGCAATGGGGAATTTCAACCACGTGGGTGATTATGAGACAATATTAACAATGCTTTATTAGTATTTTTATATAATAATCCATTTTATTTGTCTCTATTTTGATTTTTCGCTATCCGGAAATATTTGTCTAAATATATTATTAAGTGTTTAGATTTTTTTATTATATTATATTCTTTATTAAAATTATATCATTTTATTTGCATTGACTTAATTATTGCCTTTTAAATTGCTTTTATCTTGAAAAAAATTAAATTGATATATTTTTATATGTTTTTTGATTATTTTAATATATCGCTATAAAAAATAAAAAATTTATAAAAAAATATAATTAAGCTGAAAAATATTTTTAAAAAACATTGTACACAATATCCCTTACAAGATTGGAACAATTTTAGATGCTATTACACTATATTTATATAGTGAAAAAATCAAATTAAAAAATTCATGAATATATATTTGTTTTTTGCATTTCAAAAGCGTTTTTGAAAAAAAATAATTTTTTTAATTTTTTTCTTTGCTTCAAATTAATATATTTTTGGTGTTTTTAGATCATTTTGATGCACTTATATCAAAATTAATTTTTGAAAAATAAAAAATTATTATTTTAATATATTTCTGAGTGAAAATATTTTAAAAAATAACCACAACCATATTCAAACAAGCATGAAAGAGTAAATTCTTTTTTATAGAAGCAATATACATATAAAAAATTAATTTTAACCGGTGCATAAAATAACTTGAAAATACTCATTATCATTAAATAAAAATGGATTACCGTTAACCAATTTATATATAACACATTAGTAAAGACAATGATCATCCTTAATACTTAAAAAATAAAAAAATCCCTAAAATAGAAGGTTATATTAGAAGAAACACAACTTTTTGTTAGATATTATTACCTGAATAAGAAATCTTTCAGAATTGTTACAATCAAATCGTGAAAATTTAACTTTTAAAAACGATTCATAAATAGCATGTTAAATTCATGGCAAGCAAACATCAAAGATTATTAAAAATATCTGCAGTCAACAAGATAATTAAATAAAAAAAATTGATTTGACAAAGAAAGCCGCACAACCATGTCTGACTGAAAACGACGTCGTCACCGTCCGCCTCTAAAGCCAAACCAACCGTCTCTCTTGACTTCACCATCAGAAGAAAAACAGCACCATCTCGTTTTAAACGCCTGGAATCCCCCCCCCCCTCTGCATAGATCACAGTGTAGCAGTGAATTGCTAGAGTCGCGTCCTTTAAAACCCTAGTTTCACCTTAACCCTAACAAATCTCCAAATTGACCTCTCTACCACTCGCATTCTCAAAAAAAGTTCAAATATTTCTACCTCCAACGTTTTATTTCTTCCTGAGTCTACCCAGTGAGTTGCTCAATTAACTGAACTCGGTGAGTCAGAGTTTTTGGCCCCCTTTTTTTTTATTTGGTGGTGGGTTTTATTAGGAATGTGAAAAAATGGAAGGAAATAATGGGAGTTCGAGTGAAAGTAATAGTAGACCACCAATACCTCTATCTGCTGCTGCTACCACCACCACGACGTCGTGGAGACAGTGTTTTAGCATTGATAGTGTGCCTGTAAGCTGTAAAAAGACTCTGGTTCGTCACCAGTCCCTTGTAAGTTTCTAAATTTTAGACCTTTTCGGCACCTGGGTTTTCGTTTTTTATTAAAAATTTTTTGGGTTTTGGGTTTTGGTTATTGTTTATTGTTGTAGTGGCTTAATGGGTTTTTTATGTAAATTGGCAGTGTGTTTTTTTGTTGTTTGAGTAATTAAAGTTTGGTTTTTGATTGGATTGAATTGGTTTGTTTGCTTTGATTCTTCTTTTTTTTTTAAAAAAAAAATATTTTGTTCTTCTAGTGGCTTTAAGTAACATATTCGTAACAATCACGGGAAGAATTTTTCGGTTAGTGATTTCGGGAATAATTTTTCTGTAAAATTAGCATTATCCGCGTATAGATTATAATGTGGACGGAATTGGGAAGTTAGAGACTATATTAGTAAGAATTGAAATGAGCTGAGAGAGTTATGTTTTAGCTTGTAGCATATTCTTACTCTGTTGTTATCAAAATCTTTTTGTTGGAATAGATTTTCTATTATGAACTGTTTTCTTTGACTTTTGTAAAAGTTTGCAGTACCGGTGAATGGTGATGTACAGTTCTTTCTGTCAAGGTTTTGACCAGATTTTTGTGCAGGTGAAGACAAAGAAGTTGGATATCTCTGTTAAACCTAACCTTGGTGCAGAAAATCACGATGCAGATTTCGTTCCGATTGTTCGCTCTGGTGCATGGGCGGATATTGGCTTTCGCTCAAGTATGGAAGATGTATACATATGTGCTGACAATTTTATGAGTGATTATGGACTCAAGAATGCTACTGATGGGCCCAACGCCTTTTATGGGGTACTATTTTCTTTCTCTTAGTTCTACTCATGTTTGCTCATGTGGGATATTCGAGAATGCTACTGGCTGTTCTTTGGTGCAAATGATGTGCGGGATATGCATGATTTTATTAGAGCATTGTCACTTTTCATTTGTTTATAAATTTTCTCTTATCAAATTTCTTAAAATCTTGCATTTCACAATATAACACCATTTCAATCAAGTGTATTGCAGGTTGTTATACAAAAGTTGAGGCTTCAAAAATAGAACCTTTTGTTTTCGCATGTATTCAAGAAACACAATATTTTTATCTTTTCTTCAATTTCTGTTGTCTCAAAAAATCATAGTTGAAGCATGTTTTTTTTATTATTGTGGCCATGGTAAAACATTATATTTTTGTGTGGTTGGTTGTGAGTGCAATACTGATGGCATCAATGTCAGTTATGGTGGTGATGAGCATTGGTTCAAGTCGGTTGTGTTTTTGATGAAATGGTGAATGTATTCATGGCAGCAGCTGTGGTTGGGTAGGATTTAATGGTGGTGGATTGTTAAATGCTGGTTCAACTGATTTCAGTCTTTAATGATGGCTGTGTTAGAGGAATGATGTTATAAAAGATGTTTATGATGTTATTGAATATTGCTAGTGGTGATTGTAATGTGTTGGCAATGGAGGTAATGGTGGTTTTTGTAAGGAGGCAGTGTTGTGCTTACGTAATGTGGTAACCTACTACTGATGTTGCAAGTCATGGTTTTGATGTTATTGTTGGTTTTTCATTTCTCACGGGGCACAGATCCTGTGTTGATTGTAGTTTTATATCTAGCATTAGTTTGGTGATTGTAATGTTTGGCAATTTAACATAGAGTTTTATATTGATGGTTAGGTGTTTGATGGACATGGTGGAAAGCATGCTGCTGACTTTGCATGCTACCATCTGCCAAGATTCATAGCTGAGGATGAAGACTTTCCGGTGGAGGTTGAGAGGGTCATTGCTTCTGCATTTCTGCAAACTGACTCTGCTTTTGCGAAGGCTTGCTCTCTGGATACAGCTCTTGCTTCTGGAACCACTGCACTGGCAGCTCTTGTTGTTGGGAGGTTAGCATTTATCCATCCACCAACTGTTTTATATGTTACTGGCTATTATTTAATTCTCTTTCTTGGAGCATTGAATTCTCGCTAACCTAGGCTGTGATGCATTCTATTAGTTAGATTGTTAAGAATCTCAGTGCTTTATTTCACCAATTACCCTAATGTGGAGCTAAGAAGCATGGTAGATATGAGCTATCAAAACCATAGAAGGCTTTTTATGAGCCTGAAATAGGGTTTAGCCATATTCCATATTCAAGGGCAAGCCTCCATCTGGATATTTCTTAGGGAGGCTGATAATGAGTTTTTAGGAGATAAAAAGCTGTGGCTAAATGATTGTAACTTCTAAGGCTTGGCCTTAAGTTCTCTTCTAGAAGTTGGTTTGTGAGAACTGAAAGTTTTTGACTATTTATATGCTATTTGTTTCTGACAACAGGTTGTTAGTTGTGGCAAATGCTGGAGATTGTCGAGCAGTGTTGTGCCGCCGCGGCAATGCCATTGACATGTCTAACGATCACAAACCGATGTGTAGCAAAGAAAGGAAGCGCATTGAGGCATCTGGGGGGTATGTTTATGATGGTTATCTCAATGGACTACTCAATGTAGCTCGTGCTTTGGGAGACTGGCACATGGAAGGGCTGAAAGGTAGTGGCAGTGATGGTGGGCCATTGAGTGCAGAGCCTGAGCTTATGACTAGACAATTGACAGAGGAAGATGAATTCATCATCATAGGTTGTGATGGGATCTGGGATGTGTTCAGGAGCCAAAATGCTGTGGATTTTGCTAGGCGGAGGCTTCAGGAGCACAATGACCCAGTCATGTGCAGCAAAGATCTTGTTGATGAAGCCTTGAAGAGGAAGAGTGGCGATAATTTAGCTGTTATCGTGGTTTGCTTCCAGTCCGAGCCTCCCCGTAACTTGGTTGCCCCACGCCCAAGGGTTCACAGGAGCATATCCGCCGATGGTTTGAGGGAGTTGCAGAGCTTCTTGGATGACTTGGCAAAATGAGGCAATGACATGTTCCTTTTTTCCCTTTCTTTTTCTAATTTAGAGTTTTAGTTGTAGTTTTAGATATTGATTCAATTGAGTTTCAACTGTAACATATGCGGCGGCAAGCTGATAAACTAATCTGTTGCTCTGTTAGAAGTTCCATCTTGTTTCAGCCTTGACAGAGTAGTTCTTTCATGAAGACATTTCGATGTGCGGTATTAAACCTGTTCATCAGTCCTAGGCTAATAATATTAATACTGAAGTGGTTTGTATTGGGTGTTTGTTTTTGTTACGATCTTTGTTCCATCTCTCTCTTCCTCTCAAGTCTCGAACTTTATTTTAGGCTTTTGTTTTAACTTTTAATAGTCTCCGAGTCGGAGTGCTGTAACCATGCCTATAAATGCTGGGTTGATTTCCTTGTAAACACTCGAGACTTGAGCCTTGAAAAGTCCCCTGGACTCAGAGAGGACCCCATCATATTTTCCCTCTTCACCTCTTTTGTAGGAGTCAACTCTCATCATGAATTAGCTTAAGCTGGCCTGGTCAACTTTTATTCACATTTTCAACGGGAGCAAAATTTATGATCAATAGAACAAATAGAACTTGAGATATGATAAATTGTTGATTGGTTTTTACATTTATCCATGTAAAAAGGAATTAAAAACCTCTCATCTTCTCTGGAAGTTAAATGTTTTAATGGAGAACGCAAAGATGAAGGCAAATAGCACAGACATCCCAACAACTACAATTGCACAGATTCCAACAAAGTCATGCCGAAAGCCGAAATAATTCCTCAAGAAATCTTTCACTGTTTCATCACCCTCTACTTTATCCTCGAGGTCTCCATATTGTGAAGCAATCAATCCATAGAGGGTCCACGAGAACGGACATGCCCAGCAGTACCATCTCCACCAGATAGGAACCCTCTGTTAGAATAAAGAGTTAATCACCTTTAGTCATGTTGTGTTCTTGATATTGATAGGAGGTATAAAAACACATAGGGTAGTGGGAAGTTACCGTTCGAGGAATGATGAATCCTGAGAAAAGGTTCCATATTGCGTAGAATGCAGATGAAACTAAAGAAGCAATGCTGTGGTTTGGCGTGATGGCAACATTCATCATGCCATAGAAAGTCATGTATAATAAGGTGAAATACATGAAAAAGATGTACCAAAAGAACTTGATAGCTGTCCATTCGAAACCGATCATGGAGTACACTATAACTCCATATATAAGAGCCTGGGCTAAAGTGTATGGAATTTCAATCATAACCTGCATGGAAAAAAAAATGTTAAGGTGAGGAAACCTCACGGTTGAATTTCCTAGAATCTCGAAACAAGCAAAAAGCTGTTAGTAGTCTCGGATGCAAAAGTCTCATCTAAGTATCTAGTGTTCTGAATTCTGATAGCTCATATTCTCGTGCTTGTGTCCTGTATTCGTACAGTATAACTTTTGATAGATGGATAATGCATTTATGAATCAGTTCGTGCCCAGAAAGACAGAAGGGTCGAGTAACGAAACCAATTTACCT
Organism: Populus nigra; assembly: GCF_951802175.1. NCBI lineage: Eukaryota > Viridiplantae > Streptophyta > Magnoliopsida > Malpighiales > Salicaceae > Populus > Populus nigra. The sequence goes on along the minus strand of NC_084854.1, from coordinate 2,476,482 downwards.
GTGCAAAGGCATATGGCAATGCAGAATACATTCCAGCTGCTCTTTCTCTGTAAAAGACTGTTCTCTCAACAGCGACAACTGGCTGCACTGATGTAGCATTCTGCACTCCTATGAAAAGAACAGCGGCATACATAGAACCCATCGAATTAAATATATCTTGTTTTCTATTTCTGCAATTCAAGAACATTTCATTTTAGTTGGAGAGCCAGGGAGAAAAGGAGGGCGATTTAGTGCTTATGTAAAGAATATGCTGAACTTCTCTATACCTTTTGGAGCCCAAATTCCAAAATATGGTCCCGAACATTAAAGCTATGACTGTTGTGGATAACAGTCTCACTGCATTGTACGGTGGGTTTCGCCAATATGACCAATGCTGCTTCCATAGGCAAGCCATGCACTGGGTGAAGAAGGACTGTGAATATCGAGTTGGGAAGTATAGATCTTTTGAACCCGGTGGCGGAGCACTTAGCTCTTTGATCAAGGCTTTGTTTCTCCTGAATAATTCACTGAAAATTGTCAATATATAGCCTTGTAACATTATGTGCATCAGAAAATGATGTAGTTCTTGTGAAGCTTCACATAGATTCTTTAAATAATTTTCCAATCATAGCTGTTTTCAGCTCAAAATCTGAGCACAAAATCCACAGAAGTTTCTTTTTGTTTTCTCAACCCCTTCTTATTTTGTTAAAAAGAAAAATGAAATGTGAGGTGGTCAGACCTGTATAGTTCTGAGTTCTTGAAGATATCGGTGAAGTTATCATTGAGAACTGCTTCTTGTGCTGCTGAAGTAACCTCCAACATCCAAGTTGCAGGATTGTAACCATCCTTAATCTTTGGAACTCCCTCAATTTCCTTCAAAAGGTTAAAGTCCTCAATATTAGGAATTTAGAAATAAGGAATGTACGATTCAATTATCTTCTCTATCAAGCAAATGATATGCTAACCTCAAAATACTTGATTAGATGGCAAGCATGGCGGCCTACTGGACCCACATAAATTTCCTCACCTCCCCTTTTCAGCAAAAATAGCTAGAACGTGACAATATCAGATTAGAGCCTTTATGAAGAAAATAGAAACGGAAACCGAATCGAAACTGTTTGATAGCTCATTAGCAAGAAAAATATGTCTCACCTCGTCAAAAGCATCAAATATGTCTATGCTTGGTTGGTGTATTGTGCACACTACAGTTCTTCCAGTATCCACTGTGTTCCTCACTGCTCTCATAACTATGGCTGCTGCCCTGGCATCAAGGCCAGATGTTGGCTCATCCATGAAAATTATGGATGGATTAGCAACAAGCTCAACTGCAATCGTCAACCTCTTGCGCTGCTCGGTGGAGAGACCATCCACACCAGGCAATCCAACAAGTGCTTCTCTTAAAGGGTTCAATTCCACAAGTTCCATGACCTCCTCAATGAACATCTGCAACACATTGATTGAATTTACTGTCAATAACCTGATGGCTGAAAAGTTGTAGTCTAGTGTTTTCTATCTATAATTTATCTCTTCCTATTCACTACAGCGTGCATCCTTGAGGTTGGATGCTTTTACTTTCACCCCTCATCGTTTTCCAATAAAAAGAAGAAAGAAAAGGAAAGAAATGTACCTTTCTTGTTTCCGAATCAACATCGGGGGAAAGTCGAAGCCATGCGGAATAAACCAAGGATTCATAGACAGTCACATGAGGGGAGTGAATGTCAGTTTGCTCACAGTATCCTGAAATGCGAGCAAATGTTTGCTGGTTCTTTGGATATCCTGATATACTTATTCTTCCATCAATATAACCACCGGTTTTTCTTCCAGATAATACATCCATTAAAGTGGTCTTGCCGGCACCACTAACTCCCATTAGAGCTGTTAGGACTCCTGACCTGAAAGCACCACTGACACCCTTCAAAAGTTCCAGACGATCCTCAGGAATACCTTGAGCCTTCATTTCCTGCAAGTGTGGGGCAAAAGTCAGGATGCACACCTCGGCCAGCATTTCAATAGAATGGTTGTGAAAAGCAAGTAAGATGTCTGAACATTAAAGTATTTTGAAATTTCGAGACTTCCAACAGATTCAGAAACTTTTCATGCAATGAAATTGGGAGAATTACTTAGAGAATGAATTCATCCATATTGTCTGCAACTCCTGAAATTTTAGCATTCAATTGTTCTTTAAGCTTGCTAATATTTACATTGTTGCTTCATAATTAAAGCCTTAAGGTACCTGCGGCATGTCTACCGAATATCTTATTTCTTCGAAAGTGATAGAAAGCGGTTGAAAAGGGAGAACCATTCCTCGCTTATTTTGATTGGCATCACCAAGGCTAGGCATTCTTAAAGATGGTGCCCTAGCTGAGGAATTTGTTTTGCTGTCTTTCCCTCTTTCTGCAATGTTTCAAGGAAGCTTAACTTATAGCTTGCATCATACAAGATACAAAAGCAACGTATCTATGTACGAGAGTCTTGTGACTTACCTGAAGAGCTCTTTCCTCTTGTTGATAGTTCAATAAAATTTCCAGTTCTGTTGGCATCTCTTTCAGCCAAGGCCTCTTTTGATAAAATTGCCTGAGGCTTCCCAAATGCTGCAATCAGTTCAATCATCAGAACCGCAGGCTCAACTTTCAAAACTGGACATGTAAAATGCAGATATACTCACGGTTGAGATATTTTAGAGCCAAGGTGAAAAGGAAGTTGAAAAGCAAGGTATATCCTATCAAAGCTCCTACTCCAATCCAATACCAACGTGCTTCTGGAAAAACTCCACGAGACTTCAATAAAGTAACTCCTAATGACTCTGTTGAACTAGGAGGAATCTGCGGCACAAAGATATTTCCATGTTATTAGTATTAGCTGAAGCATTTCTTTGAGTCTTCAATTTATACTCTTGTCGGAGTTCAAGAACATGAATCTTACATGTCTCCAACTATTCCCAAGAAATTCATTGACAGACACGGCGTTCTGCACATACATTAACGGCGAGACCCAGTACCCCCATATCCACCAGGACTTCACATTATCTAATACAAAAGAATATAGGGTTCATCATCAGAATTTAATCTCATCACACTAAACAAAATAAATGAGAGTAAATGTTTCCAAGTCACCTCTTGATAAGATGAATCCTCCCATAACTAGTACAGCAAGCAATGCAAATGAACCAACATTGTTGGCCACAATTACGTTCCTTCCTAGTGCTCCCATCATTCGGAAGAGCCCAGATGACATCTGGTTAGCCAATACGAATATCAAGTACTGCTTGAAAAACCTGCCACGAAAGGTTTTTCAGCAAATTCTGGAACCTGAAGTCCCAAGGACTTGAAACAAATTCATTGACAAGTTCAATTTCCCCACCTTCCAATGTTTGGATCAAAGCCTACAGCATAATATGTCATGGTGGTCCATATGGCAACTTCTACAAAGGTGATTGGGATCTTGAGAATCCATGTAGGTATGGCATATGCCCATGGAGGATAGAAGAGAAGGTCTCTTTGCTTGTAAAAAACAGGAAGCTTCACGATGGTCATGACAAGCTCTGAAAAGCCATTGAACATAATGACAATGATAGCAAAGAAAAGAGCACCGATATAAATCCCACCATCCGTTATTGTGTTGCGGTGCATCTCCGTTCTTAGAAATACTGTCATTGCTATGGAAGCTAAAAGAATAAGCTGAAAATGAAGGAAGCACTTATTATTGTCACAACAGTGAAGAGCTCAAAGTTTATTCTAGTTTTTGAATATATGCAGATCCTTGAGAACACAGAATATGGCTATAATTTCAGAAAATAAGAAGAAGAATGCTCACTTGTGTGAATTTGAAAATGTAGACAAATGAGTTCCTTTTCATGAGCAAAAATTCTCTTGAAATGCAAGCTTTCAAGAGTTCCTTCTTGCTGACACCATATTTCTCAGTTGATAGAGCAGAAGGGTGGCTTTTGGACTTGTCAAATGGTATAGCAAGTTCATCACCTAGTTTTCGACCAATATGAAATGATTGGAATGCTTCAGAGAACTCCTTGGCTGAAACAAAGCTGTAAGGCTGATCTCTACTTGCCCAGTACTGCTCTTGATCTTTCCTTGATGTCAACTGTTCCATTTCACCAGAAAAAGTTGATAAACAAGCTCAAAGCTGCTCAAAGATCGGCAAGGGAAACATAATATTTGAAGTTATAGCTAGTATTACTTCTTGTAAGAAGTCAGCAACTCCTTTCCTCTCCGGACATTTAAAACCCAATGATTCAAAGAATTCAAGAACATTTTCACGTGGACCTTGGTACACAATTAGTCCATCTGACAGAAGAATTACGTCATCGAAAAGATCATAGGTTTCTGGTGCTGGTTGAAGTAGAGAGATGAGAGTAGTTCCATTGAGGATGTGTGTTGTTTGCCTGAGTGAGTTCACTATTTGGAATGTTGTTGAACTGTCCAAACCAGTTGATATCTCGTCCATGAAAAGTGCCCTTGCTGGTCCAACTAACATCTCACCTACATCACATAGACCAGAAGATACTCAGGTATGGCTTATGCTCATAAAGACTATTGCCAACAATACCAAAAAAAATGCCTAATGTTTTACCTGTAGTGAGTCGCTTCTTTTGTCCACCGGAGATGCCTCGTATCATTTCATCGCCCACCATGGTATCAGCACATATATCAAGTCCTGTAATCTGTGAATTTGTAAAAGCCGAAAGATTAGTTATATCCATATTTATAATCCTGCAACTCACTGGCCTAATTAGATTTGCAGCAAGTACCTTGAGAATATAATATGTTGTCACACTAGTCTCTTGCCCTTCTAGTGCTGCTGCCTGCAGAATCCAAATATTTAGAGCATATTTTAACGGTGAAAACTCTATTCTCACTATGATTATGGACTCAATTCTATCGCCATCCTTCCTCACCTTCATGTAAATATCAAGGTCAGGATCTGGTTTTATATTTGCTTCTTTCTCCCTTCTTGATAATTCAGTTAACATCTCTGCACAATTTCAGAATCCCGTAGTAAATTAATTTCAAACCCTTTATTAATCAAACAACTGATGTGTTGAAACAATGGTGCATCACTGACCGTAACGCGGTCCGACCCCCTGACATCTCGCAGAGAAAGACAGTGTTTCTCTCACAGTCATTTCTCCTATATGAAGATCAAATTGACTAATGTAAGCTGATGTCCTCTGTGGTACAAACTCTTCCATCCCATGTCCATTGTAAGTAACACTTCCTGAACACTGAAATTTCACAAATATCAAGGTCAGATCATATACAAGGGAAAATAATTTCTTGAAAACAAATACGAAAATCCCTATCTCCTTACCTGCAAATCTTTACCAAGTTTTCCAGCCAAAGCCATTAGTAAAGTGGTCTTGCCTGAGCTTGGAGGGCCTAAAAGCAGTGTCATTCTGCAAGATTTGAATGAACTAGTGTGAGGAACCAACCATTTTGCAGAATTTGCTGTATAAAAACACTGCTAACTTAATGTTTTACTGACCTACGAGGGTTGATGATTCCACTGACATCACGAAGAATGGGAAATGGCTGCTTTCTACTTGGAAGCAAGTGAAGAAAACTCAAGAACCCCTTTGAAGAGAGGAAGAATACAGAGCAACCAATGAGTTCAATTCAAAGATGACAAATTTGATCAAGTAAAATAGATAAGCAAGCTAGTATGATTTCTGTAACTTTTGTACCTCTAACATGTTAGCAGAGAAGTTTAATATTGTAGGCAACGCTCTACCTCCTACATAAGCTTCTGCTTCAACATTCAAATGTTCGAACCTGACTTCAATTGTTGGAATTTCCAGTTCAACTCTGAAGAAAAAGGCCAAATTGATCAAAAAAAGAAAAGAAAATCTTCAGAAACTGAGATGAAATTGAAGTTTGAAGAACCAATACCTGTCAATCCTTTCTTTGAGCTTCAACAAGAACCTCTCATTATCTTCTTCAGCAATCTTGACAAGCCTCTCTAACAAATCCCTTTTCTCTACTAAACCAAGGTTCATAATATCAATCTCTCTTGCTTTACCTTCTTCTTCAGTTAAAATACCTCTTGTCAAACGTAAATAAGTAGGGAGTTTCTCTAAAGCAGCCCATTTTAGAGCTTCTTCATCATCTTCATCACGAGAAGACCTTGAAAAAGCTTCAGGGATACTATTCCTCCATATATTAGAAGAAGTGCTTAAACGTGCACTACTTACTCTGTATATATCACCAGCACCATCCATTTTTTTTAGTTTCTCTATCAAAATGTTGCTACTATCATTCAAACATGAAGAAGCAAGAGCAACTTTTGAAGTTTTCTTCAAGTTTCATGCAAGAAAAACCAGACAGATATGAACTTTGTACCCGAAGCACTTTGGTCAGTTGGTTTGAATATGGTATGGGTTCTCTGTCTTCTCTGCCTTAAGCGTTTATGGAGGAGAGAGTAGAGGCAACAATGTGAGTTTCTTCTCTGTCCTTTCAGTTGAAGAATTGATGGGATTTGTAATTTTTTGAGAGGCTTAGTGTCAAGAAATGGTATCTATATAGACACACACACACGCAGAGAGAGAGGAGCACTGTATTTGACTGCAAAACATACAAAGGGGATGGTCGAGTTTTTAAAGAAATGGAGTAAAAAAAATATCTATATATTGATTTTTCAAGTAAGAATATTGGATGTTCTTGTTTTAGTGAGAAGGTATCCTCATGTAGAAAGTCGAATATCTTGACAGCAGAAGGGTTTGCTGCTGTGCTTTTCAATTAGAATTGCGTTTTCGAAACATCGTTTTGAAAAATCATTAAATTTCAGTTTTATCAAAACCAAGATTTATAATGTGTATTTAGTATTATGGTATAATTTATTTTTCACTTAAAAAACCCTTTAAATTATTTAAAAAATATTAATTTAATATTCTTTCATGTCAAATATATTTTTAAAACACATCCAAATATAATACTTTAGTGCATATAGTTTTTAAAATCATGGTTTAATACTCTTAAATTAGTTTTGGCACTTCCGTTCATGCAAAGCCATGCATCCACAATTACAAAACTTATTTTTAAAAACTATTTAAAAAATAATAGTATTCTAAAAATAACTTACTGTCTGCAAATTTATAAATTTTCTAACTCTTCAACTAAACTAGAAAAAAAAAGATAGATCAATTTTTTTTTATTTTAAAAATACCTAAAAAACATATATGAACTTAGAAAAGATTTTAGTTTTAAGTTGATTTCAAGTTCTAAGATGTTTTTTTTTTTAATTATTTTTGAGGTCATGAATTGATTTAACTAGGTTCTTATAGTGTTTTCTAAGTTTTTTGAATAAAAAATATGTTGAAAATGGATTTTTGAATGAAAAAACATAAACTCCGTTTTTATAGCCACCGTAATAGCCGAAATATGGGAATCCGGACGAAGTATCATTTATTTTTTTTCAAAAAAATTAAGACGGATAACATGTCATTTGCCTTTTAACCTAAAAACAAAAATAGCATGTGCGTGAGCCATTTCTTGATGGGCCAGGCAACCAGTAACGCTTGGCCTCATAAATTTTTTTTAATTAATAACTTTTTATGTTTTTTTTAACATAATTTTGAAGTTTATATTTTAATTAATATCCCTTCTTTATGATTTTTTTAGCTTATTTAATAATTTTTAAATAGCGATATTTTTTTTAATGATATTGGATATATTTAATTTTTGAGGGGGTTAGTATGATTCATCTGTAGTTTTTTTATATATATTTATATAGATTAAATTTATTTTTAAAAATTAAAAATATTTTATTTTCTTATGATATTTTTAATATGTATGACCTTGTACAATATTTTTTTCTTTTATTTTATTCAATAAATTTTATGTGCGTTTTGATTTTTGTTATAAATTGATTCTAATAAATAAATTTATAAATACAACCTGGTGAATGATCCATTTTGTAATATTAAATATCTTGATTTATATTTGTTTTTTAATTTTTCTAGTTTTGTTTTTTATTTATCATCAAATTCATTTTCTATTAAATTATTCTAATACCATGATTTAAAATGCATGACAAACATGTAATCTGAATGTATCTTATATCCAGATCATGATTTCACATATTAGCCCAGCTTTGCTAGAGGCAATTTTTCTATTTATTTTTTTATATATTATTAAATTAATCAAAATTTAACCTAGTTATTAAATTTTTATTTCTTCTTTAAAAACACAATTATCTCCTAATTTTGTTTTCAAATTTAAATTCTAGAAGAGCACTTATAAGGGAAAAAAAATAAAGAAATCATGAAAGGCTTCTGACGTCTGTGCTTACTTCAACCTAGAATCATAATTACATTTTTCTTAATTATTATTATATTATAAAGTCTTATAATAGTCTCCTGGTAGGATGCTGCATTGTTAATAAACACAGGCTAACCCAAAATAAAATGATTTTATTTTAAATTGACTCATGTCAATTCAAGTCAATTATCCAACCTCTAGTTTATTAATTTTAATTGTACGAGACTTTTCCCGCGCGTAAAATGAAAGGGAAAAAGAAAAAAAAATCATTGCATTTTCCTTTTCTTTTAATTTCCCGTGCACACTTTGATGGGAGACAAACACTATATACCATGAACTTCTTTTTTCTTTTACTCGAGGAAGAACACAGTGGAAAAATTGCGAGACGCATTGTGTTTGTTAATAAACTGTGTGGTAGTATGGTTGCAGTTGTTTTTAAAGTATTTTTTGTATTGAAATATATCAAAATAATATTTTTTAATTTTTTAAAAATATTTTTGAGATTAGCGTATTAAAACGATTCAAAACATATAAAAAAATTAATTTTTAACAAATTTTTTTTATTTTTTTTTATTTTTAAAGAATAAAATTTGTATTGCGTTCCCAAACATTCTCAAAGTATGTATGGTATACTACTGTGAATTATAATATTTAAAAGTAATTTTTATTTAAAAATATATTAAAATATTGTTTTTAGTTTATTTATCATATTAAAATCATAAAAAAATATTGATTTAATAAATTTTTTTTTAAGGAAACACGTCAAGAAGATAGAATCCACTGTACTTCACAATTCGATCACAAGTTGACTATTATTTATAAATATATACATGTGTGGCTTATAAGGAGCTAGTTTAGAGATTTTCCGTATTCTTTAGGATATATATATTTTTGACCTAGCAAGGGTACTGATCGGGTTCCACAAAAGCATTAGGGCTTGAAGACACCAATGATTTTAATTAGGATATATTCTTGCTGGCCAACTTTATTATATGGTTTTTCGATTTTTTGTTCATATTTTATACCTCTTATACGTACCAACTACTCTTTTAATTATTATTGTTTTTTTTTAATCATCACACAGTCACAGCCAAAAGATTTTTTTGTGTGGTTAAAATCACACTAAATATTTAAATATTACAACAGCACGCTACTCGTCAAATCAAATAAGATTATTATCCCATGAAAATATTTTCTCTTGATCCTTCTATAGTACGTCAATCATTTTTTTATTTTTATTTTTATTTTGTAAGTTCTCAGGGCTACGTACAGGATATGTGCCACCCAACAACCAGATATCCAGCTAGGAAGCTCAAAACCTAGGCTGTATTCTAGGCACCACCTTGAAAACCCTAACCCTAGCTAGCAGTCCTCTCCTCTCCCATGTGAGCAAAATCCCCATTGATCCGGAGAAAAAAAATCTGCCATTCATGGTCAATCTTATATATATATGTTGAGGTACATGCATATATCCAAGTGGGTTGCTAACAAATTTTTTTTATTTCCTTGAAAACTATAAGGAATTACATTGTCATGATCATTTTATTTTTGTAAAGATATCTTCAAACCAGTTCTTAAATATTAAAATTAATTAAATTAATGTCTTTTTATATATCACGTTTTAAATATACTATCTATATATATAATTTAAACAGCTGTATCTATTAAAAAAAAAGCAGAAATAAATCACTACTTACCATTGATCATTACCATATAATTAATTGGAGATGGAATTATCTTTTAAATTTTTAAAACATAATTTTAATTAATTATATATAGCGTATATAGCTCGGGCTCAAGCCTAGTTGCTGAACTGAGTTTTCAATTACATATCGTTAACTGAATAAGGTGTGTGTGTGTGTGTGTGTGTGTGTGTGTGTGTGTGTGTGTGTATATATATATATATATATATTTTGTGTGTGCGCGCACGCCGTGATGTTGGCTTAATTAATTAGTAGTTAAAATAATTAAAGAAGTGTTGATTGCGCCTCAACGGCTGATACTTCCAGGTTTTAGATTAATTAATCATGATTAATGTTTGGGGGATGTATCCATCTACAAATAGTTTAATAAGAACTCTGAAAAGCTTAAAATTTAGTGATTGTAAATCGAAGGTACGTAGGACAAATTTGGTATATTTTTGTTGTTGGCTTAGTTCCCAATCTCGTAAAATGGAATCTTATATGAAAATAAATTCAAATGTTTATTAACTTTATTAATCTCAGTTGTTCCTAGTGAAAATCATATATAGCTATAATTCCTAATTAAAAAGTCGGCTTATAATATATATATTTTTATTAAAACAATATTGTTATATTAAAAAAAATAAATCAACATAGTTTTTATATAAAACACTATTTTAAAGTTAAACCTAATTTAAGTTAGGTTTCAGATCGACAAGTTATGGACTTAACCCGCCAAGCATACCATGTTTTACGATGATGATTTAAACTTATAATTTTAGTTTAATTGAAAATTAAATTAAATTATGACCTTAATTGATGTTGTATATTCTCTAGTTTGTTAGTCGATATTCCCACTTCCATGGCATCAAGGATGTTAAATTGGTTTGTAATGGGATTAGGTATTTTTTTTTTTTATTAACGTAGATGTTTGAGTTAGCTTGCATGTGTTTCAACTAATTCCACGGGTCTTGAAGTTAACAACTATGTAAGCCTCCGTGGGTAACATTAAAGTTTGTAGGACTCGAACTAGTAATCTTTAATTAGAAAGTAAACTTAAAACCTGATCAGTTGAACTATCGCTCGGAGTTGTTAGGTATCTTCTTCTTACCTAATGAAGAAATGTCATTTCCTCTGTTTCTTTCTCTCCTCATGACGCAGAGCATGATAGGATATAGTAACTGATCTCTCATGCTTGTACACAAGCCTGTGTATATTTTCTTCTAGTGATGGGCATCTTTTTTTTTAAATACTAACATTTCATCTAGAAGGGCATCTTCTAACCACAACAGCAATTTATTGATCTGGGAATAATTATTTAGTCATAGAATGAGCATATTCAGTGAAGAAAGTAGTGTTGATTCCACCATGCTAGCAAACATTTGTTTTGTAAAGTTAGTCCCGGGGAAACCCTAGAATTAATCTTCGTTGTTTGATTGATTTATTTATTTATTAAAAGATTTCAAGAAATATCGGTGCCGTAAAGCAATGGGTCTGATGGCTCGTTTATTAATTGCCGACAACTACATTAATCCTCCTCAAGAATTGGCAGTGTGAGACAGATGGGAATATAGATTCATGCGTGCTTGTGTAGTTTAGTCTGGGGATATAAAACATGGTATAACTTAACCTTTTGAGAGTGGTGGTTTTTGTTTTCAGATATATTTTAAAAGTATGTTTCATTGAAAAAAAAATATAAATTTGATATTTTTTAGTATTTTTTGATGATTTTGATATATTGATATAAAAAATAAAAAAATATTTTAATATATTTTCAAGTAAAAAATACTTTTAAAAAAAACTACACACCACAACATCAATTAGCGTTTATGCTTTGAAGTCCATAATTGCCTTCCATGCTGTTTGCAAGTTTATTTAAAATATATTTAATTAAAACTGCTATTTAAAATAAAATTACATGTACTAGCTAATTCTATAATTAAATCAGATAAGAAGGATATTATTATTGATATATAATAAATATAGCAAAAGAACATTAAAGTCATAGGTTTTTTTTTTTTAAATACAATGTTCAATTGAATGGGCCACACAATAAAACACATATTGAGGACAAATCACAGGTTGTTTAGTAGTTGACATTACTTTTCTCTTTCTTTTGTTTCACTGAATGGGTCACACAATGACTTTTGTTTTTTTTTTTTTTATAGTAATAACAACATTGATTATTACTGGACAAGCATACTCGATTAATCAGGTTGATTCGAGACTTGATTGATTTGAAACTGAAATTAAACTAAATTTTAAAAAATAAAAACTCGGTTGGCCTAGTAAAAAACTTGATTACAACTTATTAACTATATTTTTTAACTAAAACAATATCATTTTGGTTTATAAAAAATTAGGGTTAATTCGAGTTTTGGACCGAGTTGATTATCGAGTCGGGTTTAAAAACTTTGCTGATAAGTGAGATCGATAAAACATTACTTTAATATTTTAGAATGTGTTTTGATTGAGATATAAGTTGTTTTTTAAAATATCTTTTATTCAAAAATATATTTTTGATATTCAAAATGATAAAAAAAATGAAAAGAATAATTAAAACAAAACATTGAATCACAATAACACCTTCAAAATCAATCCTTTTGATTTCAGAGTTTATTGCCATTCCTGAATTAGTTTACTCTCACATCTAGATTGATAATAGACTATCAATGATAAAATTAAAATTAGCATGTTTTAGAAATCACGTTCATTAACTTCAAGAAGTTGACTAATGATTAATAAGGTATATCCCTTCCCTTAATCTTTTGAATTTTGATACTTAAAACTAATTAAGTATATAGTGATATTAATTAATTAATTTTAATTAATGTATAAATTGATTGACGGATATTTCTGTCTTTCAATCGAATAAATCATAATAATAAACTAATTAGCATTAGGATGAATCCTGCATGTAGCATATCTATTGACCAATTAATTAAGTAAATACATGATGATAGAATTCTTTGTCTGGAGCGCGTGGAGGTTTGGAGAAAGGGCTACATCGTGTTAATTAGTGGGTATTGTTGCACTAATCAATCAAAACCACGTTTGGGGGGAGTGATTAATATTAATCATCATGTCTTACATTTTTTATTCTTCTGACTTGGACTTGTACTGTAAATACATGAGTTTCATACTGATATTAATTATTTTTTTAAATATTTTTATTTAAAAATATATTAAATTAATTTTTTTATTTTTAAAATTTTATTTTTGATATTAGCACATTAAAACGATACAAAAATACATTTTTTTTATTTTTTAAAGTGTTTTTATGGAAATATATTAATTTTTTTTTATTTTAAAAATTTTATTTTTGATATTAGCACATTAAAACGATACAAAAATACATTTTTTTTATTTTTTAAAGTGTTTTTATGGAAATATATTAATTTTTTTTTATTTTAAAAAATTTATTTTTAATATTAGCACATCAAAATAGTATGAAAACATCAAAAAAAATTATTTTGAATAAAAAATAAAAAAATTTAAACTTTTTTTGAAAACATTTTTAAAAAGTAAAAATAAGCAGGTCCTTAAATCTAGACCTGTTTTCATCTTCAGATAATACTCTTTGGCCGAAAAAAAAATTCTGTGATGTTTTCCAATTTAAAATACATTAATTTTTTTTAATATCAGCTTATTAAAAGTCTTGAAAATTATTTAAAAAATATCAATTTAATATTTTTTAAATGAAAAATAATTTTAAAAATATTTTAAAAAATAAAAGCTACAGAATAACAAATAGTTAATTATTAAACATAGTTAGCTTTCCAAGAAAAAAAAAACAAATAAGCCATAATATTTATCCATTGATAAATTGCAGAAAAGGGGAAAAGGCTAGCTTTTTTGGATGCATTTCGTCCCTCTAATTGGGAGCCTTTTCTATTGCCCACTTTCAATTTGTAATTCAGGAAAAGGAATCCAATTGAAAAGCAGAGCAATGGAAGGAATCAAGGAAACATGTCAAGCTAGAAAAATGGCTTCTGATGTGGGGTTGCAACATGGATACAGTTTCACAAGAAAGTCTCGGTGAAGAAGGTGATTCAGACATGAGTGCGGACTCCGGAGATTATAAATATTGAAAAGGAAAACTTTTTGCAAGAGTGAAGATGAAATGGTTACTGGTATTTCAAGATTAAAAAAATAAAAATAAAAACATGCTTGATTGAAAAAACAGAGATAAAATCATGAAAATAAATATTTCTAGTTTAATTTTGAAGGGAATTTTTGTTATTCTGAAACAAGAACCCGAGATGGTAGTCAAATGCTACCTTGGTTACATAACATTTCTCAAAAGTTTGATTCTCGTCGGAATTTAAGACTATCAGCTGGAGTTACACGCCTTACTGTGGTGGAGATGTAACTCTGCCCTCGACTCTATCAATGTGCTTAAATTCAGGTGATGAAACTCTGTCCAAACATATAGATGGAGAGATATGGACATGGCCAGCTGAAGAAGACGACTTGTCTCAGAATTCTATGTCAAAGGGGACAGTGACAGTTATATGATCCTTGGAATCCAAGGGTAGCTTTTCTCGGTGTACTTATTAATGGATTGTAGGGAAAGGTTGTCAGATAATTAAGGAACTTTATAAACCATACTGTAAGAAATATATATCTGCCTAAGTTCAAATAAAATCTTGAGCTAAAGCTTTAATCTTCTCCTGCCATCATTCTGCATACTGTTGAGCTTGAACAGCTTCTATCTTTACAATTTTCAAATCCCGACTGACTTCTGTCACATTAAAGCTCCTTGACTTCAAGCCCAAGAAATTAATCAACTGCAACAACGAAGAGAAAAAGGAGAAGGTTTAAGAGATGAACAACTGAAATGTGTTCCATATGGAGAAAAAGTCAAGGGCTAAGAGTGCTCTAAGACTTACATTTGGATCAGAAAGCTCATGGGATTTATCGAAACAACTTATTATTAGTTTCTTTAGGTTAGGCATTCCCCTGAGGAAGGAGGCGATGAATGGAATTTGGTCAGCAAGTGAACCATCAGATAGCAGAACCAAGTTTTGTAGATTCTTGAAAACTATGGGAGAATCATTTTGCATAAAGAAAATCTGCGGCATAAGAAAGCCTATGGTCACCAGTTCTTTGGAACAAAAAGAAAGAAAAACAAAGGCAATGATGCTATCTAACAAAACCCAGAAACAGGAACAAAATGTGTTAGGAGGTACCTCAAGAGGCCAGGTATTTATTCTCAAGAATATGGCTTCACTTAAACATTGAAGGAGCTTGGCAGCACAATAGATTAAACTCTTTGAACGCTTGCAATGACGATCAGATTCGACACTCTTATGCTGACAAGAAGGCTCAATATAAATCCTTGCGCTCGTTAGTGACATAAACATGTCCTGCTTCAAAAAACTAAAATCTACAGGATCTCCAGCCCACCATAAGACCTTGAGGTTGGGGGCATCAATTTTCAGAGGAAATTCATATGAATATTCATCTGAGGAGCTTATATTCAATTTCTCAAGGTTTGCAGCCTTGACAATGATGTGCCTGCGGAGTTGTGGACCTGCTTGGAAGTCTTTTACTGGGGGCAAATATTGCGAAGCACTTCCTAGAGAGCTAAAGTTGCACTCTGACACAGTCAAGTCTTGAAGGGAAAAGCTATTGATGTTAAGAACGCAAGTACCTGCAAACCTGCAGCTGCTAATCATGACTTGGCCAAAAGATGGACAAGCGATGCGGAAATGGCAGGCTTCAAGGAAACTAGACCCACAGACTCTTAGTTTCTCAAGAGATTCACAACTTATCTTACAAAGAAAACATTTTCCAAACTCGGAGTCATGGACTGTCAGATTTTCCAAAGATGGACAGTTAAGGTTAACATGCCTCTGGGCTTTAAACTGGCACCTGTATATTGTCAAAGTCTTAAAAGATGAGCTAGATATGTTAAAATTCCCACCAGTAAAACCAAAATCGCAACCACTTATTGTCAACTCTTCAAGAGACGAAGTTGTCATATTGAGACCACCACTAATGCCATCAACATCCTCGAGAGTTAGCCTTTTAAGAGATTTACACCATTCAGAAATCCTCTGTCCAAAATATATATCCTCTACGGTAACTGAATCTAGCCACAGGTCCTTGAGCCAGTCCCACCCTGCTACTCGAAAATTGAACCTCCCCATCTGCAAATTCAATTTCAAAGCCCTCAAAGATTCACAGTTATAAACACAACCCGGCAAAGAATAGCCTCTCCATGGGTCTACATGGAGTAGCATGTCAAGCTCTTCAACTCCACACTTTGTAGCAATAGTAACCCATGAATTAACAGCAGTACTCTCTCCAATATCAAACCTTCTTTTCTTGCAGGAGTGCCAATGAACATGCAAACGTTGTAGCCCTCCTCCAGTCTTTTCGCGCCATCGCAGCACTTTATTGACATAAGAACAGAAATCGGTATACCTTGTTCTTAAACAGCTAGGATCAGAATATTCAGAATCAAAATCCGCAACGAAATTCAGGTAAGGGCTAGATGTGCATAGTTGATTAAACCTTTTTGACACTACACCAAGACGTGCAGTATCATTAGCACCAAGGAATGAGAAAATATGATAGATAATTTGGTCTGGGAGACTGCTCAATATATCACGTGTAGAGGCGAGGATAATAAGTGTGTCTCGACGAGAGCTCATTGCCATCAACTTGGATGGACTTTCCATGAACAACAGCAACCACTGAGTTAAAAATTAACGTAAAAAACACTAGTTAATAATCAATATTATAAAGAACAAGAAATAACAAAAATATTCAAGTTTTATATAAATACGAAGGAGATGGTGCTGTAGTATAATTCCTCATCATGAAAAGAAGAAAAAAGTACCTAAAGAGACTGCTGTTGTTCTTGTTTGGAGCGGGCTAAATTGTAAGCATATGGAAAGAAGTTTTTAGGGTTTTACCAGCTGATAAACTCTTTAGACATGAGCTTCTTTTTTAAAAAAAAAATCAAGAGCCAAGAGGTTTAGTTGCATTCGACTTCGGAGTTAGGGTAGAGGAGGAGAATTGAAGTTACATTGAGACTCTGAGAGTCATTTATCCACCTAAGTAATCCATGTCAAATTTTTTTTCGTATTTTCTTATATATACTAGTATATAATTTTAGTGCATGTGTTACATGTCTATATGGTATAAAAATATTAAGACTAATTTTAAGACAATGAAAAAGAAAATTCAAGATTTTAAGATCCAATCATCAAATGCTATGTAACATTAAAATTTTAATAAAATCACATTTAATTTAATGCATAATAAATATAATTGTTTCTGAAAAATTACTAAAAAATAAATTAAAATTGAACATGTTGTTATATATCTTCTTTTTTCATTATTAAAAATTACCAATAAGTTCACTTTTAATGAATTAAAGAATAAAACTATTTTTAATCAATAAGATCATATTCCATATTAAAAAAATCAAAATTTTACAAGTATTTCATTGATTGTTAGTTTTATTGCCACATACTTCCTATGTGTATTATTTAACTATATGATATAATATTTTTTTTATATTTTTTTCATGAATTGCTTCAATGTAGATAGTAGTAGTTAGAAAATACGAATTATGTATATATTTGGTTTTGTATTTTTATTCTTTTTTATTGAATTTCACATTTATTATATTTTTTGTATTTATTTAAAGGAAATTTGGTTTCAAAATCAATTTATGCATAAATCTTTCAAATGAATCGCACATGAAAGATATATTTAGGGACTTAATTGATAAGCTATCTATATTTTTTTAGAAAAAAAATTAAAAATTAAAAATTATAAAGATATTTTACTTTTGTGTTGCTAATAGAAAGGGATGAAATGATCTTATTAATAAATAGATGAATTATCAAAAAAGTAATTAATAGAAAACAATTTGAAAAACAAATTATAGAATCTATATATTATAAGGGATAAAATTATATTAAATCTCATATTATAAAGTAAAGAACTAGTCTCAATTATCAATACAATTAAAAAACTTGGGATGAAAACATTGTTCATGCAATGAACCACCTTAATAGTAAAGTTTTTTTAATTAGTTTTTTTCTTTTGTTTTGTCACTTGATTTTTTTTAATTTGATCTTTTTATATTAGATTTATTTAGAGTTAAACTTGGTGATTTATTTAAGTTGACTTGATATGAGATCTTTTGCAGTGTTGGAAAACAAATATGATGCTTAATTGATGCTCAATTTGGCAAAATTAGAGTTGATTTTGTTGATTTTTTTTTTATCGAATACCTCTAGATTATTTTTTTTTTCATTTAATTTTTTTGTTATTTGATTTTTTTCTTCAATTTAACTTTTTTACATTATATTGATTTAGAGTTGAGTTTGATAATGTATTTTAGTTGGTTTGGTATAAAATTCTCGCAATGTTAAAAAACAAATTTGATGCTCGGTTGATATTTAATTTGGCATAATAAAATTAAGTTTTGTTGATTTTTTTTTAATTGATTCTTTTTCTATTCAATTTAATGAGTTATTGATGAGATTTGTAATAGAAAAATAAAATTCAAAGAAAGAGTACTGAGATAACTCAATTACATTTTTAAAGACACCGAGATATAGTAATTGAATTGATACCAATCCCATCATGAGAGAATTAGGGAGGAAAACGAATGATAAAATTTCCACAATTGAAGAAGATGACAAATGACAAAAAGAAGCGAAAACATTTTATATATATATATTGGTTATTTGACCCGTGTTTTACCGGGTTAAATAGTTCTTTTTTATAAAAATATTATATATATTAATTTTTTAAACATGTTTTTATATATAAAAAAAATTATGTAGAAAAGTCATAATTAAGAGGGGATAATCCAAGGGCAAGAGTAGGAGAGGTGGATGCATGTCGTTTGTTAACACCAAAGATCCTATGTTTTATTAAAATTAAAAATTAATTAATCAGTTCCTATAATACTAACAATAATTAAAAATTCCAAAAACCAGCATTGATCATCCTCGATTCTGTAGTTTTTTTTCTTAAATAAGGTAATTTTCTTTTTCTAATAAAACTCCCATGTTTTAATTACTTAATTTTCTTATCCTTTTTTTTCAAAATAAATAAATTGGGAAGAAAAAAATAAGGAATTGACAAAGAGGCTTGATTGTTAAGGGATTCAAGAATATAGTGGTGTGATATATAAATATTTGAAACTGTATGGATTAATTATTTAGTTTTGTTAAATTATAGCGACTAAACTGTAATATACTCAAGATTCGATCCTTGGAGGTGGTTTTATGCTTGTGTGATTGGGTCCATGGGCCAGATTTTTTAGCCTTTTTCTTCTTAATATTTCTATTGGGCCTCTTGCGTTGTTGATCTCAAATTGATAGATATTACTAAAAACATATTATGATAATAAACTATATTTTTCCAAGAATCAATTTTTAAGTTTTTTAAAAGTTTAAACATAGCCCTTGATCATTGTATAACTAATAAAACGTCTGTTTATCCTTTCATTTCTTTTACTTTCATTTATTTCTTCTCTTAAAATCCATGCATGTGATTATATTTTATTAATATTTTAAAATAATTTAAAAACATTTTAAGGATTGGTAGAAGTTGTTCTACCTTGAGCCACTAAAATCCAAATCTTAATCTTAAATGTTAAATATGTTTTTCATGAATCCCTAATGTATAATGAACTTGATTTTTCACTATAGTAATTAATAATGAAAAACAAATTATTTTTTTCACTCTAATCTCTTTAAAAAAATAATTTTTTTAAATTTTATTATTTAATATTAAATTTACTAAATATATAGTTTTATAATTTATTTTGATTTGTTTTCTATAAAGTTATTATGTTCCCATAACTCGAGTTATGAATTTTACGAGTTAGCCGTGTTGACTCAGATTATTTTTTGTTGCTATTTTTTAATTTCATCTTTTAATATTGAACTAATTCAAATCGATCTCAAATGTTTTCGTTTGAATATTTTTTTAAAAAATATCATTTGAATTTTTTTAAATTAAATTATATTTTTATCAATCAGTTATTTTTGAACATACCAAATCAACTAGTTCATGTAAAATCATTGGCCATGTATTTAACTTCTTTTTTTTTTTCATTATGTAAAATATGTCTCGTTAAACTATTATTTTTCCTCGATCATTTAAAAATTAGGGACCATCGTTGAAGTTCTTGAAACCGCAAAAATGATTATATTGTAAAAAGTAAAAATACAGGGATGCAAATGTAGTTTACCCAAATTATAATTAACGTACTCGACAGGAGCTCTCTCCACACAGATAAAAACCAATCAGATCGGAGAAGAAAGAACCCCCGCAAATTATCAAATCACGAAAATGTCAAGCTCATGGTCGCATGCACTCGTTAGGATCTCTCCTTACACTTTCTCCGCCGTAGGCATCGCCATCGCCATCGGTGTCTCAGTCCTCGGCGCCGCCTGGTACCACCGTGACTTGTTAATTTTGGTGTGCTGAGCCTGATGTTTTGTTGATTAATTATTTATTATGTGATTTCTATGGTGTTTTTGATAGGGGGATTTATATAACTGGGAGTAGTTTAATTGGTGCTGCAGTCAAGGCTCCTCGCATTACTTCTAAGAATCTCATCAGGTGATTATTATAAAATACTATAAACCCTAATTTTCTTTTTTTTCCCTTTATTTCAATTTGATTTGGGTTTAAAGTGGTGGAATTCGATTTTTTTTTTCAAGTTTAATTGTTGATTTTTATGGATTTTATTTTAATCTGATTTTTTTGTGGCGGTTTTTTGGTTGATGATGATTGATTGATTTGAGTATCTGTTTGGGTTACAAACTGGTTTTTGGCATCCAATGTTGTTTGCATTGGTAGTGGGCTATAAGAAGTGAATCAAAATTGATGAGTATTGTCTGCATTTCTTTAGTGAGAAATTTAAATGCGCTAAGAAGCTTGTGGTTGGAGGAGAAATTTTTGCTTTGGGACGGAGGAGTTGGTGTGGATCTGTGCTGTGTATGTTACTTGTATGTGCTTTCCGTGGTGCTGTGGTGGGGCTGCATGCTTTTGTGTTGGGTTGCAGAATCTTGGACTAGTGAATTGGTTATCGGAATCATCATGATTTGAACTAGTTAGAGAAGGGGTTTTCAAAAATGTTTTTGCGAGTGGGAGCTTTGGAAGGTTATGTTGGGAAGATAACGTTACTGTCTTGTGCAAAGATGGCTTCAGGTGTATGTTATAGGTGGTTGTGCACAATTTGTATTTAGTTTCTTGTTAGTTTATACTTGGTAGCTAGAGCATCTTCATTCTTGTTACAATTCTTGAGAGCCCAGCAGATGATTTTTACACATTGAATTAGAAGGGTTAAGGAGAGTGTCTCGTTTAGCTTCGAAATGAATGTATTGCTGATTTAGCTAGATTCTAAATGTTATTAGCTCAATTATTTTCCCTAGTCTTCTCAATCCCCTTTCAAAGTGTGTCTCTACATGCAATGCTGTGCCATTTCATGAATGAAACATCTCTTTTGTGAGAAGGATGCTATATAACTGGATTATAGTTGCTCATATTAATTTCAAGTTCTATCAAGTTTTGAGTTTCATGCACCTATGCAGGATGTCGTGATTGCAAAATGTGCATTTTTTCTGATTGTGAAGTTATGTTACATGATAATTGAACTTATGAAATTTAAATGATGCCTTCAAACGGTGACTTGCTCAACTATTTTTGTTTCTCAGTGTAATTTTTTGTGAGGCTGTTGCTATCTATGGCGTTATTGTAGCAATTATTCTACAAACAAAGTTAGAGAGTGTTCCAGCATCACAGATTTATGACCCCGAGTCTCTTAGAGCTGGATATGCAATTTTTGCCTCTGGGATTATTGTGGGCTTTGCAAACCTCTTCTGCGGGTTAGTATCTTCATCTGTTTGGCTTTTATCTTCTACTGAAATATATGCTTTGCATCATGAAGTATATAACATGAAAATTTTATGAACAGCTGGCATGCTTGTGATTAAAACTTCGACCATTTTAATTATGTGGGCATTAGTGTCGTCATGATTCACCAATCTATAATTTCCGTTAATTATATATGCTTTTCTTTTTCTGTTTCGGTGGAACAGATTGTGCGTGGGTATAATTGGAAGCAGCTGTGCTCTGTCTGATGCCCAAAACTCATCTCTTTTTGTGAAGATTCTTGTGATTGAGATCTTTGGTAGTGCTCTGGGGTTGTTTGGAGTGATTGTTGGAATTATTATGTCAGCTCAAGCAACCTGGCCTGCAAGATCAGTGTAATTTGTTTTTCTTCTCGGAATGCAAAAAATCAGTTATGATGGGGCCCAATATATGCTGTGTATCGTAAATGAACTTTGTATTTTATTAATTCAATGGTAGTAGGCTTGTAAAAACTTGAGTGGAAATGTAATGCTGTCTCTTCTAGTCTTAAGCTTTTGACCATTTGAAAATAAACTTTGGTGGAAGGCACAAAGCATCATTGCCAATGGCAGGATGGGCGTTTAATATTCTTGGTGTTTGATGTACACTGTTACGTTTAATATTCTTTTGCGTGATATGAGCTGTTCTGAGTCGTGGAGGCCACTCGGCAGTGTAATTTTCCGTGCAGAGTTCAGAAGAAAGTTAACAGTGCTTGTAAAATAAATAAATAAAAAAGCTAGTGATTGTATGCTAATAATGTTCTGGCAAGATGCCTTATAATTTACCCTAATCTGGTTAGAAAGAGTGTTTTATGTGCCGTTAAGTTAATTGCAGAGCACCCTCTTAATGTAAATTGTTACTGCTAAATGCACTCAGAGTGTTCACCTCATCAAATACAACTCAGCTGTATTCTATTGAAACACAGGCCTTGTTCGTTTACATAGATATATGAATCTATACACTGTTCTGAAAAAACAAAAAAGGATTTGACTTGAGAAATAAAGAAAGAGCATGAGAACCCAAGAGTTTTCTGCTGCAGAGAATGAAGCTTGTCTTTATCATGAGGAGCACGACATCAATCAACTGACAAAGGAGCAGAAGCAAAGAAAGGCTTATGTTTCTGTTGAAGCTCTTCACTTTCCTCTGCACTTGCTGTCATTGGATCAAAAAGTTTACGATCAGGAAGAGCTAAGCCTTGCTTGATTCGACCCACTCTTTGAATGCAGGACTTGTTTCGCAGTGACTGTTACCCTAATGCGCTGATATTCTTCAAGAGCTGAAGGTATGTTTTTTGCTCCCCACTTCTGAATACATTTGCCTAGAACGGCCGCATCCAAAGTTGACATGTTTGTACTCCTGACTCTATGAGGAGTTGTAGGGTGAGAAGCATCTCCAATCAATACCACGTTGTACCAAAAGATTTGCTCAAGAGGATCACAATCATATATGATATTTATGAAAGGCTCCTTTGTTTCTCTCGTGACTCTCACCAATTCAGGACCCCAAACTTTCTCTGCTTCTTGGTACATATTTTCTATCATGTCACTGCTTACTTTCATGGTCACAGAATTTCCCTGAAAAAGCTTCCAAGTTATTATATCAGCTCTAGCCTCTAGCTGGTTTAACAGCTGCAGATCATTACGACGAGTTTCAATATATCATCCCATTGTTTATGTTTCTTAGCACTCCTTATCCTTTAGAAACTGAGGTCTAATGATCTCTAATCCATCTTCAAACTATAACCTTTTCGCAGCTTGAAACTTGGACTGTGGCCAGTTAAAAAGAAGTAAATTTATGAAGTTTATGATATGGAAATCTAAAGAATAGGGTAAGAGCAGACAATCACCTTCTGTCCAGGCTCAGGTTGATGGACATACCAAATCCAATTGAGCCTTTTGTTAAGGAGTTCATAAAGCCCAGTGTGACTTCCAGTGTTTAGATCGAAGTTGGCATTTTCCAGGATCTGGGTACGCTCTTTGGATGCCCAAAGATTCTGAATTCCCATTTCCTGAAAAGTCAAGAACTCCTCTCCAGGCACAGCAACCTGAATACCTGCAGAACATGTAATGCTTACCATTAACTGGTCTGAATCATATCAGCAAAACATTATCGTGATGCAAAAAGTTAATAGTAATCTCAATAAGCCTCAATTTGAGATCAGGTAGAAATGTCTTCCGAATTGAAGAGAGGCATCCATCTGCTGCAACAAGCAAGTCCCCATTTATCTCAATAATCTCTTCAGTTTGAAGAACTTTAGCCTCAACTTTAACCGAGGTTTTGTCTTCAGAAGTGCTGAAGCAAAGGTACAAACGACCCCACAAGAACACTTTTTCTGGGCATCGTTTGGCAACGCAGTGTATAGCAGGTTGCACCGCAGCAAAAACATCATTAGATCTTCTATGTACTAATAGAGGTCTAATTGTTCCTTTAGAGATTGTCCATCTTCAAATGAATTGTGTAGCATCATACTACCATGAAAGTAGAATGTGAAAATCTCAGAAATGGGATAACTAGGAAATCACCCTTGTGTCAGGCTCAGGTTGATGGACATGCCAATTCCAATTAAGCCTTTCACCGATTAGTTCATAAACCGCACTGTGAGCTTAGGTACTTTGATAAAAGTATAAGCATTTCCCAAGATACGCTCTTCGGATGCACAGGATAATTTCTGAAATCTCATTTCCTGAAAATTCAAGAACTCCTCTCCAAGCACAGTAACCCTAATGGGTGACCTACCCAAATCCTCCCATTGCATATAAATTTTATTAGGTTGTCGGAACATGTGTGGATGTTGTAGTTCAAAGCTAAATGGCAATGTTGCTTGATTATTGAAAAGAATCAAATGGTTGCCTATGTCTACTCGTTAGAGTCGTCACTAATTTTTTTTATTTTTTTCCCCTTTGGACTTGCATGCTTGTCTCATCCTATGGATACTTCAGTGTTTTCTACTATTTTGTAATTTTTGCATATGTTCTGTAAGAAAATATTCTTTACTCTCTTGAAACCTATAGATATGAGATGGGATATTGGGGTAAAATATTTGGATATATTATTAATAATATTCATTGTTAAAAATAAAAATTGAAGAAGGTGTTTTTTCAGTTATGAATATAATTTCTAATTATTAACTAGTTTAGTCAGTAAAGTTACTCATTCGAAACAATTTTTTATGAAATTTCCTAATTATATAAAAAATCAGGAAGATTAAAGAAAAATAAACTAAAAAAAATAAAAAATAACGAGGCATGGTTATAAGACCCAACTCAGCCTTTAACCTGGCCCAATGCTCGAATATCTGTTTAGATAGATTAACTCATGAGTTGATGAGTTGATTTGAACATTTGATTTTTTTTAAAAAAAAAACTCAAAACAATATTGTTTTATTTTTTATTTATTAAAAAATATCAAAATAATATTATTTTGATAAAAAAAATTGGTTTGATACGAAACCTAATCTAGGTTAAGATCTGAGTCGGTGGGTCTCTAGTTTTTTTACCAGATTGAACCAGATTTTATAACTATGTTTATATATAAATGATATCATTACTTCTCTCATTACTCTCGAATTAGTTTTCGTACATCAAAACTCCAATGTAAATTAAGATTTAATGTATGTTTGATATTGTGGTAGCTTCTATAATTATAATTTAATTAAAAAATTAGGTTTAAGAAAAGCATTTTTAACTGAGATTTTTAAAATTAAATCTTAAAAAATATATATTTAGTTAAAATTGTTGGAAAATTAATTTTTGTAAGCAAAATAAATAAAAAAACATATTATTTTAGCTTTTATAAAATTAAGAATTGAAACTATAAGTCCAGTGCAAAAATCAAAATCTATTTAACTAATTAAATAATATTTTTTATATGACGGGCAAAAAAACAGAAGCTATCGGTGCCTCGGTGATCTCAATAGATAGAAAAGCCCAATAAATTTTTAAAGCCCAGCAGAAAAACTGAAACTTAATCATTTTTTGTATCTTAGAGTTAGAATGAAGCCCACTGGACCTTCATAATTTTCTTACTAACCAAACAGAAACTTCAGAGAATCAACTAGAAAACCACAGCTTGTCAAGAAGAAAGACAAAACCCCAATTCACAAGCAACCTTATATACCCCATATTTCAAATCTTTGCGGTTTTGTCCTTTGGGTTTGGTTAGAAATCTAAAATGGGGGCAGGGCGTGAAGTATCAATATCCCTAGATGGAGTAAGAGACAAGAACGTGATGCAGCTTAAGAAACTAAACACTGCTCTCTTCCCTGTTCGTTATAATGACAAATACTACGCCGATGCCCTCGCTTCTGGCGATTTCACCAAGCTAGGTTTATATACCCCTCTCTTTCTCTTTTTCTATATATATATATATGTGTGTGTGTGTCTTTTCTGTTTTTTATTTTCTGTTTTTTTTTTTTTTTGGTTTTTGATTATTGATATTGATTTTGTGAAATGGGTTTTTTGTGTTTTGGTTTTTCTTTAATGGGTTTGTTGTTTTGTTCTTTGCTTTGGATTTTCTTGTTGATTTTTTGGGTGTTTCTGGGATTTTTCTCAGTTTATAAAAGTGTTTTTGCTCCTTAAAATGTTGTATGAAAGCCGAATTCTAATTAACTGGTCTAGGTTGTGATTACTTAGTGTTGGATTTAAGAGTACAAAGTGCTGATTCTTTGTGTTTCTGCTTTTGTCAATAACGGGAGGTTCCGAGTAATCTAAAGCCTGGTGTTGGTGTTTGTTCTAGTTCTAGTTAAATGTTTTTGATTATTTGATAGCGCTGACCATGTTAATGTATGTGAAATGCGAATGAACAAAAAAGAAAGAAACAACCCAACTCGAGTGACCTACGTGTTTGATATTTGTTCACTTTCAATTTCCGTCATGGGTTATTTTCTCCATGAACTCATAGGAGGCCATTTAGTTTCTTTATACCAATTTGGCATGAGTCTGACGGTGTAACTTTAGGCTTTCTTTGGGTTCTTTAATGACTCAACTTTCCTTTCTTTTTGCAATGTTTTGGTGATTGTTGTATAATGTGTTGATTCCATTCTTCTATTCATTTATGGGTTTTATAGCTTCAGTAAAATGTTTTTTAGTCCTTTTCCATTTTTTTGTGGATAGCTGCTTATCATCTCAAGATCCTAATTGTTGATAAGCTCATTTGACAAGCATTTATTTTCTATTGTAGAGCATTTCAAACTCTTTCCCAATGATTGTTTTAAATTTATACCCATTTCCTTTGGGGCAAAATGTTAATATTTAGGATTGACATTTCAGCTTTGTTAAATACAAATGAACAAGTCTTGTAGTTTTGATTACTTCTTAATTTGATCATCTGATATCATGATTTTTAACAAATATCTTGAATGCTGTATATTCCTGAATTTCATTGATTGTATTATCAAGTCTGTTTTATCTTGCCTTTTAGTTTCTTGCTATGCTGATGTTTTCAATAGATCATGAATTTATGGATTTCAGTGCACGGAACGATTCCTGATTTTGTGAATTTCATTGCCTTTAAGTGGGAGATAATTGTGTGCTAAGAGGTTTTCACGTATTGTGAAAATCCCAAACTGCAAGCTTTTAGTATCAGTTGGAAAAGTTGTGTATTCTGTCTATCAAGATGCTTTTTGAAGCCATTGGTTTCTTAGTGGATTGATGACTATTGAGCAATATCATGTTATTTAATAATGTAGTTTGAGCACTTCCAAATATGTTTTTCTTGGATTTATGTTCTGAAATATATAGAACATGTCTTTCTGTTGTGGATCAATCGTGGAGATCTAAATGCACTATAGAATAAACATTGCAGTGCTTGTAATTAATTGTTCCTCCATTTTTTAAGACATGTACCACACAGATGAGTGAAAATGTGATATACACATAATTTAAAGATACATGAAGTGTGGCAATGTTCACGTCATCTCAATACATAATGCTGGAGGGCAACATTTCATGAAAAGTCAATCGTATTAAACTTTGTTTTTTTTCCAGCATATTACAGTGACATCTGTGTCGGTTCAATTGCTTGCCGACTGGAGAAGAAAGAAGGTGGAGGTCTACGTGTTTACATCATGACATTAGGTGTTTTAGCACCATATCGCGGCCTAGGCATTGGTGAGCAAATCACCTATCTTCCTCCTATGGTAGAAATCATGCTTTTTGATTATGCACTTGATTCAGATACACAAACTATCTTTGTTAATTCAGAGAATGAGCGATGCTCAAATAAAAGTGCATAAAGAAAAGGCAGAAATCTACTCCTCGAACCTGAACCAGTTATTGCTAAACACATTTTTAACTTCCTTTATTTGTTTGCTGTCTGCCTCCTTGTTTCTTATTTCCTACTGGCCTAATAGGTTTTGCAAATTGTTAGCTGTGGAGTCACTATATAAAATAAGAATCGTGAAGTATCGTGAACTCTTTTGCACTTTACAATTATGAACGGTTGAAATCCCTTTGCTAAAAAGTAAAAAGTCCTCTGGTTTTTGGATTTATTCCTCTGAAATCAGAACAGAAAGCAAAGATTTTTGAAAGAAAGATTTGGCATGTGCTTTTACTGATCGAATTTGTGTGATTGCGCAGGTACAAAGCTGTTGAATCATGTTATTGATCTCTGCTCAAAGCAACATATTTCTGAGATGTACTTGCACGTGCAGACAAACAATGAAGATGCTATCAGCTTTTACAAGAAATTTGGATTTGAAATCACAGATACCATCCAGAACTATTACACGAACATTACCCCGCCTGACTGCTATCTTCTTACAAAATTCATCACTGAGACAAAGAATTAAAAGAGCTATTAGTTAAGTTGGGAGTCCACTTTTTGCCTATTTACTGGACTTTACCTTGGTTTAGTTGTACTATCAATATCAGATACTGATATTGAGGTTCTATAGATACTATTGATGAAATGATGGGTTAAAAGATCACCTGCTAGATTCGTGGATCAAGTGAGTTGTTATGGTTCTAATCAGTTGCACAAACATTTTTGTACTCCTGTTTTTCTTTGAGGTACTAAGAAGGGTCCGGCTGTTTTATAAGATTCTGTTTGCTGTCTTTCAGACGGATCAGGGAACCAATTAGCAATCTTGTGATCTCATACTGTGCATGAAGTAGGACCAATTTCTTTGGATGTTCATTTTGAAACCCAAATCATCTGAAAATTAGCAAGACAATTATATAAGCAAGGCGTTGTTGACAATGAATGCTTTTTGTTTGGAGATATTATCAAAATTCCTGTCCACCC
Source organism: Populus nigra (assembly GCF_951802175.1). Lineage (NCBI taxonomy): Eukaryota > Viridiplantae > Streptophyta > Magnoliopsida > Malpighiales > Salicaceae > Populus > Populus nigra. The sequence continues at coordinate 2,447,411 of NC_084854.1, read as the reverse complement.
ATCATCTTTTTTTACAATCGCTGATCTGAAGGCTCTGAATGTTATGGCTATGCCAATCCCCTTTCATACATTCAACAGCCATGTATAGCTTGCAATCAACTTCGATCTGTGCTAGCTCAAAAAGTAAGACAAGGTCCAGGCATTGCATTGCTTTATATAATTCATAGAAGAGTTTATGCAAGGTAGACAAGTTTCAGGTATTGCATTGCTTCACATGATTCGATAGAAGAGTTTGAGAAGCTTTATGATGTACCCACTGTAACTATTGGGAAATTCATATCCAGGTAGAACAATATTATCAGCTGGAGTTGGATAACAATGTAGATGCACCCAAACATCATTCTCTCTCGCCGCCATTTCTCTCTCTTTCCTTCCTTTTATGTTATAATTACTGGTAGTTACAGGCTACACCGGTTGGCCTTTTATGTAGAGTTCCATACTAGAGCCAGGCTTGGCCTGGTGTATTAGACCCAAGTACGAACATGCATGGAGAAGCAACCAAGGAGTACATTTATCTTTTATTCTGAAGAGCTTTTATATACAGCTTTCATTTACAGAAGTCTGACAGAATTGATTATAATATATGTACATTGTTCCGGGGTTTGAGAGCAGGCAAATTATGCCATGCTTCATTATCAGGGAAAGCAGAATTTTCATCAGTCAAGCCATATTGTATCAGTGTTTGATGTTTAGTAGGCCAAACCACCAGCAAAAGCATCTCCATCATGAAGAAGAGACTCTGTCAACCAATAACCATCCCATGAACCACCAACTCTCTGCCACGCCGCCACGACATATTAGAAGAGGTGATATGACTATGGAGAGTGCATTAAAGCTCTACATTATTATCAATCTAAAGTAAAATGACTGAATGAAACCACTAATCTTAAACCCCACACAGTTTCGCAGAAGGCTGGCTAGCTAGCTAGCAAGCAAGATGGGCAAGTATCATGGTTTCCAATAAGCTAGACCTCCTAAGACTTTTGCATCAATATGATGGAGGTCACTGGATTACCAGTCAGCCTGACTATAAGTCCTCGAAAAGAGCATGGCTTCCAAACAAGAGAGTCAGATCTAAGAATTCAAATAATTACAGTTTTTGGATCTGCAACTTGTTTGAGTGAGCATAACATCAAAAAACTCACATTTGACTGTAAAAATAAGTCTGAAGCAAACGGTATGACAATGCATATCGATGACTCTAAAGGCTCGCTGACTATCTATAATAAAATCATCCAAAATTGTTTTTGAAACAACTACTAATAGAGTACCACCTCAGTCAACGCAATCTTATATGGAAACATCGTAAAAGATAGCCATGACCATGATTTATCTATACAGGTGAGACGAGTCTGCAAAAGGTACAGTTACCTGAACCATGGTAAATTGAAATATTTCTTCCTCCTCAGGGCGATTCCCTCGAATCCATATCCTCTGTTTGAATCGATTCTGTTCCATCCATAACACCCAAACAAATAACATATACAGCAGAAGAGAGAGGATTTATCATATTTAGAAGAATCTATGACTCATAATTTGACAAAAATCCTCTTTGGCCAGCACATATGCATCCATTAGTGAACTCACTCAAACTCATTTCCTTGTCAAGCAACAAACGAAATGAACTACTAACAGAATCAAAACATGTCTTAACTCTACCTCTTTCACGAACAAACTGCTCAAGATCTTCCTCTCCTTGTGACCAAGCAACACTCGATATGTCGAATGGTGAAAAATCCTCCTAAACCTTTCAAACTGCAATGAAATTAGGTTGGCCAACCCAAAAAAGAGCTATTAATTAACACGTATAACACACAAACACAAGAAGATATAACAGAATCATGAGTAGAATTCAATGGTACAAACACACAGACTAAGATATTAAAGGGTTCTAAACAGAATTCACTGACCTGCCCTAAATCAAAAAATGGCCCAAAATATGTAGACCTTTCGAAAGGATCAAATCCAGCAAACTATCAACAGTAAAAACACAAGATAATTATATTAGCCACAACTTCCAACACTGCATAGTTAAACCCCAAAAAACTTCGGGAAAAAAAAAGACAAAAAAAAAATGATAAAAATCAACATGGGCTGTGCTTAGAATTTACCCTATACATGACCTCAATCCCATAATCTTGACGAGGTTGATCATTATACTTCAATGCATCAAGCTGGCAATTAACAGCTTCTTCTGCACAAAACTATAACAAGAGTTTAACATAAATTTGATACTCTTTCGACAAAAAAAAAGTGAACTTCTTTCATCATTTTTATGGTCAGAAAGTTACATTTAATCTTGGGCCAAATGGTTTCTTCCTTCGAGATTCAAGCCTGTAATGTATCCATCATAATTAAACCCCCCCAAGAAAAAAGTTTAAAGGGAATTAAATATGATAATTCAACAAAAAAAAAACTTTGAGAGAGAGAGAGAGGAATTTTGCATACCAATCTGCAGAAAGAAAATCAGGGACATCAGCAGAAGCTCTAAAGCGAGAGCCCAGTTTGTAGTCTCCTCCATTGATGATGGGCTTGGTTTTAGATAGGAGAGACAGAGACTGTGGGGTTGATATAGATGAACAAAACGACATCCTTGGAACCCTGTAAGAGTTCGTATGTTGTCTGTCTCTGAGCTTGTTGATTGTCTGAAAATGGAATTGTTTTTTGTGGTGTTTTTGAGGATGATGAGGTCTGGTTTGATCTTCACCGTTTGATCGCTTTGATTAAAGTAAAATTATCAGGCAGTTGAGACGGTTGGAAATATGGATAGGATTGTAATATCAAATAGTTGGGGTCCTGATCTGTAGTTAGTTCTTACAGACACGTGCGCTTTCAAAATGACCACGTGATATCATCTTACTGTCGCGGGACTGGCTGTATACTCTCGTACAACATAGACAACATAGACAATCTACCTGTCTCGAAGAAAGAGTTTAAAAATATAGTTATGATTATTTTTTAATATATATTTTTTAAAAATATATTAAAATAATTTTTTTTATATTTTAAAATAATTTTTGATATTAATACATCAAAATAATCTGAAAATATAAAAAATATATTAATTTAAATAAATTTTTTTTTTTAAATGCTTCCGAAATGTAATGCCAAACACTGCTGAAAGTGCTCTACTCCTTCATGTTTGTCTCATGTGCGCAGGCCTGGGCGACCGTGATTTTTTTTTTTAATTTTTGTTATATTATTTATTTTTTTATAAAAAAAAATAACAAACGATGCGTGGCTTATTTTGTTTAAATTTTAACTGCTGTGGTGATTGAAAAATTAAGATTTATATTTTTTTATTCAAAAACCTGTTTTTCAACCTTTTTTTAACCTAAAATACCTATAAAACATTTTAAAAACCATGACAAATCCTAAAAAACCTATATATACCCCAAAAAACCACCCTAAAAACTGAACTTAAATTGAAACCAAAAATCAATGTGGGCTCAAATCTATTTTTTTATAAACTTTTAAGATACAAAAACACATAATATAAACTTTCATCATCAAATGGAACAATTTAACATAAATATCCCCTGTTTTGTTGGCTTAAATCGACAGAATCCAGCGACCCCTCTCTCCTTTATAAACCAAGAATCAAAAAATAACAAAAATAAATATTTATATCAAAATGAAATTGGAACAATTTTAAGGATCGAAATTATATAATTTATGTGATTGTTTAAGTTGAAAGATCAAAATGTATTTTTTAAAAACTTAGTGACATACCACCTATATTTGTCGTGTTTTTTTATTTTGATGCTTCTTCTTGTAATTTTACACTTTTCAAAAAAATTTAAAATCAATTACTTTTTAAATAGAAATTAACCAGAGAACTAAATTGAAAAAAATAAATTAAACAGTGATAAATTAACCATGAAAATCCCATGCGTTACAGAGTATAGTATAATGAAGTATCAGGACAAGCTTCTGCTGAAATACGCGCTTCTAGGCCATATAATTCTAGATTAGTCGAGGTGCGCGTAAACTAGCCCGGACACCCACGATAATAATAAAAAAAAAAATTCTGGTCATAATCCCAATGCTAGTCCTGGGTAAGTTTCCACGAGTCAACTTATTTTTTCTAACCTCTGATGTTTCTGTGAACTTCTGACCATTGACCCTAAAAAAAACCTGCAAACTATTGTAGGACCCAGTCTTCTGATTGCTCGGTTCAAGCTTCATCAATGGTAGATAGCAAGCAAAGTGATTCGCTCCCAGATATGCAGAAGCAGAATAATCAAGAAACTCTGGAGAATGTTCCTTTTGTTAATTACACTTAGCCCCAAAATACGAGAACTGTGCAGGATGCTTTGGATGTGAGTTCAGGTAGCGAACTGTTCATTAAAGAGACAAAAGAAATTCTGCAGAAAGCAGTAGAGCAAAGTTCAACAATATTTCACAGTGAGGTAAGGTATTGATGAGATGCGCAAATCAACTCCTCCACTGACCTCCCATCCTGAAGATGCCTGCTCTAACGAGAGGGAACATAGAGGAGAAGAAAATTCTGATTCTCATCTTAATCAGGTATTGTCATGTGAACATTCACAGTCACATTATACAGGAAATACAAGGACAAAGTTTGATAATCTTGAAGCCTTTACTTCAGGGAGTTCAGCATATCATTCATCTCAGCCAATTGTCAATGACGAGAATGTTGACCTTTCAACCTCCTATCAAGCCATCATCTCAGGTGCATCTATAAGTATTTCCTATGCAGGTGATAAGCTACCTGATGATGTTTCTCCTCGGGATCTAAATGACTTCTTTCCAGAAAATAGAACAATAGGAGAAGATCAAAGTACAATTTTATCCGCACTGCATGGCATGGAGGGTTCATTCATGCCACGTGAGCTTAATTACTCCCCGGAAGGATTTGCATCTTATCCAAATGACTCTCAGTTGCGTTCACCTAATGAAGAAGTTCTGGATGATTTTCCTCTGGGCCTTGACTCTGAGGGTGCTGGTGTAGAGAAAACTGCATATGATCCATCCTTTTGGACCTCTATAGAAATAGCAACTGCTACAGACAATGCAGACTGCATGTTTGTGGAGCATCCTCTGAAGCTCAAAAGCACATGCACAAGTTGAGGTAAATTTCATGAAGTTAAATCTTTTTCCTTTTCTATTGTTTTTCCACCCTATTAAAATTTGTTTTCCATAATTTATCTATCACATTTGTGGCTGAGGCAGTGTAATCGTAAGTCACTTCCCCCCTCTGATGAGGAGATCCCTAGTTCAAATTAATCCCCCCTCGCCAACGCTATTAAATACTCAAAATAAGCATCACTTTTGTAACAAGTTAGGTTGTGTGGTAGTTTTTTAACACATTACTGGTTTTCTATTAACTGGCCTCATTATTTCGAATTGGGGCCCACAATGAGGGGAGTTGGGTTTTGAAAGACACCTATTTGGCCTCTTCTTGTTCGTCTAGCCCCATCATCCATTCTTGGCTGGAATTCCATACCTGAAAGCATTAGGTAAAGAAATGCAAAGTGGTTACCTATAATCTGAGAGAATGCATTTAAATATTATTTGATTTTTCTGCAATGCACTTTTTGATAGTTTAATTGTTGCTGTGTTGTTCAGAAATGAGGGTAATGATCACTTTGCATTGGCTTCTGAATTCGCTTTCACATAAGATGCGAACAACAATAACATTGAAGTTCAGTAGCACAGAAAATTGGCTTTTGTGTGGTTGCAATCTGAAGAAATATATGACAGACTGTTTAGAATCAGAGTAATACTCAAATATTCCGGAAAACTGGACTAAAAAAGAAAATTAGAACTTCTTGTTCAAATAATTTTCCAGGTTTTCAAATTTTTATCGAGTTTTCCTTCAGCATTTGTAAATTATAGCTCTGTCATGAGGTTCAAATTTCAAACTGCTCTCCTAACAATTTTAGTTCAGCATTAGTCTCTTGTAGGTCGAACTTTTTGATTTTCGGTCTTATTATTTCACTAAGAGAGATTTGCATTCCGATTCAGATCATGGAAAATTTTGTTCGTGCTATAAAGTTTGTGCAAATTAATGCAAGAATTGTTTTTTTTTTTCCTGCAGTAAATTTAACTTTGTTCTCTTGTGATTGATGTGGGAATAGACACTAGCTTTAGTATAGTTACGGAAGACCATCACCATGAGTCAAGCCATCAAGCTGCTTAGGTTTATGCTGTGTTTGTTTTTCATCTGTGTTTATATTTGCGGTAAAACAAAAATAATAATATGTTATATTTTATATCGTGGAGTGGATTAAAAAATTAAATTTGAAATGTAATTTTTATTAAACAATTTTTACATATTTTTTAACCGAGTTTCATAAAGCTCTATTTGTTTTTGGGTTTCAAAAACAAAAGTATTTTTGAAAAAATTTAAATTTTTTTATTTTTTTATTTACTTCAAATTAATATATTTTTGGTTTTTTCAAATCATTTTGATGCACTGATATAACAAATAATTTTTTTAAAAATAAAAAAACAGAGTCAAACTGGAAAAAAAAACCTAAGCCAAACCGATTAGAACGGGTTTTTATCCCAAAAAACCAAACTGAAATTTGATTTAGTTGTTTTTTTTTATAAAAATCAAACCAAACCAAAAATGATCACCTCTAACATTGATGCAATTTTAAAATTTAGGATAAATTCCAATAATCATCTTGGGATTATTACAGAAGTTATAGAGTTCATCCAAAATTTTGAAAATTTGACAAAATTCCCCTTAGCAATTAAGAAAATATAACAAAAATTCCTTTTATGATAAAATTGCCTTTAATTAGTATTATAAAAAAATTAAATTAAGAACTAAAAAAAAATAAGAGAGAATATAAAGCATAGGACATTATTATTAATTTTAGTATATAGACAATATTAATTCAACTATTTAATTTCCGTCAATATTTTTGTTCTGAATCTTCTTTTTAATATTCATTCTCTCTAATTTTTAAAATTTCTTAATTTTAAATTTGTTTTATTGTAAGTAATAATTAAGGATATTTTGGTTGTAATAGGGGGGTTTTGTCAAATCTTCAAACTTTTAAGTGGTTTTGGCCGTAGTCTCATGATCATATCTGAGAAAAACTATAATTCACTCTAAAATCAATTAATATAAAAACCATACTAGATACCGAATTTTTTGTCTTGGGAAGCCTATATGATCACTATGAAACAACATAAGTTTTGAGGAAAAATCTGGAAAATTAGAAAACATAGATCTTAATCAATATTAGCGCAAACATTCTACATTAATATTCACGCAAATCCATAATCATCCAAAAGATAATTGGATAGATAAATCCTAAATAATTAAGAAGATAACAATATCCCAGCAAAAACTAACATATATCTAAAGCACTGTAGACAAGTTAATAGCTAGGAACATATATGATCTAAGTCATATATAAGAAGAACTAGACATGACGATGATCTTTCTTAGCAACGATGTAGCTCAAACGACTCTTGAGATGATACCAGCGCCTCTGACGCTGACCATCTGTTTCAGGAATTCGATCATCATAACGCCCAAGTTCGTCCAAAGAAGCTCCATCCTTAGCCATGTAACTTAGGGTAAAGCGAAACCATGGGTGCATGCGGTAAAGATCTTCATGATATGAAGAACCATAACCCAATTGCACATACAAACCATGGAGCTGCTCATAGAAATCAAAAAGAGTTTGGGTATCTGTGATATCCAGTGATTCTGTCCTATCCAAACTGTCATCATAATTCCTGATGATGATCGAGATCACCTGTCTGTTAGGCTGATCAGCTGTACCACCTTGTCCCGCTCCTGCACCTTGTCCACAGCCACTTCCTTCCGCTCCATCGCCTTCGACTTGGCTGCCGCCCTGCTGCTGATGCAACTCGAATACACCACCGGTACTGCTTCCACTACATCCGCCCTGATACACGGGCCTTCTGCTCCCAGTCCCACTCGAGCCATAGCCACTTGCCACCCTTGTCGTGTGGGATATGGAGTCTTTCAATAATTTTTCAAAAGAACATGAATAAAATAGGATATGATGGTGTCCAAAACTCATGACACATAGCAAGTAAAGCTTTAAGATTGTTGTTCAAATATCACACATAAAAATAATTATATAAGTGAGATTATTTATTTAATTAGTTTATACTCATGTAAACATATTAAAAACATATAATAATTGTGTAATCATTATAAAAGCTAGCATGCAAACTAAACAAATATATTAACTTGTAAAAAATTATAGGAATAACAATTATAACATGCAAATTAAATAAGTATTGAAATTATACTTCTAGAAGTCTTTAAAAGATATCCAATCTAAAATTTTATTGTTGCTAAGGATTAATCATTTGTTCTCAAGATTTTATAATTTTTTGCTTAATATAAAAAGATTTTTTTAATAAACTTTTTAAAATTTCTTCTTTTTATTTAGGTATACTCTTAAACAAGACACAACGAGCTCTAAAAAATAGTATTTAATATCTCTCTATTAAGCCTAAATCTAAGCTCTAAAGTGAAAAGAAGGAAGAAAAACAAGTCTTTAGAGAAACCAACAAGAAATTGTAGATTTATTGAGAATAATTTTTTATTCATCTTTAATTAATTTTTAAAAATATTTTAATATTTTATATTAAAATACTCGCATTATAAAATTCAATGTGACTTTAACGTCAAGTAGGAAATAGAAGTCACGTATAAATATTTAGCCCTTCCAACGTACGTATGAATCATTCACAACTCAAATAAATTAATGAATATTAAAATGAGAAAGTAACTTTTGTACTCTGTTTACATATACCTTGAGGACTCCAAGCTTCGGGGTCACTGTGAAGCAGTACTGCAACATCCTTCAACAGCAGCTGCAATGTAGCATTACATGAGAGAGCCTGAAAAACAAATATGCAAGCATGATAGGAGTGTTTTGTATACTATATAGTTAGGTAAACAAATCAAGGAGAAAATTAACGAAGAGTCCTGGTCTCCTAGCACGACGTGACGTACGCAGTAGTTGTAATAGAGCTCGGCTAGTGTGAAATGCACCATGACTTTCATCAAAGGGGTTGGCTCAAGCTTCTTATCTGTTGGATCCAGAGCTAGTGGAGGTGAGCAAGTGATATTCATGAGCTTGTCTCCTTGTGGGCTTCGAGCCACGAGAGAGGAGGTCAAATTGAGCATGGAGTACATTTTCTGCATGAGACTTGAGAGTGGAGTGTTTATTTATGTTTTAGTGAGAGAGAGAGAGAGAGAGAGAGATCAAAGAGGGCAACGAAAGTGGGACAATAGTAGTGGGATGATCTTGTATAAATACTAGAAGGAAAAGATGTATCACAGAAATAAAAAAATTCAAGTTGACTTAGTTGTTATTTGGTATTGTATTCCAAATAAGAGTTTGGTATAAAAAAATTTATTATTTTATACTTTTAAATTGTTTTGATATGCTGATATAAAAATAATTTTTTTAAAACAAAAAATTATTATTTTAATATATTTTTAAGTAAAAATAATCACTACTTACAAACACCTCTTTAATTATTTAAAAATTAACTTGATAATTCAATAACCCATATAATAAACCGGTCAAATTTAAAATGCATCTAATAATTATGATATGCATGATACGGTCCAACAAATTTTCCTGTCTCTACGAAGTACTGCATGCATGGGTCAAGAGATCCTCTCATGAGACAAAGATTATCCGACTAAATATCAAGAGAATTTTTGTGATCTTAATTATATAACATATATATAGTATATGGTACTTGATTAATTTGTGTTAAATTTATAAGCATGTCTATAGCTAATATATATACAAGACACTTGCATTATTAATTGAAGAAGGTATATATTAGATGTACGTCGCTTTTTTTACAGGCATGGGGTATCTGACATTTATAATGACAAGCACCTTTCTCTGAAGGGTTCTCTTTTCATGCAATAATTAAGAGAATTAATTAATTGACATTTAATTTTAAGCACCCTAGGAAAAACCTAAGACGTACGGCTGGATCCATGCCTGAGTTGCTAGCTGAGCGGTGGATCTTCTGTCGGAGACTAAAATGCAAGCCTTCATGCTATTAAATGTTGTGTCGATCATTGTCATATCCATGGATTTGTTAAACTTCACAATCAGCAAGTAATGTCCATTACAACCCAATAAATTCTTAAAGACTCTCTCTACCAACCATGCATGCTTTCACCAATCCAAATGAGGATCGCAAGCAAGCACAGAGGTCTATTTATTTATTTATTTTTGTTATAAATTGTATCGTCACTCGGATCTATTAGTTAACTTTCAAAATCAGCAAGTAATGTTTCATTTACTAGTGTCCCAGATTTGTAAAGATTTTCCACCCATGCATTATGACAACCTTCAGTCCAGTCTCATTCATTGCTTAGATCATGCATGGGAACTCTTCATAATATATATTGGAAGTGTGTTTTCCCATGGCGTTTCTTTATGCCGTAAAAATCGTGTTTTTATAAAATTTTAAAATTATTTTTTGTTTAAAATTAAATTTTTTTTTATTTTGATGTCTTAATATCAAAAATAAATTTTAAAAAAAATAAAAAATTATTATTTCAATATATTTTCAATCAAAAAGTATTTTTAAGAGCAACTGCAATCACATTTCCAAATATTTTTCAATATTAAATTGATTAAGAATTGAGTTTTTTTATTGAACATGAGGCTAGAATTTCTTGATTTACAAGTTTGGATTATTAACCTAGGTTTAGAATATTTATCTGGGTTTGATTGGTTTTTTCTCTTTTTTAAACTTATGTTTTTTCAGTTTTATCATTCAGCATTTACTTAATTGGAGATTGAGCTCTATTATTTTTTTTATTTGCATTCTATAGGATTTTTTAAATAATTTTAAAAAAGATTCAAGTTATCTTGAGTCTTTTTATTGATATTCTTTGTTAAATTTATTTTTTTAAAAAAAAATTTTAATTAAATTAAATTAAATTAAATTAAATTAATGGATTAAATGTAAGTATGAGATGCTCATTTTATAATATTTTGCTTGGTTTCCTTTCCGGGTCGTCGCTCTGGTGGTGCATGCAGTCTCTTTTGATGTCATTGTGCAGCCTTTCGCGGTGACGTTAAAACTATTTTGCTGAGTGTTTTTTGGTTGTGGGGCGATGTCCACGACAAAGCAACAACAAGTTTCCAATGAGCTTTTCTTCCTTCTCCTCCCGAATATGATATTAACAGCTTATTTTTATAATTAATTATTGCAAAAAAAAATTGCATTATTTATTGTCAATGTTTTATTTTAATCATGTTATTAAATTAACCAAGTTTATTGAAGGGTGTTTGAGAGTGTGATTGCGGTTATTTTTCACTCAAAAATGCATTAAAATAATAATTTTTTTTAAAAAAATTGATATCAGCATATCAAAATGATTTAAAATACCCCAAAAAATATTATGACTATATATACGTGGTTACTCTTTTCATCACTTCCTTAGGAACACTGCATTAATTTAAAAAATAGTGATTATTATAAATATAAATTTAGTGGGAAATTTTTTTATTTTAATATCATACTTTTATTTTTATTATTGAAGTGTACAAAATTTTAATTTTTTTCTAAGAGTTTTTGTTAATTTTTGTCAAGTTATGATGGTGTGGCCATTAAATTTACACGTCAACATAATGATATATATGTCAAGCGTACTCAAATATGTTATCTTATTTTCAATAAAGTGTTTGTACTATTTTTTTTTTTTTGGTGTATGCAATTTTATTTTTGCTATTTAAGTGTTTTTACTTTCAAAGTTTTATCAGTTGAATGCTTTTCATTTTCATGTAGGCTATATTTTACTCAGTTAAATAAATTAATTTTTTAAAAAACAAAAATATAATAAAAATTTATTAAAATTAAAATAAAATAAGAATAAAATGCAGCTTGTAAAAAAAAACAAATTGAGTCAATTTCCTTCATTTTCTAACAACCAAATAAGTTTTCACTTCTAATTGTAAAAGGTTAAAAAATAATTACTTTTTAACATGCCATAGTCATCCGGCCTAGGCACATCGGTCCAAGAGCGCAATGGCTTATTGCCACAAGGCCTATGTGAGCATCGGCCAGACTTTTTTTTTTTTAATTTTCCTTTTTTTATTACTTATTATTTGCTCAGTATCAATTTTCCTCGCATAATTAATTCTTGCCTTTTGTATTTCTCATACAATCTCACAAAAATAATGATTTTTTTATCATTTTAACTTTTTTAATTTTTTTTTATAATAATAATAATTATTATTATTATTATTATTATTATTATTATTATTATTATATAAAATAGTGATTCTTAATGCAGTCTTACAAAAAAAAATTAATTACCAAGTTTTTTTTAATAATAATTGATGTTTGATAATTAATCGAGTTAAGATACATGGTTTTAAATTAAAAGTTTAATGGCAATAACATCAAAACAAAACTGATATAGTATCGATTTTTTTCTTTAAGAAATAAATCAAGACTGGCTAAAGATTAACATTTAATTAAAAGAATAAATAATCCAAATAACAGGTATTTGATAATTAATAATTTATCATATTTTAGTTTGTATTGATTTTTGACTGATATAAATTTCGCTTCAAAATTGATCATGATTAATTCCTCAATATATATTGAAGAATTATTGTTTATAATTATTTTATTTTGAAATAAAATTTTTGTTAAAAAAATATCAAGTAGAGAATAATAGGATTTCATAATAAATAGTTATGGACTCAATGATTAAAATTAAGTTTCCTTCTAACATAGATTACTCGAGCACCATTCTGTTATTGATTCTTGCCTTTTTCTAATTATTGATTCTTTTAATTATATTAATATATAATATAAATAATTGATTACATGTTTGCGTTTTGCATTTATTAAAATAAAATATATTTATATAATATATTTGAACTAAAAAATAAAAACACACACAATATTACTAAAAAAAATAAATTAAATAAAAATTAATATTGTTTGATTTTGATTTCGTTTGCCTAAGTTTTCTGAATTAATTAGTTACTGTAATAGATTTTATGAGGTTACTCGTAGCAACTCGGAGGCCAATATACTAATAAGTTTTAAAGAGAGAGGCAAAGCTATAATTAATTAAGAAAAACTAAAGCGCCTTGGTCATTCACTGTTGTATCATTTGTAGCAACGGATTTTTTTGGCATTATGATTCACACAAAGTCATTTTTCATTTTTTTCTGCCATTAGATTTTTTTTTTAATTTTATCATCTTATATTTACTCTATTTATGATTGTCTTTGATTATTTATTTATGTTATGAAAAAATTACAGTAATTATTGATAAATATTATAATACGAGATAAACTAGAAAGAACATAAAATTTAACATGATTCGGTAATATATTTATATCTACTAGAGTAGGGGGTTTTTATTTTTTACTATATCAAAATAGAATCGTATGATATATATTTATAAGAGATCTTAAATCCCGATAAAAACCTGGCCACAAAAGGAATCCTAGCTGCCAAAGAAATTTGCTCATCTGTCTAACAAGCCACCAACTATAATAGTTTATAGAAGCTTAATGTCAATTTCTCAAGGGGAAAAGACATTCCACCATTTTTCTCGGTCTTAATTTATCGGCTCTCTTAATTTTTTTCAAGGGATTAATAATCAAAGAATTGTAATTGAAAAATGGGCAAAACCAGGATTTAAAGGAAGAAAAAATTAAGATGTGGAATTCAAAGGAAGAAGAGAGAGAAAAGAAGAAGAAAATAAATCTGGTCATTAACATCATCACGGGGATTAACCAATGCCATGCGTTGCATATCATGTAAGAGGGCATCGAGATGCATCCGTAGACACCAAGGATGATAGGTTGTGAAGGACAAAGAACTTCATATACACCACCAGAATGTAGTTACACTTCCCACGTGTTAGCACGTGATTGACATGCGCTCGTTATTTTTTGCCCCTTCGAGCAATATGATCCTTAATTGCATCTAGTTACTATTCAATTTAATCTTGAATTCAATCCAACCCAAGCCCAATGCAGGGCCAGCCAAGGAGAGAATAAGAACTGGGGAAAGGAAAGCTATACCGCTTATCCATGCCTATTACCCGAGTCGTGATTTTTGCTTTTAATCTAAGTTGATGGTGAGTGATTTGCTTGGCCTCAACATAGAAAATAAAATAAGAAAGTATGTCATACTTATTTTTTTTAAAAAAATCAACTCATATTTTAACTAATTATTCAGGTTATTTTTGGTCCCGTCAAATTAACTTAACTATATATCAGATCAACTTTCATATAGTCAATTATAAATAAATAGGTTAATAGATTTCAAGATTAACCCACTGAACCGAACTTAATAACACAAGAACATGCTCGTTTTTTTTTTATATATGTTTAAGAAAACAATGTCTGTTAAGATTTCAGCATCTGGATTCATTTTTACTCATATCAAGTCTTGGTCAGGTTTCTTTTATATGTTATCAAGTCGTGACTAATGTTTACTAAAGAAAAAAACTTGTAAGAATGTTACCTTTTATAATTATACCTTTTTATGGAGAGAAAAAAAAGCCTTTTACAATTTAGTTTAAAACAAATGTTGGATTCTCATAAATTTCTAAATAAACAAATTGAGGATTTTTACTAAGTTGATGTTAAATTGTAAATAGATGCCAACAAAATACCTAGATTTTACAACTAATTATTGAACCAACATGCAATGTGAAACAAGGAATGCCAATGCCATAAAGGTGGCAGGTTATAGAAGAGGAAGGACATTGGAAAACATGTCATGCAACAAAGTAGTAGCAGGCATGGAGAAGGGGTACCAAAATAATTAAACACTAGAAAACGAATTAAATTTAAGGGCTAAACTTAAAACTTTCAATTATCCAGGGGTGTAATTGACCCTATAACATATGGTGTAGTTACACTTCCACCCTTTACAATGTCGAGCTTCGGTTTCAATTTATAAATGGATTGATAAGGAACCCGTGTGATCTGGAGAAAGCTCGGGGTGACTTTTGAATTAAGATAAAAATCCTTAATTCCTAAAACAGCCAGCCACGCAGAAGAGAATTAAAACCCCTAATTCCCTCATCTCTTCTCCCCGTCGTCCCTTCACCCAATATGCATTTTCTTCTTAATCCCAGTATTGATCTTCAATCTGAGCTTGGATTACATTCAATTTCAAACAAGTTTAATTATGTTGCACCCCTCAGAGTTTAATTATGTTTTTATCTACTAGAAATTTAGTGTTTGGCTTCATAAATTGTTCATATTTGAGCTTTTAATTTCTAGGCGGTTTTGCAATCTAATTTGTTTGGCTTTTGTGGCTATTGCTAGCTTCTGTTTTGAAAATTTTGATGAATGACGGAGAATTTGTAAGAAAAGGTCTAGATTGAGAACATCCCACAGAAAGAGCTTGGCATTTGAGTATTTATTTCTAATTTTTAATGCTTCAATTGCTGTCTCCAGACTCATAATTTGAATTTTTATAAACTTGATGATGCAGTCAGTTAGGGACGGAACCAAAACATAAAATTAAAAAGGGCAAAATACTGTAATTTATACAATGTTTTATAAAAATATTAAGATTGAACTTAAAGGGAGTTGGAAAACAAATTTTCTTGCAGGGGTCGGGGCCCTGCCAGCCTCCTCCTGTCTCCGTCCCTGGATGCAGTCTAAAATAGGAATTTCTATGTTTTAATTATAGTTTTAAATTTTTTTGATTTTTTTTAATTTCAATTTACTTTTGTGTATTTTTAAATTTTTTTGATATGTCAATGTCAAAACAAATTTTAAAAATATTTTTTTAATTTATTTTCAAATAAAATATATTTTAAAAAATGACTTTTACGGCAGTTTCAATTAAAAAATCTCTTATGAAATTTATTTAGGGGGATAAAGGCTTACACAATTACTTGCGTGGATTGATCTATGAGTTGTATTTGTGTTGTTATTTAAGTTTGGTTTAAGGTTTTTATGCAAGAGCTAGAATCGTAAATGATCACCGTGTTTTTTTTTTAATCATTATTATGATTGATTATTAGGTTTTATTTTTATGATTATGTTAAAATAGGAGTCGAGTCGCCAAGTTACAGTTGATCTGGTAACCCGCGACCGCCGGGTCTTATGTGTATGGATAATAGGAATTCAATTATGCTTACTCAAGTATAGGGACTAGATAGACTATTTTAGAAAACTAAGGGACTATAAAAATCTCAATGAGGCACACATATATATAAAACAGGCGACAGCTCTCCTCGCCCACCCTCCCTCCCAGTCTGTACTCCAGTGTCTGCTGTGATCAGATCATAAAAAGAAAAAACCCTAGCAATCAATTCAGCAGCTCACCGTTTTTTCCACTGTGATGGCCGGAGAAACAGAGGAGGCGGTAAAGACGTTTGCGGATTTGGGGATGTGCGAACAATTGGTGGAAGCGTGTGCAAGATTAGGATGGAAAAACCCTACAAAAATTCAAGTAGAAGCCATCCCTCATGCTCTTCAAGGCAAAGACTTAATTGCTCTTGCACAAACTGGTTCTGGAAAAACAGCTGCTTTTGCTCTTCCAACACTCCAAGCCCTTCTTCAATCTTCAGTTACTTCTGCTCCAGTCTTCTACGCTTGCGTCCTCTCCCCTACCAGGTTATCTCCTACATCTTCCAAGAAACAAACGAGTTTTTAACTTTTTCAGTTCTGCATTATTATTATATTTCATGTTTCTTGTAGGGAGCTGGCAATTCAGATAGCTGAACAGTTTGAAGCTTTAGGGTCCGACATCGGGTTGAGATGTGCTGTTGTAAGTTTCCAATTCCCTCTGTTTTGGGTCTTTCATGTACTTTATTGTGTCAAATTTTGCGGGGTAACTATCTTTTTCTTCTTCTTCTCTTTTAACAGCTTGTTGGAGGGGTGGATATGGGGCTACAGACAATTGCCCTTGCAAAGCGGCCTCATATTGTTGTAAGTGTTTATTTTGCAGGCATGATAATACTCTTGACTTTTCTTAAGTTGCAAAAGAAGAGGTTGGCTTGTTTGTGTGAGATTGGTGCCCATTAAAAGGAGCTAAGATTTGAGAATGCTTAGGTTTTGAATTCTGAACTGAGAAAGAGTGATGTTATGAGTTTCCCGTGTTTATGGCAATCATTTAAATACATTACTGTTCTCTGTTTGAATTTTAAATTATTAAACTATAGTGCTGTTTTTTTATAATAAGTGAACACATGGCCAATGGCTAACATTCTGTTTGTTTCAGGGTGACGTGAAGGCATGGGGATAGTGCGGTCATGTGCTTGTTATATTATCTTCGCACGTTTCTTTTTTTATGCTTAAAAAACTTGATTTTTAGTCAAGGCATGCTTGATTTTTAAACAGCTTGCAAACTCTAAACTCTCTCTCTCTCTCTAAGTATAAATAGACACACCTACGCATAGTTAGCAAGTTATTGTACCATGGCTGTGCTTGTCTCTGTTCACATGATTATTTGTGCATGGAAACTCTAAATTTCTAGTGTTTCTTGAATGCAAGTGAAAATGGAATTGCTGATGGTGCATTTTATGAATTGAGTGATGTACATCTTTTGTAGGTTGGTACACCTGGTCGCCTTTTGGATCATTTGTCGAATACAAAAGGATTTTCTCTCCGTACACTGAAATACCTGGTATGATCTCTGTAATGTTATGGTGCACAAAATTATTTTCTCAAGAAACTACGCTCGCATTCAGCTATTCTCCAATTGATTCTGCACATTACAACTGCTACATACATAGTTATGCATGTGTACTAACATGCATTGGAAAAATGTTTATGCATCTAGGTTTATTTTTGGCATCAATCATGCTTCATGAGATGCATGTTAGTTTCCTTCATATTTTAATTTCTTGAATGAAATATACTGAATCGAGATCCATACGGAAGCATAACTATGTTACTAATATCTTCAGCAAAGCTAAATAAGTTAATGGGTGGAAAAACCTAACCACCCTGCTGCTTTGATTCGAAAGTAAAACTTTAAAAGAGAGAGAGCCTCAAGGTTTACAGCCTTCAAGCTAGACCAAAATAGCTCATAATTAAGAAGTCTTAAGTATTACATGAATATGTCCTCCTTTTGTAGTCTCTTCTAAACTAAGTAGGAAATACAAATTCAAATAGGAATAAAAACTTCTAATACCTAAATAAAAGTAAGAGCAAAATGTACCCGGGCCCTTTACTATTAGTCAAAGCACAAAGAGGCCCTGAACAAATATTTCAGTGCAAGCAATCCCTTAACAAAATTGGGATTAGAAACTAGTCCTTCTGTCAAATGGAGTCAGGTTTCCATCCAATTTGGTTTAAATAAAATCAAATGTCTAGCACATGGCACCCTAGTCCACTTAAAGAAGGATCCAGTTGGTGTTGAATAATTTGTTTAGGGACTATTTGTGCTTTGACCGATTGTATAGGGGGCTTGACACGTTTTACTTTAAAAAAATTGGATGGAAACCTAACTTTACTTGATAGGAGTAGTAGTTTTTATCCCTATTTTTGTTTAGGGGCTGTTAGTGCTGAACAATTTATTTAGAGACTCTTTGTGCTTTGATCAATAATACAGGAGGTCCTAGTACATTTTACTCCAATAGTAATCCACCATGGACACTCTGATATGCTTCAATAGTATCTCCCTTTGTCTGTCATTTTCTAGTTCAATCTTCCAACATGCGAGGCAAGAAGTAAATTACTTTGAAGGCTCATTGGCTAAGCAAGGAGTGGAAATAGGTGGTCACGTCACTTGCATGGTCATGACTTTCGTCCCATTTTCCTTCAACCTTTCGATCTTGCTCTTTGTATTTCTGTTCCAATTTCATAGTGCCATCTACTCGATGCCTTGGTTGCTGGTCTTTCTCTAATCAGTAACGTATAACCTTGCTCTCATCTGTCATCAAACAAAATAAAAAATAAATAAAAATATATACTATGATTAGTAAATGTTATAAGACTCCCAGGTAAACTAGAATTCCTTTATAAAAAACTTTTTTCTGGAAAAAAAAATAGAATTAAAGAATTCTTAATTCTCTTTTTTCTTGGTTGCATCAATTAGTGTCTCCATTTTAGCAAAACCTTGAGAAGGTTGATGATAGTTTGTGATAGACTCATGTGAAAGCGCTGCTTCCCAGTTGATGCCTTGCTGTATTGGAAGTGTTAATCTGTCTAAAAATGCTAAAAGTGAAAATGTTCATGTTACCTATTATCCTTGGTACCTTGAATACTAATTTTTTTTTATGTGTCGTGTGCCACATTTGACAGATCTTGGATGAGGCAGACAGGTTGCTAAATGAAGAGTTTGAGAAATCACTGGATGAAATTCTAACTGTTATTCCACGGGATCGGAAAACATATTTATTTTCTGCAACTATGACAAAGAAGGTTGAACCATATGCATTGAAATGATAATTGACATTTAAATCTGCATGGTGTTTTTGTTTCCCATAAAGTATTAATGGATTCCTTGCAAATGAATGAAATAAGATTGACAATTTTCTAGAAACTATTAAAAGCTGATTACAGTAGTTTAGTATGGCTTTAAAGGGCAGAAATTCAATATTTCTCTGTAAAGATGACTCTCAAGCTGGATTCTCATGCTGGCACAAGTAGGCGCTTGGCTGGACAATAAGCATGAGGTTTCATAAATAACTGTGGCTGATATCTTTATCTGGAATTTTGAATTTTTAAATGACTTCCAAATATTTGCAATAAAAGAAATATAGATTGATTGTAGAAGAAAAGAGCTGTTTTACAGTTAGAAATGAATTATATTTACCGTACATTCAAATGCTAGAAACTGAGGCCTATTCCATAGAGGTTGAAAGGAAAATGAAGAAAAGATAAATTAGATGGCATTCAACAATTGAACAAATTGTTCTCTTGGTTTTCAGGTTCGAAAGCTCCAAAGGGCTTGTTTAAGAAATCCTGTGAAGGTGAGGCGATATGATTTTCATCTGTTGTATTTATTCTTTGCCTTTTTTTCCCTAACTGCTAGCACAAATTGCAATTTCAATCATTTCAGATAGAAGTGGCATCCAAATATTCTGTTGTCGAGACATTGAGGCAGCAACTTCTGTTTTGTCCTGCTAAGTACAAGGTTTCTTCTTTTCCTATTGGTGCATATCTTTGAAAATATTTTACAAAAGGACTAGGTGTTGAAGTATACAAGTGTGTAATGGTGATTGGCAGAACAAAAAGGGAAATCCAAAATTGATTATACTGATAGGGGAATTTATTCTAAGCAAACAAGTAATTTTGGAATGAACCTTTAAATTGTGTTTATACAAGGCAGATGATGAAAACCAGGTTAATGGTTTTGAAAAGTGTGTGTGGATCCTGTCATTCATGTTTTATTAAGTTTTTCTTCTAAAAAGGAGGTAATGCTCTTTTCTCAATATCCATAATGAACACACATCTTGTTGCTCTTTCCCATTCTTATCCATGTCCTTTACTGCAAGATCTGATTGTAGTATGTGGTCTTCTGATCAGTCAATTGATTTATCTTCTAAACCTTTCTTCCATATCCTTCCATAACTACAAAAACTAATTTCCTTAACATCATTCTTGAACCTCAAATGCTCTATTTGATAGTAGAATATGATCTTCTGACCGGTTGGGAGAATTGTTTTGAAAATCCTTTCTTCTGAATCCTTCCCCAGCCCCAAATGCTCTACTTATCCTGTAGATGATTTATCCAGAAATCTAAGGTGACTTCCAAAGTTGATATTTTAGTATAGTGTTCATCACAAGATTAATACTACAAAATTTGCTGCAGCTTAGATTTCCTGACAAGGCTATGCATTGTCATTATTCTCCTTGGTATTCTGGTATACTCTTCTCTTTCTAAAAGTGATTGTTTCCTAGGACCTTATAAAAGAACAAACCAGGTCATTAGTGTGTCTGTTTTCGAATTTATCTTGCACACTTAATTTTGTGTGATAAACTATAGGTGAACTTTTATTTCTTTCTGATCAGCTAGGGGAACGTTTCAGGATCTGATTAAACATTTTGATTTTCTGTTAAACATAGGTAATGAAGCATCTTGTATGGTGTAAGAAATAATCCTCATCTTAGTAATTGTGTTTTTTAAAATAGTCAATTGCAAAATTCTTTTGTGGTTTATTTATCGTGAGATTGAATCTGTCAATCTGTAATGGGTGAATGCTTTTAAGCTATGTGAGGTCAATGAAAAGTTTCCATCCAAGTTGTACTATACCATGAACGTAAAGCACACAGCAGAACTGATAGAAAAGAGTATTGCTTAATCCCATTATCTTGATCGAGCAAGTCTCGCATGTTTAAGATCTGTCTTATCAAGCATTCACTGTAGTGGTGATAAAGAATAAGTACTTAATGGGACTCCAGGTCTCTGTTATGCATAAAACAATAGAGATAATAATTGTTGGGTCTTGTACTCCAATAAAGCTCAACAAGAAGACACTGCTGCCATTCCTTTTCCTTTCGCAGTTAATGTCTCTCTTAAGCTGATTTGCATTATTTATGCCTGCAGGAATGCTATCTTGTACATGCTCTGACTCTGAAATCTGGAGCTTCTACCATGGTTTTCACACGGACATGTGATGCAACTCATTTTTTGGCTTTGGTTCTTCGAAATCTTGGTCTAAGGGCCATCCCCATTAATGGCCACATGAGTCAGGTAAAACTTATTAAATCCAAGTTTTTTTTTTCTTGATTTTGCCTTATATTTTTTTATTATTGTTTTCTTTCGATCTTCTTGCTTTTGTTGCCTCGGTTTTATTGTTCGTTAGAAATTGTCTCTCACTTTGTCAGTGGAATATTTTTTTACAGTCTAAGAGGCTTGGAGCCTTAAACAAGTTCAAAGCTGGCGAGTGCAATATTCTCATATGCACTGATGTCGCAAGTAGAGGACTTGATATTCCATCTGTGGATATGGTTGTTAATTATGATATCCCCACCAACTCTAAGGTAGCCTACTATTTTCCTGTGTCTTCATGCTGGAGTAGACCAAGGATACCATAATTTGAACCTTCTTCTTACCTTTGTCAGAGTCTTAAGTACTCTTGCCTGACTGTAGCTGATGATTCTTTTCTATCTAATTTGTCAATTTTCCTATCGGTTAGTGCTATCCCTAGATAAATTGGAGGCTGACTAATTGGGAAACAAGAATTAGGTTTAATATTTCAGTCTTGGAGTGGCCCTAGGTTGCTACAGTAAAACAATTTAGCCTGTTTTTATTGCACGAGAGATGGCCCAAAAATCCATAATCCAGAAGTAGAAATACATGTATATTCATTTGTATGCATATACATTGCCTTTTCCTCTTTCTGAAAAATCTGGATTAATTTCTACAACTTCAAAACTGAGTGTGTCATTCTCAATGCTTTATTTACATAAATGAAAAATTACTCCCAAAGGAGAGGAAGGGGTGCTGCCTTGGATCTCAGAGCTGCATATGCTTATTTTTCTCCCTCATGTGGAGTTTTGAACTGTGGTTAATTGTTTCTCCTTTTCTTATCCTGGTATTTTACCCTGCATTCTCACTTCTTCGTCCAACATTCTTGCAATTCCTAGTTTGTAATTATAAGTATGAACTTGGAAGTGTAATATATGCCAAACATTGCTGTTCCTTTAGATGACAAGGAACTTGTTTGGTTGTGTGAGGGTATTTTGCTTATTTTAACTTTTCCTCTTCTGATTTTCTGTGGTTTGCAGGATTATATTCATCGTGTTGGGAGAACTGCTCGTGCAGGAAGATCTGGGTTGGCAATATCACTAGTTAATCAAAATGAAATTGGGTGGTTTAAACAAATAGAGAATCTCATTGGTGGG
Source organism: Populus nigra (assembly GCF_951802175.1). Taxonomy (NCBI): domain Eukaryota; kingdom Viridiplantae; phylum Streptophyta; class Magnoliopsida; order Malpighiales; family Salicaceae; genus Populus; species Populus nigra. The sequence goes on along the minus strand of NC_084854.1, from coordinate 2,424,606 downwards.
TTGAACATTCGTTGAGGCTCTTGAAAGCAGTGTGTTTTATGTACTGAGCTGTATACTATGTTTCAGGCATTAGGATGTCGGATATTCGTCCTCATCAAGAGGAAATCATGCTATTGCTGGAGCGTGTCACAGAAGCCAAAAGAATTTCACAGAAGGTATTTAAAATATCATTATAGGATTTATCTTTGTTATACTAGATGTGGAAGTAAAAAAGATGAAAGATAAGCCTGCAATGGTAATGGAGTTGCTGGTATTGTTTCAAAAGTTCTTCATTTGTCAGCATCTACTTTATTGGAGGTTCAAATGCTGCCGTTAGGCTTTCTGGTAGTTACTTAGGTGTTCATATGTAGTATAAACTTCAAAATGGTCTAACCACCACTCAAATCCAGTCGAGAACCAATAGAGGAGGTCAAAAATCTATTTTGAAGTTGGATTTTTCCGAAGTTGTACTTTCAGATAATTCTAAGAATTTTTTTAGTTACAGAACACATTACGTTTGTTTGGTTGTTAAATGATAAAAACTCCTACAATTGACACAAATTTTACACATTTCTTGTATATTTATCCTCTAAAATTTTAATTCTCTAATCTTCAAGTATTTATTTTACATAATTAATGCAACAACTAGCTCAGCCTCAATTCAACCATAGTTGATCTTTGGGTCCTTAACCCGTTCCTGGTTTGATCACCCAGTCGGCTATTACACACAAAAAATTTTCATATATAAAATTGGTTATTGTTATTAGTTTTGTTCTCTATGTAAAAAATCCTGTAATTTTCATATATTTAAACGAATTCCTCAATTTAACCCTGGTTGAACTTCTGATTCTGATCTTGTCTCTTTGGTTCACTAGTCTGTCATAAAACACCAATTATCGTTACAAGTCTTGCCATTGGCTTTGTTAATTATCTTATTTTGGTTGCTGTATCATGTTCTGAATTTCTGGTCATGATCTGTTGTTTAACTTCCATAGCAAATTAAAGAACCTGGAGGTAAGAAAAGGAAGGGCAGAGGAGACGAGGACGAGGAAGAAATTGATAAATACATGCAAGAAAGATGGAAGATTCAAGAAGAAGAACAGAAGATGATACCAGCAGCTTCTCAGTTCAAGTGTTTCTAACATGCTAGAATATTTATGCAATTTTTGGAGCATAACATCCGTACATGAAACCCTGATAATCCACTGATAGAGCAAACCGAGAGTTCTACTGGTTCAAGGCCTTTCTCTTGGTTTTTCCTTTTAGATGATACCTGATTATCCTTTTAGGTATTAATTTTGCAATGAGAATTTAAAAAATATTCTTTGAAGGGATCTCGGTCGGGTTAACCAAGCCGTCCTGGGTTGGATCCCAGGTTAGCAGGTTACTTTATCAGCCTGCTGGACCGATTTGAAATCTAAGTTGGAAAATGGATTATCTTGTTTGTGGACACCAGTGAGCACGCATGTCAGGATCCATTTTTAGCAAGCTCCTTGAGTTTTGGCAACCATGTCAACTGGTCAGCAAAGAATGGTTGCAGGCAATTAATTTCAGGCAAACAGCTCATTGCTCCCTGTTTCTTGTCTGCTAGCTAAGCTAAGCCACTCTCCCTTTGCCGCACAAAGGCACGTGGCTGATGACCTGATCGACCTGACCTTGAGTGAGGATTAACTCTTAAAGTAACATCGTTTAAAAACCAAGGGTGTTAAGTAAAATTATATATATAAACCCAAAATCCATTAATTTAGAAAAGAAATATTTTTTAAAAATACATAATTTTAGAGTTTTAAAACTTTTTTTTATTAATTTAAGTTAATAGTGATTATTTTTTAAATTATTTTTTGTTTGAAAATAAATTTAAATTTTATTTTTATTTTTTATATTAATATATCAAAATAACGAAAAAAAATAATTAAAGAAAGATATTTAAGTATCGTGGTAGCAGCATCCCCATACTTACGTAACTTTCGTGAATGGAGAGCACGTCATGTAGACGAGACATTTCAAAAATAGCTTTTCTTGACCGTTAAATTGGGACGATTTCACAACGTTTCAGCATTTTATTGGCCATCTAAGACAACTGGAATGCCTCCGGAAGAGAAGACAGGACCCACCACTTGCAACAATGTTTTGCCGCACGACACCTCAAAAGCACGAGCACAACACAAACAAAAGCACAAAAGTCTGATTTTTACAAGACACGAAAGTGCTTTCAGGTTTCCCTCACTCATGTCCTTTGGTTTTTCAGATGAGATAGGGTATCCATTTCTCTTCAGATTTCTCATTCAAGGTCAGTTTTTCCTTCTTGATCGTACTTTATAAGTAACATTTATGTATTTGGTCATTTCGTGCGGCTTGAAATGGCATATATTTGCTTTCTTCTTTTTTTGTCGTTTATCATTTCTGTTGGTGATAAAAAGACTTCATGTAGATCTCTTTTATGTCAACAAGATTGAGCATTTTTGTGATTTTGAGAATGTAAATGATGTAGTGATGTAGTTTGGTGATGGGATTTGTCTTATTTTGCAGGGGTGTTAAGGTTCTTTGACTTCTTGCTTTTGCATTGCCTGAGTCTGATGCAAAAGTTTCTGTTTTGATCTTCTGTATTGATCCTTAAAGCATATTTGGGGTTTAAGCCCCTTTCCTGTCGGCTTTTGAAAATCCTCAAAGATTCCAATTCCTATCGTAGGATACTTCTGATTTTGGCCACCTTTGTTGATCAACGAATCAAGCAACAATGTCTGAATCAAATCAAACTAAACCCTTGATCCAGCCATCATCTTTGAGAAAACTCCCTGATTTCAAGCAATCAGTGAAGTTGAAATATGTGAAACTTGGCTATCATTACCTTATTACTCATGGGATGTTCCTGTTTTTATCACCTATTGCCGTCGTTATTGCGGCACAGCTATCTACATTCTCGATCCAAGATCTACATGATCTTTGGTACCATCTTAAATTCAATCTCATATCCGTGATCCTCTGTTCGACCCTCCTCGTGTTTTTGTTGACCCTTTATTTCCTTACCCGACCTCGCCCTGTTTACCTAGTGAATTTTTCATGCTATAAGCCTGATGATTCTAGGGAATGTACTAGGAAGATTTTTATGGATAGATCGAAGTTAACAGGTGTTTTCACTGAGGAGAGCATGGAGTTCCAAAGGAAAATTCTTGAGAGGTCTGGTCTTGGGGAGTCGACTTATCTCCCCGAGGCTGTCTTGAGAGTCCCTCCAAATCCGTGCATGGCTGAAGCAAGGAAGGAAGCTGAGGCTGTAATGTTTGGTGCAATCGATGAGCTGCTTAAGAAGACATCTGTGAAACCGAAAGATATTGGAATTCTGATTGTGAATTGCAGCTTGTTTAACCCAACACCATCCTTGTCCGCCATGGTGATCAACCATTATAAGCTAAGGGGGAATATTCTTAGTTATAATCTTGGTGGTATGGGTTGTAGTGCTGGTTTGATATCGATTGATCTTGCCAAACATCTCCTTCAAGCGCATCCTAACTCTTATGCTTTGGTTATTAGCATGGAGAACATCACCTTGAATTGGTATTTTGGGAATGATAGGTCAATGCTTCTCTCAAATTGCTTGTTTAGAATGGGAGGGGCAGCTGTTTTGCTTTCAAATAAAAGATCTGACTGGTGGCGTTCTAAGTACCAATTGGTTCATACTGTTAGAACAAATAAGGGCGCTGATGATAAGTGTTTCTCCTGTGTTACTCAACAAGAGGATTCTACTGGAAAGGTTGGGGTTTCTTTATCGAAGGACTTGATGGCAGTTGCAGGGAATACTTTAAAGACTAATATCACTACCCTTGGCCCTCTTGTTTTGCCCATGTCTGAACAGCTGCTCTTTTTTGCCACATTGGTGGGGAAAAAACTCTTTAAGATGAAGTTAAAGCCATACATCCCGGATTTTAAATTGGCGTTTGAGCATTTCTGCATTCATGCTGGGGGGAGAGCGGTGCTGGATGAATTGGAAAAAAACCTACAGCTTTCAGATTGGCATATGGAACCTTCCAGGATGACACTCTATCGATTTGGCAACACTTCAAGCAGCTCTCTTTGGTATGAATTGGCTTATTCAGAAGCCAAAGGGAGGATAAAGAAGGGAGACAGAACATGGCAGATCGCTTTTGGGTCTGGGTTCAAGTGTAACAGTGCTGTCTGGAAGGCTCTGAGGACCATAAACCCAGCCAAGGAGAAAAACCCATGGATGGATGAGATCCACCAGTTCCCAGTTGATGTTCCAAAGTTTTCAGCCATACAGTAGATGCAACAGTTCCATTGGTTGGCAGGGGTATGTTTCCGTGATGGTAACAGCAATCATCGAGTTATGAAGCCTTTCTCATGTATTTTTGCTTTTGCAGCAGATTTATTAGAGAGTGATTAGAGAGTTATGAACTCTGACTTACTAGTATAAGTTGTTTGGTCGTGACTTGAAACTAGGCTATCCTCCGTTGAGCAGAAAGCAATTCATTCATCCTATTTGTTGCAGTTGATGCTTTTCCTTTCTGACATTGCTCGTGTTGTTCTAGCTCCCGTTTTTAGAAATCTACTATGGCATTATATTCACCTTCTCGTCCCAGACATGATTGTTTTTATCACAATGTTCTGTTCTGGTTGCCAATTATCATAAAAATTGAAAGAAGATCATACAACACTGGGACAACGATGTTTGCTCTGATGATGGCTTGAAATTCGAATTGTATGAATTTTTGAAAACTCGGTTACCCATTACCAAGACATTGAAAGTATAAGCGATCAAATTTTTGTGGATTCATGGTACTCGTTTTAGAAGAAACATGGGAACTTGCAATTTGTACTCCAAACACCAAGGGTGCATCAGAATGCCAGGTATAGATGAAACATCATTGTAAAATTCTCAACAAGCAAAACAGCAAGAGCTCTTAGCAGTGCTCTTAACTCAGAGAAGCTGAGAAATAAAACAGGCATATCCTCAAACATTCTTTCGTTTAACCTATTTTAAACCGTGACAAAACATGAACATAAATTAGAGTAAAAACGAACAGGATAGTAATCGGAAATACATTCTAGCAACTCTCTGTTCGACCTAGAGGATTGTCTAACAACTTGCAAATTGTCACAAACGAAACCTACATTGTTCGGTTACTACCAAAAGGAAACCAGCTATAATCCAATCGAAGATGGACCGGGGGCCAATTATCACCCAATGTATACACAACACAGCAGTACATCCCATGGATTCAGTACAATGAACTGAAATAGCATTATTCCTTGGAGGATTTGTTGATAAGCGACTTGTGGATGTGAGGGATCACACCACCACCAGCTATGGTTCCTTTTATAAGGGTGTCTAGCTCTTCATCACCCCGGATTGCTAACTGCAAATGCCTAGGTGTTATACGTTTCACCTTCAGATCCTTGCTTGCATTTCCGGCCAGCTCTAACACTTCAGCAGTCAGGTACTCCAAGATAGCAGCAGAGTAAACAGCCGCAGTTGCACCCACTCTTCCATGGGCTGTTGCTCTTGTTTTCAGAAGGCGGTGGATACGCCCAACAGGAAACTGCAGGGATGGTATAGAATGAAATAGATGGTCAAATCTTTTATGTTTCCGGACAGGTATAAATGGCCAAATCTAGAAATGGAAATCTTTTGCTGATAACAGGGAAAAAGTAACAATAACCAATCCTCGGAGCCATAACAGCCATATAGCAAAAAGAGTACACACTCAGCAGCCGAGAAAAAATGATACTCCATATTTGTAACCAAGCTCAGGACTAGAACCTACAACCCAGCAACTATGAAGCAACTGTTTTCTAGCTGCATTTATTTCTCTGAACATGTGAGATCTAAAACAAAGTTGAAAGAAAGAGCACAGTGACATGCAAGTACAATAAGCATAAGACATGTAAAAGCCAATGGCCCTGGGAAGCATAAAGAATCAAAATTCTGATTTATGTTGATAAGCAATATAGGCAATGCACAAGAAGAGCCAAGATATCCACACCACTTTAGATAACATCACTGATAAAAAAAATTAACAAATAACTGATGACCATAACTTTTGGCTCCATGTATCTGACTGCTTGAAAAGTCTTTATTTAATGTTTTACTAACTTAAAGAATCTTTCCTGAGAATTTGTTGATGCCTGGAATCGATAAGTTCTACTACTCCACATTAATCACATTCTAAAATATCATGAAAGTTACTGGACCAAATGAGCCATCATTATTGCTTAACTTTAAAAGTCAATTGGTAAAACCTAAACAATTCCATAATGCTCTTCTGTACTTTATGAACCACCCATTTTAGTCTGGAAAGAATAGATACCTTAAAGTCCTCAATTGCATGCCCTACGAAAAAACATAATCACTTCTAAATCACAAAATTATATAACACCAAACTACATTTGTAAATCAAGCCTACTCCACCTGAATTGTATTCAATTTAACAAAATTCATTTCCTCTACAACCTCAAGCTACCCAAGCTCAATAAAGTCCTTGTTGAGCATCTCAAAGAACCAACCGAAATCCTAACAAGTAACACCCATCAATAATTCAGTATGATAAACACTCCTCAGAACACACCAAAAGATTGCAGAGGACAAAGATACAAGCTTTGTACACAACAACATCCAAGCTATAACATTAGTTGCGACTTTTTTATGGTAAGTACTTCTATAAGCCTCTGATTGCATTTGCATTAAAGAGATTTATGAAAAACGTGGATTACTCGAAAAATTAAATCCTTAAAAAACCAAGGGCTAGTTTTCTCTCAAGAGATTCACTTTCTCTCGAAGGGGTACAACATTCTCCTTTTGAGCCTATTTACAATATATTTTTCTATCATTCTAGTTCTAACTTTTTTACACCGATCCCTTGGCATCATCAATTCGGCTGACATGATGACTTGAGAAAATAAAGAAAATTCAGTATTTACTCTCAAATTTCATATAGCTTAGATTTCCAAACTATAAAACTCAAGCTCAACTAAGCCCGATGGTTAGCCAAGTCACACTAAGTACCAAGTTCCCCTCAATTTCACATATCTCAGTTTATACCCTCATTCACAAATTAAAAAAAAAATACATTAACACAAAAATTCAATAAAATTAAATAGCAAAATCACCATAGTTTCTCATGGCCCAGGTAATTATATATATATAGCACTTGCACTCTACATCTTCAATGAACCCAAGCAGGAAGCCAGAGAGCAGAACCAAAATCAAAACCCATTAAGAAAATAACTAAAACTCACCAAATAATAACCCTCCAAGCATATAAGCAAGTAAGATTAAAACTCAAAAACCCCATCCAAAGAACCCCCCCCCCCCCCCCAAAAGAAAAAAAAAAGACAAGAAGAAGAACCTGAAGACCAGCACGAGAAGAGCGAGAGGTGGGTTTTTTCTTGTCTTTATCTTTAGATTGAGCTGGGGTCTTGCTAGTTAACAATCCCTTTGCTCCTTTGCCTGACATCTTCTCTTCCAAAAACCAAAAACAGAGACCTCGGCCCTTAGATTTGTTTATCACAACGGAAGATGAACCCAAAATGGAACTTTATAAATCCTAGGATGGAAAGTTAAATGCTCTGAAGCCGAAATAATATTACGGAGACACCACTCGTTTTGTGGGGTTATTTATGGATTTTTGGGGGGTAGGAATGGTAATATAAACTTATCTTCTCATGACTACTAGTCAACGCAGTGGGAGATGAATCGGTTGGCAGTATAGGTACGTCCCTCAACTATTATGCTTCTGTCTTACTTACCCCTATGCTCCGCAAAAAAACGTAATTGGCTACTTTGACGTTTTTATTTTTATGGTTAAAAATATTTTTAGAAATTTTTGAAAATTACTTTTTATATATTTTTATTGTTTTATATTAAAAATAAATTTTAAAAAATAAAAAAATATTATTTTAATAAATTTTCAAATTAAAAACACTTTAAAAATTAATTACACCACAATTAGGATTTCAAACACTGGTTAAAGCTGCTTATATTTCTGTCTTCCTTCGCATCCTGTCAGATATATTTCCATCCCACTATCAACATGGTTGATTTGATCACAATGTAAGTTTATGGTGGCCAACTGTAATAGAAATTGATAGCAGATCATACAACACTGGGGTTAATAATGCTTCAAATTAAGTGTCAAATGGATTTTTGAAATTATGATTGCCCCTTACCAAGAAATTAAGCATTCTTTTGTTTAACCTATTTTAAAAACTTCAATAAAACATGAAAGGGAATTGTAGAGAGTAAAAATGAAATGAACAGTAACGGATTCTAGCAACTTTCTGTTCAACCTACAGGGTTGTCTCACAATTTGCAAACTGCCACAAATGAAACCATACGTTGTTCAGTTCCTACCAGAACGACAAGAAAACCAGCTATCATCGAAAAGAAAATGGGCAAATTATCACCCAATAAACTATCTCTGCCAATGTACACAACACAGCAATCCATCCCATAGATTCAGTTAATAAAACGATGGACAGCAAAAGCATTATTCCTTGGAGGATTTGTTGATAAGCGACTTGTGGATGTGAGGGATCACACCACCACCAGCTATGGTTCCTTTTATAAGGGTGTCTAGCTCCTCGTCACCCCGGATTGCTAGCTGCAGATGCCTTGGTGTTATACGTTTCACCTTCAGATCCTTGCTTGCATTTCCTGCCAGCTCTAACACTTCAGCAGTCAGGTACTCCAAGATAGCAGCAGAGTAAACAGCTGCCGTTGCACCCACTCTTCCATGGGCGGTTGCTCTTGTTTTCAGAAGGCGGTGGATACGGCCAACAGGAAACTGCAGGGATGATATAGAACAAAATAGATGGTCAAATCTTTTATGTTTCCAGACAGGTATAAATGGCCAAGTCAATGATCATTACTCAGGAAGTCTGCAAATTCCTAGAACACACACATCCCCTACTTGTACAAGCAAAAGTAACAACAATCAATCCTCAGTGCCATAATGGCCAAATGACAAAAATAGCACAATCAATTGTAATGCAAGAGGCTACTCCACAGTTGTAACCAAGACAAGACTAAACCTACAACCCAGCAACTAAGAAGCAACTGTTTTCTAGCTGTGTTTATCTCAATGGGTGTGATCTAAACAATGTTAAAAGAAAGAGCATAACGAGATGCAAGTACAACAAGTAGCGCAAGAGAAAAAATACCATGGTCATGAGGTGCATACAGAACCAAAGTTCTGATTTCTGAAGAGTTAAGCAATATAGTCAATGCACGCGAAGAGCAAAGATATCCTCACCACTTTAGATAATATTAATGATCAAACTGATAGCCAAAAGAACTTTTGGCTCCATATAATCTGAGTGCTTCACAATTCCTGATTATGTGTTTCTGAAAATTAGACCTGTGTGGAATTGATAAGTTATACCACCTCATACATATTATCATTGAAAGTGCTGGACCAAATGAGCCATCTGTAACACTTAAATTTAACAGTCACTTGCAAAACCTAAATAGTCACCGTAAAGTCGTCAACCATATGCCCTCTGAAAAAAGTAATCATTCAACATCCTCATCATCCATTTCAAATTATATATCACCAAACTATATTTCTAAATCACCCTTAGTCACCCTGATTTATATTCAATTCATTTAACAAAATTCAGTTCCTCTATAACCTCAAGGTACTCCAGCTCATGAAAGTCCTTATTGAGCAGCATCTCAAATAACCAACCAAAAACACATCAAAAGATTGCAGGGGATGAGGAAACAAACTTTCTTCATAACAACATCCCAAGCAATAACATTTAGTTGCGTCTTATGTATGGCATGTACTTCTATCAGCCTCAGATTGCATTCACATTAAAGAGATTTGTGGCATATATCGGTTACTCAGGAAACTAAATCTTAAGAAACAAAGGGCTAGTTGTCTCTCTAGAAACTGGATTCTTTTCCTTTTTCACCTTCTCTACAATTGCATTCTCCTTTGAGGCTATTTACATTATGTTTGCCTATTAATCTAGTTCTCACTCCTTATACCAAATCCTCAGAGTCATCAATTCAGCTGAAATGATAAGCAAAGGAACATAAAGAAAACCCAGTTTTTATTCTCAATATCAGTAGTTTAGATTTCCGAACTATAAAATCCAAGCTCAACTAAGCCCAATAGTTATCTTAGCCACCCCAAGTCTTAATCTCACATAAATCTCAAGTCTATTTTCTCTTTGCAAAATTCATCACTCAATTATAAAGACTAACAGCATTCTTTAAGAAACATATTAACACAAAACTTCAATAAAACTCACTAACAAAATCTTCTCAAGAAAAAACTTGCACTGAAAACTTCCATAAACCCAAGCAAGAATCCAGAACCAGAACCAAAATAAAAACAACCCAGGTGTAAGAAAAACTAAAACTCACTAAATAATCAAACAACCCCCCCCCCAAAAAAATAATAATAATAATAATAATAATAATAATCATGTAGGCATTAAAAAAAAAAGCAAAAATCCCAATAAAAGAACCCTGAAAAGAGAAAAAAGAAAAAAAGAGAGAGGGAGAGAGAGAGAGAACCTGATGACAAGTACAAGAAGAGTAAGAGATTGGTTTATCCTTGTGGGGTTACTGAACCAAGCAGGCCATCTGTACTTAACCTTAACAGTCAATTGGTAAAACCTAAACAGCTCCATAATGCTATTTGGTATCCTTATGAATAACCCATCTAGTCTGGAACAAATAGGTGCCCTAAAGTCCTCAAAACCTCAACTGTATGCCCTATGTAAGAACACAACTATTTAACATCCTCCCAATCCATTTCAAGATTACATACCGAAATGCATTCCTAACAATGCTTACTCCACCTAAGTTGTGTTCAGTTTAACAAGATTCATTTCCTCTATGGCTCAAGCTACCCAAGATCAAGAGTCCTTATTGAGCATCTCAAAGCAACAACCAAATGCCTACAAAGTCAACACCCATCAATAATTCAGCATAATAAATAATCTTTAGAACACACCAAGAGATTACAGAGGACAAGGATACAAACTTTGTTCATAACAACATCCGAAGCTATTACATTAAGTCGCAATTTTTTTTAGGTATGTACTTTTATCAGCCTTGGATTTTTGCATTTGCATTAAAGAGATTTATGTCAAATGTGGCTTACTCGGAGAAACTAAATTCCTTTTCCTTTTTTCTCCTTCTCTCCAATGGTTCCTGCATTCTCTTTTATGCCTATTTACATTATATTGGCCTGTTATTCTAGTTCTCACTTTTTACACAGATTCCTCAGCTTCATCAATTCAGCTGACATGATGACTTGAGGAAAGTAACAAAACCCAATATTTACTCTCAAATCTCAGATGGTTTAGGTTTCCAAACTATAAAGCCCAAGCTTAACTAACCCCAACAGTTATCTTAGTCGGTCACCCTGACTGCAAGTTTCTTCAATTTCACATAGATCTCAGTTTGTTTTTCTCTTTCACAAATTGATAACTCAACTCTAAACCCTAATGATATTCTTACAAGGGAAAAAAAAGCATTAACACAGTTGATTAACAAAATCAAAATAGTTTCTCATGGCCAGATAAAATAATAATTAAAAAAAAAACACAACTTGCAATCAAAGTCTTCAATAAACCCAAGCAAGAATCCAAAAATCAGAACCAAAACAAAAACCCATTAAGAAAATGACTAAAACTCACTAAATAATCAAAAACCCGTAATTAAGATTGAAACAAGAGCACAAACTCAAAAAACCCAAAAAAGAAACCTGAAGACCAGCACGAGAGGAACGAGAGGTGGGTTTTTTCTTGTCTTTATCTTTAGATTGAGCTGGGGTTTTGCTTGTCAACAATCCCTTCGCTCCTTTCCCTGACATCTTCTCTTCCAAAATCCAAACAGACTTTGGCTCGCTCTTGGATTTTCTTTAGATTTGTTTTATTGAGACAACGTAAGATAAACCCAGAAAGACTTTATATCTTGTACAGATGTAATTTAAATGCCCTGAAGACTTGTATTAAATTACGGAAGTTAATTTCAAGGAGTTTAAGCTTTCTGATCTATTATTTTGAATATTATTAATTTTTTTTACAATTAAAATTACTTCTTGAGTTTTATTAAACAATTTAAATACTTTTATACTTTTGATCACCGAACAATAATAGTTTTAATTTTACTATTCTTATTTTAACTAAATAAATTAATAAAACTAAGCAAAAGATTTTGAATTTTATTATCTTCATTATGACTAATTAAATTAATAAAATTAAACACAAGGATAATGATGAATTTATACAAGTTTCAAGTTTAAAGTTATTAAACATGCAAATGAGTTAAATTACTGATTTATCGAGTCAATTTAGAGGTTATGTGTCAATCATTTTAATTAAAATAACATTATTTATTTATTTTAATTGACTTTGTTAAGTTGGGTTAGATTAACCAAATCACTAAAAACTTTACCAAATCAATTGACTTTTATTATATCATATTTTTATCAATTTAATTTAAATTTCAATTCAAATCATAACTTTTTTTAGATCCACCCGCTATAACTTGACTTTAAAATGCGCAGCAGCAGCAGCAACATCTTGATTAGGTCAGTCTGATGATAACCCTATGTAATAATCAATGAAGAGAAAGTTCAAGCATTCTTAGAAGCAATCCAACAATTTCCTCCAATCATTTATTTTGGATCGAAGATTCTTCCATAGAAGGCTTAGAACCTTGGATATTTCATGCAAAAGGTCAAGAGCATCTTTTCCCTTCCCACGGGGGGGGATTAATTACGTCGTACTTTATTGGAAATTAATCCATAAATACATCCATTAAGTTTGACATAAATATTGTTGAGTTTTTTATTTTATACTTCGTTTTTTAATTCTTAAAAACATTTATTTTTTTTTAAAAAAAGGTTTCTTCAGTTTTTTTTTAAAAAGGAATTGAACTATCATAATAACAACTTAATTTAAAAAGTTTCGAGAATTCACTGTCACTTGTGAATCTTGAGGTTTTCGAAAACCAAAAAAAATAAAATTCGTAAATTTTTAAAAACAAAAACTATAAATGATTATAATTATCAAACTCCACCCAATTCAATAAATAAAAATAAAAATCTCATAACTTAAACTCAGCTAACGTTGGTTTTCAATTTTAACAAAAACAAATAAACTTTAATTTGATAAAATCATATTAATTAGGTCAACAAGAATAAGTCAACATCAATAAATTAAAAGACAAAATGATTTTTTTTTATTAAAAATAATTGTTCATGTTAACACGGCGACTATATATATATCAAGGCAACTCAACAATCCAATGATATGAATGCTTTCTACACCAAACCTGGACAACTGTGCAAAAGATATTTAATAATTTCAAACCATCTAGATTATCAGAAAATGACATAATATTCATGAAGATGTACGTACGTGTTCTCCTTCTCATCAAGAAAATTTAAGTAACAAAGACAAGATGAAGAAGAAAAATCCTTCCCTGCTCAGACATGATGTGAAGGTATGTTTATATATGCTCTTGAAATTACGGAGATATATAATTTTAGAATGTTCTAATTGATAGTTCCAAGATAATTAGTTAAACCAATTGATTATTATCCATTTCTAATGGGATTAATAATGATGTTAAAACCTAAAATTATTAATTATAGATCTCTCTAATCATGTATAAATGTGAAAAGCATAATGTTTCACAGTACTGAATATATATATATACACACACACACACACACACACACACACTATACTTACACCCATTAATTTTATGTAAAAAGAAGAAGAAAATATTTAGTAGGTAGCAAGCAAGCCTGAAAAAAAAAAAGGTTTATATTGTTAAAATAATTAAAATCAAATATAAAAAAAAGCTAAATATTTTAAATAATCTATATATTATAAATATTTAATCTTAACTTAAATATAAATAAAGTATATATAAATTAAATTGAAAGTATTTGTTTATCTTTAATAATTAAGACTATATAAATATTATTTAACACACACACATATATAGTATAGCCGATTATTAAATGCAAATCAAATAATTGATTACTAATTTTATTTATATAAAATATAAATTAAAAATGAGGTATACGAACTATTTTTTATGTGCTTGGTGGGTTTAACGGGAGTTGACAGCAAACACGGTCAACAGTCTCGCTTTTAATTAATTAACAGGGAAAACAGGTTGTCGATCGTGAAGTGTTTCTTGCTTGTCTCCATGGGCATCTTGTATCCATCTTTGACTGAGGAATATTAGCTTGTGTAAAATATCTGAAATCAGCTGGCTGACCTTCAATGAAGGGATACGTGCGGGCCTGAACTCAACATTTGTCTCCTTTTACGCCAGATTCATAGCATTATTATGAAGGGTCGGTCACTACTATATATAAAATCATCGAATAACGACGGAATTATTGATGTTATTAGTGATAAAATATCTTTATTTGCAGATAAGATAACCGATAGAATTATATATTTAATAAAAATAATAAAAAACATCAAGAAATATTATATCAGTTATTTTATTGGTAACATAAATTATCATTATTTACAGATGAATTTCCCAGAAGAAATATTTCGTTCCCAGTTTTCTTGAAAATCTTGTCAGTAAATTTGAAAGTATTATAGCTGCTAACAATCTCTCCCCCTTTCTTCTTCCTCTTACTCTTTTCATTTAACGGCATATTCCAATGGTTGTATACGAGAAATTATTGTGAAGGGTTAGTGGAGGAGAAACTAAATGTCTATAATGAATCTTCTAAAGAAATAATTTCGTGTTCTACTTCTCAAATAATGTGAGAAGACATCTCACTCAAAGTAGAACTAAGTACCTTGTAATGAGAACAATCATATTGTCACACTACAACAACCATTTAAAATACCAAGATTTGTTGCAACAACCTATGAAATTAATTGTATCGGGACGTGTGGACCGGTTCCATGCATGATTTTTCCACCAGTTCACATCTTTTTGCCCAGAGATCGACCCTACAGTTCATTTAGAGCAGTAGTTGAGGCCTGAGGGCTTAGTGGTTAACCAGAGACATCTACTTATTAGCCTAGGTGCATGGTATATCAATCGATACAATAACTAGCTGCATGGCCCAAGTGATTAATGGGTTAGACTTCTCTTCTTAATGGAGCCTGCATATTAGAGAGCGCTGGCTTTGGTATGATGAGCACAAGTCGTCGATCGCATGTAATGGAGCATCAAGCACGTTCCATTGATGACCATGCCTTATGTTCATGATGTTCAACACCTTGAAATTGTCAATGCCTTAATTAGATCACTCAACGGCGCCGATATTCAACTTGTAGATGAGATATGTCACACAGATTAGTTGATTTGTCCTATCTTTCGGTTGGCTTACCAATCAAAATCTAACAGCATTGACTTTTCAGAAAGGAACCCGAGAAGATTCATAATCCGGGGCTTCGGGGTAAATTGAAGATCAACAAGAAAGAAATTACTCCCTCCTGACCAGAGTTTAGTCTCATTTAACCTTTAACAAAGGTTAAGAAAGCGCAGATAATTGTACGTCACCTGTCTTTAGATTACTTCACACACTATTATAGTTAGCCATGGAAGTTTTCACGGTGCGAAAAGCGGATGCAACGATGCAACTTTGTTTGGTTGTGCTTGGCGTTGGTTGCTCATGTTAGCTGGACAACACAGGAGAGTATGATAGAAAATGATATCCATGAACTGATTTGAATCATCAGTCAAGAAATCTGCAGGTCACAAATGGTTTATACCAGGGCTTGAGCATTCAAAAGGCTTGTCATCACTAGTCAGCTTCTAAATCCTTGTCAGCTTGTCTAATCCTTAACATCTAGTGCAGGCAAAAGAACATCCTTGTACTGCAAGCATAATACAGCATGATTTCTTTGCATTGTTTACATTGAACAGGAAATTATACTTTCAATAAAATGTAACTAATGCAAGAGTAAAACATTATCTTCATTTTCTGTTGATTTAAGCACTTACAGCGCACCGTCTGAGGGAAGAGGTATACTCTATAATTCTTAAAAATGAGAAGGTCCAAATTCTCTGGAAGGTATAGAGTTGATTAACAATATGCTTAATTAATATTTAATTTATTGAACGTGTTGATAGGTACAAAATCCAATCAATACTATGGGTTATCCAGCTAACCCACATGACTAATCACATTGACTTCTCGCCCTCTTGCACATTTTTCTAGAAACAAATGTTCTCCTCGTCAAACCCTGTACAGGAAAACATGTGATGTTTGGTTATGTTTCATTCGAAATGGAAAAATCGAGGATGGAGGAAGACCAAGGATATATAAGCATAACTTACTGTTGAAATTCTACGTTAATTAATGGCGCTGAAGGGTCTGCGATGGTACCAAATGCGGGCGTGGCAAGGACAATGGTGGCACCGTCCGATGAAGGTCTTGACCTTGACGTTTGCGCACGATCCACAATCCTAACCTGAACCATCTGGTCCGGAAGGCAAGTTCTAGGAACAGCTGCACTAATACATCTCACCAAGTATTGTCTCCCACAGGCTGCACCGTTATCCCATATTCCCTCGCCGGCTGCGGCAAACATGTTGCTTGATGGGAATTGTGATGATGAATTTCCATAGCAGGCAGTGGCTGCATGCATTACAATCACCCAAGAAAGAAAAAAGAAAGTTAGGAAGGAGGGAAAAGTTTTTAAATTTCAGTTATGGAAGTTCTAGTTGTAGAGGTGGTAATGGCACTTACGTAAATATGGGGCGCTGTAGGCGGCACAAGTGCCAACATCGCCATATGAGAGTTGGAAGAGAGTTGCCAGGAGCAATACGAGTAGAGAGAGAGAGGTTGCGCTTGCGCCGAAGATTGACATGTTGATACAAGGAAATAAACCTTCTAAATATATTAGGCGTTCATCAGCAGTACATCGCTAGACTATAAATATATATATATGCACGGCTGCAATAAGCCAATTGAAAAGTCAACTTGTATACATGTACGTACATGAGGGATGTCAGAAATAATTAGTACAGCAAAAAATGGCCTGTTTTTTTAAATATTTAATTTTAATCACTCTAGATTTGATATGTTAACGTAAAACTTCACTCAAACAAAGTTTTTAATTGAATTAGATAAAATATTTATTTAATAAAATCTAGTTAATCCAGCTAAATTCAATTAAATTATGATAATTTTTTTAAAAAAACAAAACAAAAGTATTTTAGTAAAAATATTTTACTTGATTAACTTGATAACTTGTATGTTGATCCAAAACCCTTTTCAATTCATTTTTTGAATCGATATTAATAATTATGATTTTGAGTTTATATTAGCTATTGAAATCTTAAACTCTTAAGAAGTTTGTGGTAAGACAACCGCAAGGCAACGTCGCTAAAACATACAATATTTTACTAGAAGTGCAATTCTAATTGGATGGTTGCCTATAAACCTAAATAATGTCCTATGATATGCCGACTTCGAGAAGGCATAAAATTGGCCGTCTAACAAAAAAAAATAAATAAATAAATTGGCCGTCTAGGTAAATATAAAAGCTGAAAACGTACCAACTAATAAGGGAACAAAATAAATAAATAAATGTTATCAGCCGGCTCTTTGCTCAACGCCGGCCTCCGGTGTCTGCTGAGACTGGGCATGTATTTGCCGTCTCAGGGACGAAGTTTTCACCGTCTTGATCTGGTGCCATTTCTTTGCATAAGGTTCATGTTGAATTTCATGAGCTTTGCACACATATTAAATAAATAAATAAAATTGAAGCAATGCATCGAGTGGTCTGTGGCTATTTCTTAATTTGTTTGGAGTGTCTGGCTCCATTAATTAATTTCTCTCCAAAAAAAAAAAAGATTTTACGCATCTCTGAATGCTCAGCATGTGCAGATGGGCTCTGGGATTTTTTTTTCTTGTGGGATCATACATATTTACCTGGCATTTTGTAGAGAATGCGGGAGATTAAGGGATTGGAATGTGAGATTTCAAGAATCTGTGTTTTTGCTCGTACGAGAATACAATATTAATATTAACGCGATGTATAATAAAAATGAAGAAAATTTTATAAATTCTTAAATTACAAAGATTTATATATACTGCATGTGATGATTTAATATTAATGAGATTTTGACATTCTCAAATGTGCTCGTATATGAATTCTAGAAATAAAATTAGTTTCCTCTTGGCTAATTTAAGTTGGGAATTTTTTTTTGTTAAAAATTAATTTTTTATGTTTTTTGATCATTTTAATGTGTTAATATCAAAAATAATTTTTTAAAAATAAAAAAATTATTTTAATATATTTTTGAATGAAAAATATTTTGAAAAACAAGCACTACTATACTCTTAAATACCTTTATAATCTAAAATCCCAAATTTCTCTTGCTAAATTTCACTTCAAATATATATTGTATTGACGTTATTTTCTTTCTTGTTCTTCTATAGGTGATGATCGATGAGATATGAAGAATTTTTTTTTAATTTTTGTTTAATTAGTTTTTTATTCAAAATCTAAATTCATCACATTTGATTAAGAGATTTACTTAAAAAAAGATGGATCTCTAGGCCAGTTCATAAATTACCAGGTAAACTAGTTTTTATTAAAATAACAATATTTTTTTTACAAGATATTGACATGATTAAGATTGATCAAGTATATTGAGCCGCTAAAAATTCAAGAAAATTATAATTAAATTAATATTTTATTTGATTCAACTAAAATAGATTAGATTTTCAATTTCCCATATCAATGCATTAAATAAGAACGAGCATAATAACTATTCCTTATGCTTATGCCATGGTTTGATCTTGGGACCTCCCAAATCCTAACGGCAGGAAGTTTTTTTAGGCACATTCTTAAAACTATTTGATTCTATATATGTTCATACCTATTAATTAAATTTTAAATAAACCATTTTCAATTGACTATGTTCAGAAAGGTGACAGTAAAGTTAAAATGGAACCCTAGAATGCTGTTTTTATGATAAATAACTTGATCACTCTATTTCTTCATCAATCCCATTCCCCTCCATAAATATATTGATTAATTAACCTAGCTAGAAACTACACTCAACCAATTAGTCATCCTTGTAATTTTCAATTTTGTTTTTTCTTCCTGGCCTTACCTCACCCAACAAGATATATGATATTTGCTGTTCATGTTTTGGTTCCATGTGTATGTATACGACAATAACATAGAGAGCAACACTAACTTGTAATATCATTATTCAACAATATTCCATGCACGAAGCTAGCTAGAATGGATGCGAGGAGAAATATTAATTAATTTTTTTTAGTTTAACGTGGGTGTTCGGGTCAGCTTGCATGCACCTTAACTAATTTTATGAGTCCTGAAGTTAACGACCATATAAGCCTCCAGTGGTCATCATATAAGCAACCACATGGTTCAAACATGAGACCACAAAGAGAGCAAATCTCTTGGTCCAAGTTTTTACCACTGCACCACCATCTAGATAGTTAATTGAAATATCAGCTTCCGTCGAAAAGCCTTGCCTATAAAAAATAAAGGTTTAGAAAGTACCTGGAATGTTTTCAAGGTCATGGAAAAGGAAGCTGAATATGGCTTAATTTGTTTTTATATTTTAAAAAAATAATTTTTTTTCTTCAAAATAATATTTTTTTAGTATTTTCAGATCATTTTAATATGTTAATATCAAAAATAATTTTTTTAAAATAAAAAATATTATCTTAATATATTTTTAAATAAAAAATAATTTAAAAAACAACCACAATAATATTTCTACATACGTTTTTTATAGAGCAAAACGTTACATGATATTGCACTCGAGCAACCTTGTTGCCCACACGGCAAGGTTGGCTCAAACATTATTATTTTATTTGATGCAAGATGTTTCTTACATGTACGCATAATTTTGTTTTTAAATACAAGACTTATGTTCTAACGTATTAACTCATGGTTTTTTTTCTTTCTTGTTCTGGAAAGAAGATGAGACTTGTTTTTTTCCCTCCCTGGGATGAATAAATATGGAGACTAGAAAACAAGGATGAAAAAAATTTGATCCAGACTCGATGAATATCAACTCAATTTAAATAGTAAAGTATTTTTTAAATAGTTATCTTTTTCAAATAAATAATAAATATGGTATAAATATTGTTAAATTTAACTTGAAATTGGCTCAAACCTAACATAAAATTTATATTTATATTATATATATATATAGGTAATTTATGAATATCTAAATTTTTATCTAATAAATAATAAAGAAAATATAGATATCAAGAAATCTAATTCATGGATATCCATTGTAATCCCGTGTATGTTTTTATGTGCACATAAATTTAAATGAAACCTAATATTGTATCCAAAAACTTTTGATATTTTTATTAATTTTCACTCTAAACGTGTTGCCTTTATAAGAGTTAAAAAAAAGAAGGAAGAACATGAAAGGCTTAACATAGGGATAATTATTTTCGGTTCGGTTCGGTTTTTATCAAAAAAAGTAATCAAATTAATTTTTTTTTTAAAAAACCGAAACCGGTTCAAACCGACCAGGTTCGGTACGATTTTTTAGGGCAAAAACCAGTTCAAACCGGTTTGGCTTGGTTTTCTCGGTTTTGGCTCGGTTTTTTCGGTTTGGCTCGGTTTTTTCGGTTTGGCTTGGTTTTTTTCCGGTTTTTTCGGTTTCGGTTTCGGTTCGGTTCGGTTTTTTTAGTTTTTTGCTTATAAAACCGAAACCGAACCGTCTGAGTTTTTTAAAATTTTAATCGTTTTTTTTCAGTTCGGTTTTTTCAGTTATTTTTTTTTCCGGTTTTCTCGGTTTAATCGGTTTTTCGATTTTTTCTCACCCCTAGCTTAACATATTCTTTTATGAGAAACATGCTTTATCATCCATCAGAAGAGAAATTAAGAGTAAAGTTCAATACAACCATCTAGGTGGTGGCTAGTGGTAAGAGCTTGGGATCAAGAGGTTTGCTTCCTCTGTGGTCTCAGGTTCGAGCCCTGTGGTTGCTTATATGATGGACACTGAAAGCTTACATGGTCGTTAACTTCAGGGTCTGTGGGATTAGTCAAGGTGCGCGCAAACTGGTCCGAACACCCACGTTAAACTAAAAAAAAAAAAGAGTAAAGTTCAATACTCTGAAAATTAAAGGATAGAGAACAATCCTCCATACAAATAATTTCATCGTCTCTACAGCAACCTAGAGTTGCAAGACCGAGGGTTTTTTGGAAGTATCACACCTTGTACAGAAGCACTCGAGAAGCTGGAAAGAGGTTGACATTGAAAGAATATATCATCTGCAGCCATTGCTTCTTAGGGAGTCATTTTTGTCTTCCCTGTTGGTCATTCTTTGAGCTTGAAGACAGTCTCTGTTTCGAGGACAATCTTGAAAAACCAGCTTCAAGCACCATGGATGATGCATATCGAATGGCTAAAAGCTCCCCTAGGAAGGCTCAACAATTTAAGTGGTGGGGTGGGTAGATTTGATGCTGATTAATTTACGGTTTGAATTTTAGCTGGGGACTTCTTCTACCAAGTGGTCCAAGTTCGTTGTCTTGGGCTCCTTTAGCTTTGGTCCATGAGCCCGTTCTCAAAACATTTTCGGGGAGTGTTCAATAACTTTTTTTTTAATATATTAAAATAATTTTTTTATATTTTTATATTTTTAACCTAATATATTAAAATCATTATAAAACACTAAAAATATATAAATTTAATTTCTTTTCAAACTAAAAATATTCAAAAACAGAAACAAAAGCTCTTCAAAACACATTATTTATGTGTGTTTTTTTTTTATTCCTACTCGAATATCCTCACATCCTTTTAAATAGTAAGACTAATCACATTCGATGTTCGTGGTTGTCCCTTTCAATAAATATATTTTCTGGGGATCCAACTTGTATTCTCATCCTTGCAGATATACCAATACTTTAACCACTAAATCAACACTTCATTGATCATTTATTGTAACATCACTTATGTGTGTTTGATAATACGATAATTTTTATAAGTGATTTTTTAAAATTTAAAATATATCAATTTTTTTTAAAATTAACATATTTAAAATATGTTTAAAAATATTAATTTAATATTTTTTAAAATAAAAATCCGCAAAACAATAACTTCTTAATGGCCTCAATCATTTGTTTTTCATTGCTAACTGCTATATTTTTTCGAGGGCTAATTACAAAATGGCTACTACTCTATTACATTGTTCACAATATTATCATGTGTCAACTCCAACCCTTAATTTTCTATTAATATTACCTAAAGATCTCAATGAAACTTTTTATACTGTTTTTTTTTAATAATTAATAAAATCATCAAATAACTCATATTCCTGACACACTTATTTTATCTATTTTAGTTTTTAAACTTGATTCTGGTAATTAATTTATAAAAAAACTTGAATTTTGATTGAGCAAATTAATATGAGTTGATAAAAAAAAATATTTTTTTAAAAATTTAGAATATTATTGTTTTGATTAAAAAAATAAAATAAAATTTCAATCAGTTAATTTAGATTATAAGTCCTTTCACCGAATTAAATCTAGATTTATTTTTACAACATTTAGCCCAAAGACAAATTATTCTATTCAACAAGGACTAATTAAGCCATTAATCCCTTTTGTTTTAAGAAACATAAAATGAAGTATATAATATGAAAATATTTATGAGAAAAGAAGATATTTTTGAAAATAAAATAATATTAAATTAAGCACGATTAACACTAGTAAAAGGATTGATTAGTTATATTGTAAAACTAAAAAGACTATTGAACTTATTTTAAAAACTAGAGGGACTAATTTTATAATTTACTCCATGACTTACTAGATAAGTCAGTCGCCCGAAGGAAATTATAAGACAACCGAATCTACGTCGTCGTTTCAACACAGCACGCATAAAGTTTCCCCTACTCCATCAACTAACTAGTCGCTTGTTCACAAAGACAGAACACATAAACAGAAGAGGAGAAGAGAAATCGAAGAAAACAAGAAAGAATGGAAGCACCAAAGACAATCGAGCATCAAATTGGAGAAGTCCATGATTCTCTTCGTTTCGGCCTTGATACCAAGAGAGGCGACATCATTGGATCTCACCCTCTTGAATCTGCCTTGCTCTCTGTAATCATTCCTTGTCTTTTCTGGATTGAAAATATGTTAATTTTGTACCATTTTTTCCCTTTTTTTGTCTGTTTAGTATATTTTATGGAATTAGTATGATAATGGGGTTTAAGGGTTTTGTCTGAATAGATTGTTGAAATTGAAGTTGGTTTCTTTATGTTTAAGAAGGTAATAATTTTAGGTTTTCTTTAGGTGGAGAAAAATCAAGAGGACATGAAGAGAATAACCCTTGCAAACGCTTATGGGGCAGCTTTTCTTGTTCAGATGGGTATCGAAAGGCAGATGCTTTCTAGGTATGTGTTTTTGACTGATTGATTCTGTGTTTAAAAAATAACCTGTCGCTGGTGACTGTTTCTTGGGTTTTTTGTGTGTGTTTTAGATAATTAAAAGAAGGTTTTTGTTTAGTTGTCAATTTGGGTTTTATTTGTATCCCCAAGCTTTTCTTTTTTTTAATCTGAAAAGTGCAATGAGATTGTGCTTTAATTTCAGACTAGGGGAAATTTAGCTTAAGTGCTTTGTTTACAGGAGCTAAGGACTTTAGATTATCAATACAAGGGCATAAAGGCTGAAATGGGATGGATCTTGCTTAACATTGCTTTGCATTTTAGTTGTTTGAAGATGCTTATCCTGTACTGATTGGATGTGAGCTTGAGGGTTGGAGACCTGAACAGTTTGCTACAGAAAGTAGCAATTAGTATGGAGTTGTTATTTTCACATATCGTTTGGTTGTTAGATGCCCACGAGGGTGTCATGGTGCTACACTTAGAGCCATATTAGGTAGGAGTGTTCAACTGTTGTAGTTTTGGGCAAGTTGTTAACGTGAATTTGGATCATCTGCACCTAAATCCTTACCGTTGGAATTTTTAATTGCTGTCTGTGGTGTCATCCTGGGATACTACTGGTTTCGAGGGGCTTATTATTAAAATCCAGGAGTATATTCTCTTGACCTATCATTACAATTAAGAATTAAGAGCAGCATTATCCACACTGTATATTGAAAAACTAAACAGGTGGATGCTGTATAGTTGTTACTATGACCACTCATGCTGAAATGGATACTTTGACACGAGGCTTGGAAGATTGCTTCTTCTGAAACTAGGTCATATAAGTTCACTCATAACTTGCACATGCGCATGTTGTATCCCAATTTTGTCCAAAATTTGCTGGGGCTTCCTCTTCTTTTGCTGTGGTTCTCCACACACACAAATGCACACATAAAATATTCAAAGTTGTACAGTTATCAGATTATGCTGCTATTTTTGCATTATTCATCTGTGTGAACTTTGCAGATTCCGGAGGCCACCAGGACCAATTCCATCTTCAATGCTTGGGCTGGAGGCTTTGACCGGAAGTTTGGAAGATTTTGGTTTTGAGGATTATCTGAATGGTAACTACTTCTATTTGCTAACCACAAAGAAAGTTATTTTCAATTTGATAGTATTTGATTATTGCTATAAAAGCTGCCTTCTCATTTTGAGTTGGTTAGATTTTGAATTCACACCTACTTTCATTTCAATAAAGTATTTGAAAAAATCATCATCCTCATTCATAATGATCAAAGGTAGGCTGATTGTCTTTCATTGGATTTTAGGGTTCTGCAGTTGATAAAACTGTCAATGATCTTTCATGTAATTTTGGGGATCCATTAATTTCATTTGCATCACATATCTTTTTCTTTTTGATAATCATTTTTGTTCTAGTACGTTAATTACACAGATTGTGTTCTCAATTTGGGGTTTCGAGGATAGATGTAATTATTTTGCACTTTAGTTAGTGTGATAGATAAATTGTAATTGGTAAAAACATTCTAAACATGGGCTGTATTTATTTTTTTGTGAACTCCTGATTTGGTCCTGGTAAATTTGGCATATGCTTTCAGATGAATTGGCATCTCACATGTGTTTTTGCTCTAACTTCTACTGATGAGTCCTTTCTGTGTTGATACTTGCAGATCCTCGTGAATCTGAAACTTTACGTCCAGTGGACATGCATAGTGGGATGGAAGTTCGTCTTGGAATATCAAAAGGACCAGCCTGCAAAAGCTTCATGTGATCTGATGAGCATTTCAGCAAAGCCTTTGATTATTTGTACTCGAGATATTTGGTTAAGACGTAGGAGTAATTTCTATAATGAATTTGGCTGTGTTAATGAACATCGAACTCTGCAATTTTATGATAATGGCTTTGTGATTTGGTACTCTTATTGATCTATTATCGCTATCAATGTTATTAGAATATCTGTTTTAGCCCGGGAAAACATAGTGAGAGTGCAAGTAATAGCAAACTTAATATTAGTGATCCAAAAACTAATTTTCCAGCAAAATCAACATATTGCATTCCATTTGAATCCTTTGAAGAACTCGCCTGCTGTTATATAATCTCTGCAGTAGCAGCTTGCCTAGCTTTCATACTTCTTCGAAATTTGAATTCATATATCTATCTATAACTAAACCTGGATGTTTCTCACCTTTTCTACAGGGATACACCATTGTTTTTCCTTTTTGAACATCAAAATCACTTTAGATCATGAAAACAAACTTTTTCAGTTTCGCTTTGAGTGTTATAATTTAAAGTTGAAATTTGTTCTCATCTTTCAATCTTTAGGTGTCACTTTAATTATGTCATATATATATATATATATATAGAAGTATGGGTTAAAGCATTATACACCTTAATAATTTCATTTCAATATGAATTTGTTGGAAATCTAGCCTATTTAGGTTTAGAAAATAGTCCTTTGTGTTTTCTTTTTTCATTTTCTGGTATATTCCTAGTTTTCAAACATGTTTCATTTGATTTCCTATTCATTATTTACTCCCCGCACAAATTGATTGGAAGGCCCATTAGAAAAGCCCATTTCCATTCAATGCCTTGCTACTAAATTAAGGCCTAGACCCAGCCCATAAAACACCAACGTTGAACTTTCCAAAAATAACTTGGCCTTTCCATTTTCTTATTTCTTTCCTTTTTTTTTTTTTTTCAAACAGTTGATACTTGATACCTTATCAACCTTAAAATAGGCTCAAATTATGCTCCCTTTGTCTTCTCTCCACTTACTCGTCTAAATTTCATTATTTTTTGCGCTTATTCCAATCATTTTTTAGAATAACCCTTTTTGGCAACTTTTCTTGTTTCTTATCTGCAAGAAATCTGGAATTTTTTTTACACTTTTTAAGCCATTAAGTTTTGATCAATCAAGTGAGCTTTTAAACAATCAAGCATTGATCTCTTTGTGTTTTTTTGGGGAAAATAGTGAACTCTTAGAGGTGGGATTTTGTTATTTTTTCTGATGGGTACTTCTGTTACTCAGTACCCATATGGAATTACTTCACCTTCTTATGTAGAATTTGGTCACAAATTGGAGATTTCAAGCTCTAGTTTTCCTTATAAGGTGGAATTATCAAGATTAAACTTGTATCCTAGTTCTGTTTCCACCACAAACTCCAAGGTATGTGAGTAAAGCTTGTGTCTTTATAATAATATTGCACAATTGATTAGTCAATTTTTTAGGAAAGAAATGAAACGAAACCCCCTGTTGAGCATATTGTAATGTGACGGAGAGAAGGAGATAATATAACTTATGTGCTAGTGGCAATTTTGTAAATAAGGTAGTTTTGTTTTGAAAATTTTGATTACCTTCAATGGCTAATTGTATGGATTTAAGCAAACTGGATAAGTGTAATTTATAGAATAGATGATTGAAAGAATTTGATGATCAGTGAGCTTGTTTGTTTATATATGATATTGGTTTGCATTCTATGGAGCCACACCTAGGAAACTAGTGATCCTTCTCGTATTCCATTTAGTGTTGGTCATGGACAAGTTTACTACATGTATCCAGGATGATGTTCCTAGGTGGATGCTACATGTAAAGATTTTTACGGTAAAGCATGAATATCTGTAAGAGTTAAGGTTTAGAATCATGTCGGTTTTTTTCTTGATACAGGTGCGTGTTAGACGAATATGTGCTCTACCTGATATCGATGATATATTTTCTGATCTTATTGCTACACCATTACTTGACGTGGTTGAAAATCCTATCCACTTGAAGAATTTAACCATTAAGGTTAGTTCATGAACTTTCTGCATTTACCATACATCTTTCACGCTATTAATACTTCAGCTTATTGACTCGTTGAGGATTGATATATGCAGGAACTGAAACTATTAGCTAGTGAAATACGATCAGAGTTGTCTTCCATAATGTCAAAGACACAAAATGACTTTAAGGCCAGTTTGGCAGTGGTTGAACTGACAGTTGCAATACACCATGTTTTTCATGCTCCAGTGGACAAGATACTGTGGGATGTTGGGGAACAAGTAAGATTCGCAGCTGATTCCTTTCTTTATAGAGGACTGTGTAGTCATCAAAGAGCAGAAGATAGCGTGCTTAGTGCGGTTTGTTTGTTCCTTTGTGTTGTGCATCCCTATAGAAGTGTTACTAGCATGATTATTTTCTTTTCTAAATATTTTTTGGAGTGGGGGTGGACTGGGGATTTGTTGATGTTACTGGCTGGGCAGAGTCTGAACCAAAGAATATTTCAAAACAACTGGCCTTTTGTATATGGAAATGGTTAGTTTTGAGTGACCATGTGGTCCACTTTTTAAGTCAGTTCCTTGTTCTTTGTCGGCAGACATATGCACATAAAATTCTCACTGGAAGGAGATCTCTTATGCATACGCTAAGACAAAAGGATGGTCTTTCTGGATATACATCCCGGTCTGAGAGTGAATATGACCCGTTTGGAGCAGGACATGGATGCAACAGTATTTCTGCTGGAATTGGTAAAATGCCGTGCTATCAGCTTCTTATGCTTTTCTTAATTTTTTTGCTCACTTGCCTGAATGAGCACCCTGTCCAGAAGTTCTTGCACTGTATTTCACATATCCACCGTGATTAAATCTTTTTTGCCTGTGCTTATACCCTGGTAATATATTAGTATGTGTGCTATCCTGCCAACCAATGAGATCACCTGTCCAAGTTTGGGCTGTTAACTATAGCTCATAAATTGTTGTTATCTCCAAATCAAGTTGTAAAACTCTTGCTTAAATGCTTCAGAATTGCTATCAGAATCAAACCTAAAAAATGGAATTTGATTAGTTTATCACCAGGCATGGCAATTGCTCGTGATATTAAAGGGAAGCGGGAACGTATTGTTACAGTCATTGGCAATGGCACAACCATGGCTGGTCAGGTCTATGAAGCAATGGGTAATGCAGGCTATTTGGACTCAAATATGATTGTGATTTTAAATGACAGCCGACACTCTTTACACCCCAAGATTGAAGAGGGCTCCAAGACTTCAATCACTGCCTTTTCTAGTACACTAAGCAAGCTCCAGTCAAGTAAATCATTCCGGAGGCTCAGAGAAGTTGCGAAGGTACTTTCAGCAGTTTTCTATTTGCCTACATGACTAAGCTTGTATTAGGACCATTATCTGACTAGCTTGGTTAGGGAGAATGGAAAATTTCTATAATTGAGAATACATTTTTTTGAGGTAATTTAGAAATCTCTATTGCAATAAGTAGCACAATAAAATTCACCATCAGATTTAATATCTTGTCCTGACTTAGTGCTTTATTGTTTTCATTAAATTGAATGCTCTTTTTTTTTCTCCTCTTTTTTCCTTATCAAGGGTGTTACCAAGAGGATAGGTATGCATGAATTAGCAGCTAAAGTTGATGAGTATGCACGTGGTATGATGGGTCCTCTGGGATCAACTCTCTTCGAAGAACTTGGATTGTACTACATAGGCCCTGTTGATGGGCACAATATTGGAGAATTGGTTTGTGTTTTACAAGAAGTGTCATCTCTGGATTCAATGGGTCCTGTCTTGATACATGTAATAACTGAAGAAAATCAGTGTACAGAATATAAACAACCTAGTGAGGCAATGGAGAACCAGCAGGAAGGTATGTTGAGTTCTTATACTTCAATCAACATTGAGTTTTCATAGTGACTATCAATTCTGTGCATTTATGCTTCGTTCAGGATCAGGCCTTAGCTGAGAAAAGGAAATTTGAATTCTGGTCTTCATTTTTAAGTTTTAAGAACCCAGGACTGGTTATTTGCTCTACAGATTATTAAGTATAGGTGATAATTTTAATTCTAAATTAATGCATATATATTCTTTAAGTTGCAGATTGCTTCAAATGTTCATGTCTAGGCCAGGCTAAGATTTATTTATTTATTTATTTTTGATAGTTGAAGATTATCATTGATCAAAATGAAACTAAAGTAGGAACCCGTCCTGCTTAAAGAGCCATGCTATCAACAAATGTACAAATTCTATCAGAACAAGAACTAAAACTAGTTTAAGAGATCACTTATCAGTTCTGAAGAAACAGAAGAACTGCCACGTGCTACACAAATCAGCGTGCTTACAGCTTTCAATTGCCTCTTTCAGAATTCTGGATTTATGCAACCTGTTATGAACAAAACAAATAATAAGGCTTGTCATGTCTAAGCTTTATCTTGTATATGCTTTTAGCTGCCAACTAATCAATGATTAAGATGCTGTGCAACAGTGCAAGTTTTATGAATATCCATCTGTGAGATGTGACATGTGTCCACAAGTACCTCTAGTTTTTATGTTTGGAGTATGAGGTACCCATTTGTGTTGAGGCTCAGTTTGTGCTATGTTTACTTAGCCACTAGCATGTCTGGTCATCCTCTTTGAAATATCAGACAGGCAGGACATCTTGTAGCTGACTGTTCAAACCCAAAATTTTAAACTTTTATTTAATTTTCTCTGGTGAGTGATGCAAATGGACAGACTCTTATTAGTGTTTGTATTTTTAATTCGTTATATAACCATGGGGCTGAATTGTTTCATAACAGATGTAAATTTGTTTGTGTGAGTTTACTTGAAAGACATTTCTCCCATGTGTATTAATTGTAGATGCCAAATTACCTCCCCTCACCATGGCTGAGTGACCATCCACAGTTCTGTTTTGGCTTTAGTGTAATTTTTTCTTTTTTAATTCATCAAGTTCCATTCTAATAGTTTTTCCATTTTTGCAGGTTCATTTGATTCCAATGAATTACTATATAGTATGCATGCTCGAACATACAGTGATTGCTTTGTCGAGGCTCTGATCATGGAAGCAGAGAAAGACAAAGATATTGTGATTGTTCATGCAGGAATGGAAATGGATCCATCATTTCAACTATTTCGGGAAAGATTTCCAGACAGATTTTTTGACTTGGGAATGGCTGAGCAACATGCAGTTACATTTTCAGCTGGCTTGTCATGCGGGGGGTTAAAGCCATTTTGCATAATTCCTTCTGCTTTTATGCAGAGAGCTTATGATCAGGTCTATCTCTCTCTGCTTGTGTCTGAAATTCTGTGTGTGCTTGCGTGCATGCAAGTGTGCCATGAATACTGTAGAATCAGATCCTGCCAGATTTTCATTTTAAGCTAGTAAGATTTGTAATTCTTGTTGATTCTTCAAGGGAAATAGGATAGCGTGATGTCAAGTTTTGGAAAAATAATTGTAAAATTAATTGCAGGAAAAATCTTAATTTCTCTAGAATGTTGCTCTGTGGCTTCTCCAGGTGGTCCATGATGTAGATAGGCAGAGGATTCCAGTTCGTTTTGTTATTACAAGTGCGGGACTGGTAGGATCTGATGGTCCAACTATGTGTGGAGCATTCGATATAACATTCATGTCATGCTTACCAAACATGATTGTTATGGCACCATCAGATGAGGATGAGCTTGTGGACATGGTGGCTACTGCAGTCCATTCTGATGATCACCCAATTTGCTTTCGGTATCCAAGGGGTGCCATTGTTGGAACTGATCATTATACACGTAGTGGTATTCCCATTGAGGTAATCCTTTTAATATGCCGTACTTGTTTACTTTCCCTTGCTTTTGATATCAGCCTTCCTAGAATGATTTTAGTTTTGATGCTCAGAAAAAGTGTATTAGCTTTCCTAAAATGATTTTAGTTTTGATGCTCAGAAAAAGCGTACTAGTTTTTGCTAATGACTGTTCAAAAAAAAAAAGTTATAAAAAAAAGAGCTAGAACTGATGTTTTGTCATGCCCTCTATAATTTGTGACAAGATAATTAATGCATCTTAGGAAAATTGATTCACTATTCACAGCTTATCTGTCCACAATGGTGTTCAGTTAATTTACTTGGCATGGTTCAGAATTTCTCTGATATTATTGATTAAGCCTTTTTCAAGTTTTCTTTTAATTTTCAGAACTTTATTGATTTTAGTTTTGATGCTCAGAAAAAGCGTACTAGTTTTTGCTAATGACTGTTCAAAAAAAAAAAGTTATAAAAAAAAGAGCTAGAACTGATGTTTTGTCATGCCCTCTATAATTTGTGACAAGATAATTAATGCATCTTAGGAAAATTGATTCACTATTCACAGCTTATCTGTCCACAATGGTGTTCAGTTAATTTACTTGGCATGGTTCAGAATTTCTCTGATATTATTGATTAAGCCTTTTTCAAGTTTTCTTTTAATTTTCAGAACTTCATTATAACTGCTGATTCCCATGACTTCCACAAGTTTTTTTGGGTCACTCTTTTTTGTATAATATTAGTGAATGAGCACAGAGTGTTCTTATGCACCCACACCCTGTTTGACTACTGTTTATGTGGAGCAGATTGGAAAGGGAAAAATTCTTATAGAGGGTAAAGATGTTGCTTTGCTTGGGTATGGGGAAATGGTTCAGAACTGCCTCAGAGCTCGGGCCCTTCTTTCGAAACTTGGCATTGAGGTAACTGTTGCTGATGCAAGATTTTGCAAACCACTGGACATGAAGCTTCTCAGACAGTTGTGTGAAAACCATGCCTTTCTGGTCACAGTTGAGGAAGGTTCTATTGGAGGATTTGGATCCCATGTTTCACAGTTCATTGCCCTTGATGGACAGCTTGATGGAAGAACTAAGGTAATAATTTCACACGGACAGATAATATCAATAGTTTGTTTTTACTAGGGAGAGATGTATCATATGCTTCCTGGAATACAAACACTGCCGTTGGAGTAATTTTTGAGCTGCAGACGATATTGATTGATGTCAATTCATTACTGATGCCTATATATGATTATGATAGGCTCTTATTTAGAAACTGAATACTGCATTAAACTAATTCTTTCCTAAAAGCAATTTTTTCCTGTATGACTTCTTCAGTGGCGACCAATTGTTTTACCAGACAAATACATCGAACATGCATTGCCAAAGGAACAGCTCGCTCTTGCTGGGCTGACTGGACATCATATCGCTGCAACAGTGCTAAGACTGCTTGGTCGCACCCGTGAAGCTCTGCTCTTAATGTGCTAAAAATCTTCTCCCTCCTGCACTGTCAGAAGCAATGCTCTTGCCGAACCTGCCTTGGAAAAGAGGGCTGAAAACAGAAGAAGCCCAAGATGACTTCAAGCATGCACAGGTCTTTTTGTAATTTCTTGTTAGTTTACAGGTTTTGATGTAAAATTAGATTTTCTATTGTATAAACTTGTAAACCGACAGATGAAAATATATGCTTGTAACCTTCAGAGCAGCTGTCACTGCATTTATCTTGATCTCAGTTTTCTCTCCTCCACATTTCTTTCTTCCATGAAACACATCCATGCATGGTAACAAAGTAAAGGTCTGACCTATCTGTGAAATAATTCCTAAGGGTTCGCACAAAAATGAAGCACAAGCACCAATGCACGTCACCCTGTTTACTATTTGCGGGAATTCCTACCCTAGGAGAGCCAAATATTATCATTTATCATTATTCAGTGCATTCAGTGTTCTTCAGTTCCCTTCATTTTTTGTGGGGTTTACAAGAGCCTTTTTCTTTCCTTTTTTGGTAATATAAACAACATTTCAATTATACCCAATCATGAAAATGCAAAACCAGCCTGGTAGAGTTGTCCTTCCGTTAAAAGCAGCATGGTACCACAGACATGAACCATGGCTTAGCTTTGAGCATCGATACAATGCCAACGGCCGCAAGAGCCATTGGATTTGAATAGACAAGCAGATCTAATGATCGTGATGGTCATCGGTATTGTGCTCCTTCTGAAGGGCCGACATGGGTTTGTAGCCTTTCCATTTATAGTTTCTTGAAGAAGCAAAGCCAAGATCATAAAACTTAATTGAGGCAGACGATTCTTCTAATCTACCTCGAAAGCTACAGCAACCAGACTACCTGTATACAGTAACTTTTCAAGATTTGCCATGTTCAGCTGTTAATGGCATATGAATTCATGCTAAATGCCAGCCAGTGGGTGACAGGTTAGGTTTACTTGAAGGTACCATGCTTCTCTAGATGTGGCAGCTCACCCTCCAAACACAGAAACTCGTAGTACAACAACTACACTGGAGGTAGAAAATCTACGCTGAGAGGGGGGATGAAGATATTGAGATCAAACAATAATTCAAAAGTTATATATTAAAGAATAAATTGTAAGATTTTCCATTCTAATTAAAAACCGCATAGAAAAGTAGAAATGAGTTTTTTTTTTTTTTTTTTGTAGAGAGCGGTAGCCTTGGTTTGCAGCTTTTTAGGCTGTGTTTGGTTAGTATTTCAAGATAAAAAAAATATATAATAAAAAACAAAACATTTTTGGTCAGAAAAAAGAGATGAAGAAACAATTTTTGAGTGAATTTCTTATATTTTCAAAATAAAAATAACAAGAATCAGACGTGTAAGTATTAGGTTGAAAGTCCAGCAATGGTCTCTTGTTTTGTCTGTGCTACGTCTGGACCCCTTGTCATTGTATACGTCTATGCATGGGATTGCATGTGCTTTGATAATCATATTCATTCGTGTGTGTCTGTGTGTGTGTCTATATATATATATATATATATATATATATTATATGCTTTATAGGACCCTCTGTTTCCTCGTCGTTTCTCTAGCAGATGGAAATATATATAATATATTAAAACACATTTAACTACACACAAAAAAAAAACACATTTAACTAGAATTACAGAATTGAAATGACTCTCATTTATAATTTTAGCAGTGAATATTTTTTTTTAAGTATTTTATCTTTTTAAAAGATATTACAGCTCCTTAGATAAATTTAAAAATCAACCTAAATAAATTAAAAAAACCTGAAAATAACGAAAAAATAATAAAAAAACTAGGAAAAATAAAATTATTAGCATAATATTTAATTTTCTAAACCAAATAAAAAATTGATAAGAAAAATTTTTTTCCTTGAAAACTAAGAAAAATAATTTCTCCTAACTAGGATCGATTACGTGTTATACTAAAAAACTTTCAGCTCCTTCTATTTCTTTGTATATTGTTTTTTTTAATTCTTTTTAAATTTTATTTTTTTTCTTTTTTAGTTTCATCTTCAAATTTTTTTTAACAATAATCTAGGATATCTTTAAATTGATCAAATCAACTAAATTACGTTAAGATAATTCACATATGGTTTAATTTTAAACTCGAGCTAAATATATAAGAATTTGATTCGAGATTTTTTTTTATCGATTTCATCATTTTTTTCCTTAATGTTTTTTTATCGGTTGACCAGATTACATTGAAATTGATCAAATCGACAAGTCACGTCGAAATAATTTCTATATTTAATTTTAAACATAAACTAAATAAAAAAACTAAATATAAAGATTTTTTTTCCTTTTAGTTTCATCCTTGAATTTTTTTTTTTACATTTTATTTATGTAAGTTACAAAATCAAATTGTCTCCAAAAACCCATTTCAACGACCTCTGAAATTTCCATTTTTTTTTTTATCAATGATTCATTTTCACATAGTTTCATGAACCTTCCTCTCTTCATGCATGCCATGCCATGCCATGAAACCACTTAAATGAACTACTTGCACCAAATTATTAGAGCCAATGAGGCGAGAACACGTAAGCAACTTCCCCGATTCTGTAGGACCCACAAATAGGTAGCCCCCCACAAAAGTCTCCTAGGTTTTGAACAAAAAAAAAAAAAAACCTTCCTTTCTTCCCTTCCTGTCACATCTCCATAATTTTCTCTCTCTTTCTCTAGAGAGAGGGAAAAGGTTTCGAGTTTTTGAGGGACAAAATTTATGAGGCCAGGTTGCCAATATCTCCGGTCACCTCCACCTCTCTTCTTCGTCCGGCACCAGCACTTTCCTTCATTTTCTTCATTTTTGACTTCTTTAATAGGTAAAAATGGCTTACTATATATCATTTTTTCATGCATTCTTGGTTCTTACAAAAGAATTTGGATATCAAGATGGATGCATTTTTGCATGCATGGCCTTAATGAGTATATTGTTTTCGTCACCATGTTGAAAATTCTCTTCTTAAAGTTAAAAAAATATATATTATATAGGTGCATTAAATGACAGTGAATTCGGGTTTTTTTTAGCTCTTTTTGAGAATGAATTCGAGGATGAAAGAACGGGAGTGATTTGAAGATTTTTAATTTTTTTTCCCTCTCATTTCTAGATATATTCTTATATTTTTGTAGAAAATGCAACATATATTGCAATGATGGGTCTTTCTCTTTAGCTTGATATGGTAATTTGTTTTAGATTAATTTATATATATATGTTCAACTGATTTTTTTTTATATATATATAGAAGGTTGATGAACCTAACCTTGGCTGCTTGTTTTTTGCATTAGAAAATGGAGAACATGAAGAGGCCATTCAAGGGAATAACAAATGATGTGAGAGGGAGAATAGGATGTTATAAGGATGATTGGATTAGTGGACTGTGTTCAGGCTTCAGAATATTGGCTCCAACTTTTTACATCTTCTTTGCTTCTGCCCTTCCTGTGATTGCCTTTGGAGAGCAATTAAGTAGAGACACAGGTAATTATTCTCTTGATTTTTTTTTGTCAAATTGGAAGAATTTTAAAAGATAGAATCGAAAGGGTCAAGACCAATATTTAGCCAATAATTGTAGCATGTGTATGTGCTTGGGATAGTTAAGGTATATGATGCATGTGTTGTGATGGTAATGAAGATTGTGTTTGTTTTATGTTAGATGGAAGCTTGAGTACTGTGGAAACCTTAGCTTCTACTGCTATTTGTGGAATAATCCACTCGGTTTTCGGTGGACAGCCATTGTTGGTTCTAGGGGTTGCAGAACCTACTGTTATAATGTACACTTATCTGTACACTTTCAGTAAAGGAAGGGAAGAGTTGGGGAAGAAATTATACCTAGCTTGGGCTGGTTGGTAAGGAGTTGATTAAAAAAAAAAAAAACTTGTTTCAGAAATTTTAGAGTTCTTGAATATGCATATGTGTTGTCATTGATTCATTGTTCTTTTACTGTTTTTACAGGGTTTGTGTCTGGACAGCACTCCTACTAGTTCTTATTGCAATTTTTAATGCTGCTACCATCATCTCTAAATTTACAAGAATAGCAGGGGAGCTTTTTGGCATGTTGATTGCAGTCCTTTTCATTCAAGAGGCTGTTAGGGTACTGGTTTGTGATTGTTCTTTTTGTGGTAGATTTTGCTGTATAATGGGGTTGACCCTGTTAATTTTTTAACTGCAGGGAGTGATAAGTGAATTCAATATTCCTAAAGATGAAAATCCAAAACTGGAGAAGCACCAATTCCAGTGGCTGTATGCAAATGGATTGCTTTCTGTAATCTTCTCATTCGGTGTGCTGTTCACTTCCCTTAAAAGCCGAAGGGCAAGAACATGGCGATATGGCACAGGTCATGAGCTAAAGTTTGGTGTGTGGTTGATTAACAGTAAACATTTTGTTTAGATAAGTTTAGTTTTCTTAATCTTTTATTCCATTCTTGCAGGGTGGCTCCGAGGTTTTATTGCAGACTATGGAGTTCCCCTTATGGTCTTGTTGTGGACAGCATTGTCGTATGCCGGACATGGCAAAGTTCCTTCTGGGGTTCCTAGGAGAGTTCA
Organism: Populus nigra; assembly: GCF_951802175.1. Lineage (NCBI taxonomy): Eukaryota > Viridiplantae > Streptophyta > Magnoliopsida > Malpighiales > Salicaceae > Populus > Populus nigra. Next base: position 2,387,706 of record NC_084854.1, on the reverse strand, counting down.
TGTTCCACTTCTATGGGATTCTGAATCACTGGAACATTGGACAGTAATCAATGTAATAATCAGCTGCATTATTAGTTCCATTGGATAGTTTAATTTCTGAGGATATTTTGAAATGTTAGTTTTTCAGTCTGCACTCTGCAGGATTCTTTTTCTCAGGTTTCTATGGGATGCTTGACAGAACAATTATTAATTTGTCCTAGTCTCTGGCTAAAATTTTAATACAGATTTAACAGTATCGGTCTGATTTATAATAATGTGCTGCACACACTCAAATTGCAGGACATGCTGAAGGTTCCTCTGACATACATCTTTGCGGCCTTAATACCAGCTGTTATGATAGCTGGATTATACTTTTTTGACCACAGTGTAGCTTCACAGATGGCCCAACAGAAAGAGTTTAATCTCAAAAACCCATCTGCTTACCATTATGATGTCTTTTTGCTTGGTTTAATGGTACGTGATGCGTGAGACAGTTTCTTCTTTGTAAATTGGATGTTTAGCTTCTGTAGCTCCTTGCCATTATATTTGGCTTACTTGCTGCCTGTTTTCACGAGTTCAGACTTTGATTTGTGGGTTGCTTGGGCTCCCTCCTTCGAATGGTGTCCTCCCCCAGTCCCCCATGCACACCAAGAGTCTTGCAGTTCTCAGGAGGCAGGTATGGTGCAACTTCTGAGGACATTTTCCTGTTACATGTTAGTATCAAGTTAAATTTGTTTAGATTCTTAGATTTTATGAGCTTGATCTGCAGTTGATTCGAAAGAAAATGGTAAAGAGAGCAAAGGAATGCATAGGCCGGAAGGCAAGCAATTTGGAAATTTATGGAAGCATGCAAGCTGTGTTTTTGGAAATGGATGCGTCTTCACCTGTAAGTGCTCAAGGCTTGTTAGTTTATTTATAGCCTACTAGTGTTTGGAAATCTGCTAGTATGCAAGTGCGTTTCTTTCTAAATTTGACAGGAATATTTCTGCAGGATGTTTCAGTACATAAGGAGTTGGAGGACTTTAAGCAGGCTGTAATGAAAGCTGCTGAAGGATGGGATGATAAGAACAAATTCGATCCTGAGAAACACATTGATGCTTATTTGCCTGTGAGAGTCAATGAACAAAGAATGAGCAACCTGTTACAGTCAACCCTTGTTGGGGCATCAATGTGTGCTTTGCCTCTGATAAAAAGAATACCTACATCAGTTTTATGGGGATACTTTGCCTACATGGCCATTGATAGTCTTCCAGGGAATCAGTTCTGGGAAAGGATGTTGTTGCTCTTCGTCACACCTAGCCGGCGTTACAAGTAAGTTACACAACTTCAAATTGGTAGAAAAATCATGGTGAATAATAAGTAGTGCTTTTCTAACTCCATGATAATGATATGAGAAACACATCTTAGTTCTAAGAAGTTTTGATTTCTCCGTCCATAGCAATCAAACACATCTTCGTTCTAAGAATTCTTTTCAACATATCAATCGACGGTGACAATGTATAACAAGTGCTAAGTGAAAAAAGACTTTATATGAAGAACAAAGTGGGATGATTCTAAATTTCTATAAATCTTAGATACTTACCAGCTACTTACCGGATGATGATGTATTCGATCCTGCATTATCTATAAATCATAGCATCGCATCATTGTACTAACTTCTTATCTTACTGTATGTTCCTTTGGGCAGAGTCTTGGAAGGTTTACACGCTTCATTTGTAGAGCTGGTGCCGTTCAAGCAAATTGCTATCTTCACAATCTTCCAACTTGTCTACTTTTTGATCTGTTTTGGAGTGACATGGATACCCATAGCTGGAATATTGTTCCCGCTACCATTCTTCATTCTTATTGGCATAAGGCAGCGCATCCTGCCCAAGCTATTTGATCCTGACCACCTTCAAGAACTGGATGCTGATGAGTATGAAGAAATGACCGGTGCTAAACCACGAAGCCTTTCACTCAGGGTACGGTCTTCTAAATCCTTCTATAAATGCTCGATTAGTCTATGGACAATATAATGCTAATCGCTTTAGTATCTACGAAAATGAAGAATATGCTATGTCTACTAGACTACCACTTTGTTTTCTGTTAATAACAAAGCCTTGAATGCAAAATTGGGCTGAGGATAATTTTGCTTGGTATTCTAGCTTAGTTTGAACCACAATCTATTTTGAACGATGTCATAGAAAATAATCATATTCATGATAACTTGGTGCAGGAAAGAGAACCACCTGATGTAGGGTCTGATGGGGGTGCGGATGATTTCTATGATGCTGAGATACTTGATGAGATGACAACCAACAGAGGCGAGTTGAAGCTTAGAACTTCAGGCCTCAAAGAAGAGAGATTACATCAGGCAAGAAATACTCATCTCCTTTGTCCTTAAGTGTTGTTCTTTTTCCAGAAGTATCCATGTGATTCATGCTATAATGGTGTATGATTTGGTATGCTTGACAGTCCGTCCACAGGAATCAGGATGATGTTTGAATACAATAAGCGCCTCGACAACAATTAGGATATGCTACAGGTTCATACCAACGAGGATAGTTACTATGATCCTCTATTTGACCTGAAGAAGATGAAACACAAGGCCCTTTTGAGCAACAGTGTCGAAAAGAGAGTGCCAGAAAGAACAAGGTTAATGAAGAAGCTTTATACATGGCTCATGATTGCTTGCTCACATATTTGATACCGCGAAAAATAGTTTGAGAGGGAAGGAGACATGGGAGAAATGAGATACTCTTAGGAATACAGAAACCTTCGTATGTTATTCCTAACTAAGTTAGTGAAGTTCTCATTATTAGTACTATTGTTATTTCTTTTTTACTCTTCTTTAAATAGGAAAACAGATTGATTATTAGAAAATTTTGAAATCTTTCATATTTTTGTTGGTCACTTTCCATTACAAGTAGTTTTTCCCAATTTGCAGAATCACATTAAGCTGAAGAAGAAGAATACATTTTAACAAAGATATACAATGGCCTGACCTTTCTAGATTCTCACTTTGTATTCTCATTGCCATCAGTTAAACCTCTACAGAACCTTGAAGCTGTTTTGACAAGGAGATTAATGACATCTTGACTCGGTGTATAACGAAAGAAAGACCCTAAATTATGGAGAAAACTCTAAATTAAAAAGTTAATAATCAATCTTAATTGTTTTGAAAATAAGCTAAAACTGATATAACTAATTAAAGCCAAATCAAATTAAAACTTGGTAAAGAAATCCAAAAAAAAAATTAATGGAATGTTTGCTCATGTTCCAACTTCACGCCATTCATGCTAACTAGTGAGATGCTTGTGAGGACTTATTAGAAGAAGCTTTCTGTTTTTGGCTGTTAAAACTAAAGCAAGCACTGAAACTATGCTGGTTATTAAGAATATATTGGTAGTGTCTCTGATGGTGAACCTGTAAGGGTGAAAGAAGGCTCTGGTTTAAGGGAATTCTCCCAATCAGATATTTGAGTATCCCTTTGATCACTGGGACTCGCTTATGCTGATTTCAAACCACTTCTACAGAAGATTAATGCTAGAAATCTCCATTTCCAAACAGCCAGTTCATCTTCTTTGATGATAAGTCAATTGTATTAAGAAGCTAAAAGAATGGAACTCTGCTGTGTAGCTAGGAACATCTGGTGTTCGTTGTTAAAGTTAATTTCCTTGCGGGTTGCTTGGTCCATAAATGTCAGTTGAGAAATTGAAAAATTTAGAGTGTGAGCATTCCAAATGATTGCAGTTGGAATAGGAGAAAAATTTTGAAATTGAGAGAAATCGTATGGGATCATTTGGAGCATAATAATGTATACAGGAGGAATGTCTTTCTTCGATGGAACAATTGGCATCCTTTAGGGCCCCTGACAAAGATTTGTGCTATGAAGTGATTGGTTTAAGTTCAGGACCAATTGATATCCCCAGATAACAACAGCTTTATTGCTTGGTTAGCCATCATGAATAGGCTAGCCAGACAAGCTAAGAGAGGGAGGCTTGTTGACCCTGATTGTGTTTTCTGCGAAGGAGCAATCGAAGACAGGGATCCCTTATTTTTCTCTTGTCCAGAAGTGAAGTGCATATGGAATTCCATTGTGATCTTCGGAGATATGAATCTGATTTGCAAAGACTTATTTGCAGAAGAAGAGTTTCAAAGCCACTGTGATAAGTTTTGCTTGGTGCAGCTATATTTACCTTGGATGGCAGGATACAAATAGAAGAAATCATGAGAGTAACTGCTCTAGTACTTCTACAATGATAAAGCAAATCATTCAGTCTGTCCAGTTCAGAATATTAACATTCTACATTCTGAAAGAAGCTACTGCAAATTCAAATATTGCTGATTTTTGCAGTCGGTAGAACTTCTTACTTTATGTTGCTTTTGATTGTTTGTTTCCAGGATTTTTCCTGTTTGGAAGGCTTTTGTAGTGAGGTGAGCTCTCAACCTTTTGTTTCTTTGATTATGAAAACTCTCATTCATCAACTGGCCAAGTGATTGTGGAAGATAGAATTCTTGGAATAAAAAATCATATAGAAACCTTGATTCGCAGCGATTTTATTATTGAATAATTTTTTCAATAATTTACCCTCAGAATAAGGTTACATTTCTCTTAAATAAATCTTAAATCCTAGAAATAATTAAAATTCTAATTTAAATAGAAAAATAACACAAATCGAAAATAAAACTAAAAAAATAACAAAACCCATAATAACAACTACTTCTAATCCTAATTCTAATTTCTTTAAGCTCCGTATTGCTGTTTTGCTTTTAGGTTTGGCAAGGCCAACTTTATATTTTTCTTGCAAAAAAGAAGAAGCATTAGGCTTACTCAAATACAGTATTCACTTCACAATTTAATTTTAACAATTTTTACAGGGCAGGGGTCAACAGGCTTTCCCCACATCTAAACAGTCATATATTCTTGCAGGTGACTCGCATCCCCTGATCGTACTATAGTATCATAGAACTCTCACCAGTCAGCATTGCTGCGATAATCAAAAACTCCTTTTGGTCCCTACTACCTTCACATTTCAAATGTCATGCGAACTTTTCAGATTGGGTAATGCATGATCTTCTATTTCCTATCACAGTTTCTCTATTTATACAACATGATCCGGAGGAAACTGTTGAAAAATGGAAAGAGAAAACAAGAATAAAGCAAGGAGCCATGTTTTCTCAAGTTGGATAAATAAATTGGCCCGCCTTGAATTCTGGATAGGTAATCTGAACTTCAGAATTCAGGTCAATCTGTCACATTTAGCTTTCAGTGCCGGGAACAAGAACAAGATGATCTCCATCTCTTACGAGTTCTATGTCTTCAATTTCAGCACCTTCTCTGGTTAGAATCTTGGTGGCAATGCATCCAAATTTTCTAGCACCAATATCAAGTAGTTCTTGGAATGATTTTGGTAATACAACAAGTTTTCCACCAACTTCACCCTTATCGGGACAACTGAGAGTCACTCTGGCAGGATAGTTCGAACTTGGGAAACCTGTAAAACGGGCTGGAGATGAAATCATGCCATTCTCACCTGGAAAATAGAAAATTTAACTTCATTTCAAGTAAATTTGACAAAAACTGAGACCATTTTCAAGTTTGTTTAGTAATTAAATGGTTTCTGGTTATTTTTTCAAGGACCGAGTTAATTACAAACTTTCTATTTGACTGTGTATTCTCTATTTTCTTGGATCATTCAGTCTCCCCACAACTCTGCATTCTATGCTCCCTAGTTTACCTTACATGCAATACATGGTTTCCATGTTTTACCACTAAAACTTCAAAATCCGAAAGTGATAATTATGTCTTGGTATTCAAAAAAATTCAAGGAATTGAAAACATAGAGGCATTCTTACCAGTACTAGCAACTGATATCATCCCAACAAGCGAGTTTTGGAAATTGTCTGCTCTTCTCCTTCGAGGTGGCGCCACATCATGATGCAAAGATGGAGAAAATGGAGCTATTGTAGGTTCACTATTATACTTTGCAATGGACTTCCCACCATATGGAACCGATAGATGCTTTGGAGTTGTGGGAACTGTTTTCTTATTTTCCGTCACCCAATTTTCAAACAAACCTTGAATTTCCTCTTGGCCCTGATGATCAGCCAAAGCCCTTGGTGTCCATCCATGGAGATCTGGCTTATCAACATCAGCTCCTTGGTCTAAGATGAACTTAACCATTTCGGTGTTTCCTGCGGAGATTGCAGTATGAAGTGCAGTGGTCCCACAGGCTGCGGGCAGTGTTACATCTCCACCATACTTGGCAATTTCCTCGAGCAAATCTATGTTATTTTGCTCGACAGCTGTAAGTGCAAATTGGCCCACATCACCAGAAGTTATTGCTGCACCATTTTCTGAGAGAAGTTTAATTACATTTTTATGATTCCCTTGCAGTGCTTCCCACACAGGAACATTGCCTTCTGAATCTGCATGAACAAAATCAAATTATTGTTAGATTTGTTTAAGATAAGAAGGAAATATGAGTCAAACAACTCGGTAGAGATGTTTAAGTTTGCTTATTAGCTAGAGAATACCTTTGATGTTAGGATCTGCTCCATACTCTAGAAGTAGGACTACACAGTGCTCATTCCCATTTGAAGCCGCAATATGCTGTGCATTCCATGTCCATGCGATAAAGAAATTCTTGTGAGACAATAATGTTTGAGAATAATATTCATGTCATATGTTTAAAAGAAGATCTGCACACCAGTGCTGTTCGTCCATTGTCATCCAATTCATTCGGATCTGAACCCTGTTTCAGCAACTGACGCAACAATAGATCGTCACCCCTCATTGCAGCAAAGCACAATGTAAGAGGCAAATCCATTCTTCCCTGAGTCAGCATGTGCTCTGTGTCCGTCAGAATTCCTTCCATCTCTGGAAAATTCGACTCTTTCAAATGCTGCATCGACCATAAAAGGCAATATTGCTAAGACAATCTATTCTCCTCTAATAACAACGAGTACCTAAACGGTCTTAAGTAATTAACATTTGTTAATAATTCAGGTGGTATAGGGATTCAAATTTCTGAGCTATATCAGGGAAGCACTTGGAATGGAGTATAATCTTTGGCCTATTTCAGCACAGAACCCAACATACATAATGGAAGCACTCATGTTCATGCAAAATTATGTTACAAGTACAAAAACATGAAGGATATTTTACAAGCGCAAATTGCTTTCTCCATACATTTTCTGATCTATTTTGAAAGAAAGAAGGTTTTAAATTAACCATTGATCAGGCCTTAAAATAAGCCTAGAAACATCTCACATACTTTTACTCATTCTATCAAACAATGAAAAAAGTTATGACAGCAGGTGGTTGGTTACAAAGAAATAATCAATTACTAAAGATAACTAGAATTTTGGATACTTAATGTGCTACAAACTTTGAAAATAATTAGTATTTGTTTATGTGCAGTGACAGTAGTTGAAAAAGATTGTTGTTATAACTTTTGCATACCTGAAGAAGGTTGTTCATGATTATTGTCCCATCTCCAACATTTGATTGGACAATATTTAAAAAGGCAGTTCGGTTCAAACGTAGGAGCTGACTCAACCGTTTGGTTCGAACTGTGAATAACTGTGGTCTGTAACAAAGCAGACCAATCGCACCAACAACATCTCCAGTCACCGCCTCACCAACAACCTGCAATCTTCCATTAGAAATTGAAAATTAGCAGTTTTTATGATAAGCAAGTTTTAATTATAAATTTCTAGCTCAATAAAACTGGTGAAATTGGTGGAAAGAAATCAGAAACATCTAAATCAACGAACTTGCCTGCTCTATTCCATTCCTCCGCATGATAAGTTCCTGCGAAGTAGATTTGTAAATAATTACATAAAATGTCCTCTAGAAAATGAAGATCTGCGTTCAAAATAAAGTCACACAAAGGGAAAGAAATGCTATGCCATTCAGACTCAATGGACCCCATTTAAAAGTTCCTAGAAATATATGTTCACGCCAGAGAAACATGTTAAAATCTCATATTCTTGATGTGTCATGCTTTGAAACCACATAGGACACGAAGAGGTTGGGGAAGAGAGGTTAAGTTCTTACCACAGCACCAGTAACCAATATATACAAATCTGTCGGTGCTTCATTTTGCAAAATTACATCTTCTCTGGGTGGAAAGTATTCAGCTTTCATCTCTGTGACCTTCAATATTAAACAAGTTGCAGAGTTAGAACCAAAAATCAGATATACAAATAAAGCTCGTAACCAATAGGATAGGACATAATCTTTTTTTATGAGCATGGAAACAAAGCATTTATGGCTTCTTTCACGTCAAAAACAGAAAAAAAGCTTCAATAATTCTTCCATGAACAATCTAGAAGATGAAGTAAGAGAATTACCAATTGAAAGAGCAAGTCATTTGATACCCCACGAAACAAGTACACTCTATCCACAAGTGAATAAAAGAGATAGTTAGAAATGCTTGATCGAATTGCCTTAGGAAGAGACTCAATGGTCTCTTGTTGATGCAATCCCTCCGAATCTGTTCTGAACTTCAGACTCAAATGAGCAAGCATTTGTTCTTGTAACCGAACAGGAAGGTGGTTCCTTTGTGCAAAACTTGAGACAGCTTGGATAGTATCTCTCTGAAATTCCATATAAGTGATTAAGAGAAAGATACTTCATTTAAGCAGTGTTCCAAAAACTACCAGTCTACCACTAAGCAATCAAGACACAAATTATAGGACAAGTTAATTACTCACAAACTGCCTGGTTCGAAAGGTCGCATGGACAACCAAATTGGTCATGTTTCCGATCAAATACGATGTCAGTCCAAGATCAAACATCATGTAGAACATGACGAATACCATCTCATCGTGATTAACAGCATGCAAATCACCATATCCAGTGGTAGTGAGCGTGGTTATAGACCAGTAAAGGGCTTTGACATAACGAACCCACAAGCTCTCGGTATGAAAATCTTCCCAAACGGACCCAATCCATGTTTTACTTGGATCCTTGTAATATGCAGCTATACGATAGAACAAACAACCGGCCATGTGAACCACAAATAGAGTAACCTACAATTACACCATAATCCTGATAAGACTAATATTTTTTTTTTCCTCTTCAAGAGGCTCAAATATTTTATCAAAATTACCCAAATTTAAGTTCTAATGAGTTCATACATATACTCACACATATGAGCTTCGAGAATCGAACTGCAAAGTAGTTGTACTTCCTATCCTTTTCCAATCTGATGCAACGAAAGAATGAGAACAGTGAGGAAAGCTCTTGATTTATTCAGTTGCAGCTGTATATTGAAGCTAAAGGCTGAGGATAGCATTTACCTTGAGAAAAAGAGACTAACTCGCCGGAGACGCCAGAGGCGAAGCATACTAAAGTACCCATATGACTCGAATTTATGAGGCAGTATTTCCCTGACAAGTTCAGATGGGATTGTAGAGATAACATCAAGAACCAACCAGGTTCTTGCATACCTCCAAGCAATCTTTTTTCGGTCATCAACTAATAGATAAGAATTTTTGTCAAGGTATGCAACAAAGAAGGTCAAAATAATATCAATGGCAAAAAATCCATTGACAACATTATCTGCTATGGCTAAACCCCCACTGGGTTTGCTAAGGTAACCAAATTCAAATGGAGACACCCATGCTGTGTAGAAAACTAGAAATACCAAGAAAGTAACCCAAAATCTGCAACATTAAACATTTATTGTTCAGCTACCAACAAACATGAAGAAAGGTATGACAAAATCTGCAATTAAAAAAAACCTAAGGCATTGATTATCTCAACTATACAAAAGAACACAGAGGAATGTCACAATCAAGAACAATTTCCAAACACATAATATCTCAACATTTGTGTGATACGAGATATTATTATCCTACATCGTTCACGTGTAATAATACTCATATCCATTTCACCAACAATACACTTTAGTTCACATTATATCTCATGCATTGGAAATGTGTGCCTTTATATGTCTATGAGATTTAATAATTGTAGGACCATCATGGGTTTGGATTGTTTTCCCAAAACCATGGTTTTAAATTTTTATTATCATATAAAAACTCCAAATTCCAAGCAATAACCTGTAGCGGTGGTCGAATGGAGAGACAATGAAACGACGGAGAAGGACATGGCGGTTACTACGAGCGGTGGCGCCGAGAGAAGGAAGAATCTCATCAGTAAGGCTAAAACGGCTGGCATCATCTCTTGACAATTGCTCAAATTCTTTCTCATGAATTCCATGTCCTTCTTCACTTCCTCCTGCACTTCCGTAAAAGCTTCCATTGTCTAATCCTCCCTCTTCACCACAAAATAACACCCTTTTCTTCTTCTTCATTACCATTTATACGTTTTTACTCGATTCTCAAAATCAAGAAAACTTAACCAAAAGAAGGAAAAAAAACAACCTTTTTTTTTCTCGAAAAGATATATGGGGATTTGTGCTATTTTGTTGCCGTTGTTGTTTGCATGTTCTTGTCTCTCTAGCAATTTTCTAGCTATGTGCTGTTACGTGACTGGAAATCTTTTTCTTTCAGCTGCACTTATGACGCTTGTCCCTCCATTTATAGCACAATTAAGAAAGTCGGGTTGATTCGAGACACTGTTAGGTTTCATAAAAAAAAATATAGAGTAAAGTCGATTTTAATAAAAATTCAGGTAATGACTCGGTTAATTTCATAAATTTTTTTATAAAAACACATTAATATTTTAAAATAAAATGTTACTTTGATTTTTTTAAAAAATTATTAACTCACTCGAGACATGATTCAAGCTAATTTAAAAATAATGTTTATATTTATACTAGAAAAAGTAGAGTTTATTAATGAAGCCAAATATTTTGTTTCTAAGAAATTTGATCATATATCAGATTTTTATTTTTTTTATAAAAATAACTATATAAAACCTTAAATAAACCAATATATTAAAAAAAAAGAAAATATTTTTAAAATAAACTCACTTTTCAAGGTGATTGATTTTCCTAGATTTCCATTGTCATGGATTTCCATTGCTTTATGCCATTGAGGCATCTTCAACCTCCCATCATCTACCATTGTTCACCATCAAAAGTTATACTTACACGAATTATTCCATTTACTTCAATTTTATTTTTTTTAATATCAATTATCAATTATAAATATATATTGCTATTTCTCTTATACCTTATACAAATAAGTATTCATCTCATTTTGGATGCTTTATAAAAATTAAAAAAAATAAAATAGAATTATACAATTTTTAATAAACTAATCAAAATAGAATTTTTAATAAAATACTAATCTATATAAAAATAGAAAGTTTTTAAAATCCATCAACTTTAAAATTAACATGTAGAAAATGGAATTAATCGACCAAATTCAATTACTAATTAACTTTTTTTAACTTTTTTAAAGAGTAATTTTTAATTGAAAATATATTAATATAATATTTTTTTATTTTTAATATCAGCAAATTAAAACCATTGAAAATACTTAAAAATATCAATTTAATATAAATTTTTTTTAAAAAAAAAACCAAAACTACCACAATGTCAAATAATAATTTTTTTTTTCATGGCTCATTGGGAAACAAATTAGAATAAGCTTTGAACCCCTCCACACAATAGAAAGCTGAACAATAATTTATCGAGTGATCAAATGACTTGCTTTGTACGTACTATTATTTTCACCAAACATTGATCTTGCTGGTGCTGACTCGGAATCTATCGCGCGGGTCCAAAGACATGGCATGTCGAATATAAAAGCAGCACAAACGTGAATGGCTAGTGTTGTGTTTTTCTTGCTTTGGTCTAAAGCATTCCCCTTTTAACTAGCGCTATTAAACTCTGATTGTCTAGACATATATAGACATGCTGATTTGATACATGACTTTAGCTATATTTTTTTTTTTTAAAAAAAATAAGAGTTCATTCGATTTAGATTTAACCTGAATGATATAACATGATTAAAATCTATAATAATTTTAAAAAAATCAAAATGATATTATTTAAAATTAAAATAATATTGATTTAATTAACCAATTTAACTTGAACAATCCACCACTCAGGAAATAAGATGAACGAGCTTAATTTTAATGAGTTTCTTTTAAATTTTTTAGAACTTTTGTGATTCATAAAAAGATTTTGAAATGAAGTTATTTAATAGTACTTGACAATGCTCCAAAAATCCAGATAGCAAAGGAATTACTTTTTGTTGTGTTTGAATTATCACTTGTTCATATCAATTTTCTATTCTACATAACCGAGAATTTCAAGGATTGATGACTGAGAGTGGATTACTTGCAAAATATTTTTTTTTTGAGTTTTGGAATCCTCCAATTATTAAGTCAACGATTTTATTACGAGAAGTTAAAGTAAATAATTATTAAATTCTAAAATCAAGAATGTTTGTCTCTTAGATTATGTATGATAAATTCTGAGAATAAATTGTACGAAAGTGAAGATTGTTCATCTCTCTTCTAGATTGTTTAAAGAGTAATTATAACCTTGAATATTTGTCTTCTTCCAAGGGTTGTAGTTCTTTTCCTTCTTCATATCCAAGTAGAAAAAAGACATTTACAATCAACATTAATATTAATTGTTAGTGTTTTCTTACATGACATCAATTATTAGTGGTAGCATCACATGCCTAAAGAAGACTACTCTATGTCATGACATCTTAGGTCTAGCATCTCGCCAGATGTACATGCACTTAGACCTCATGTGTTGCCAAACCCAAGAGGGTTAAGCTTGATTTCTCGCCAGACCCATAAACATTTAGATTTGACGTGTAGCCGGGCATTCAGGAAATTGAGTCTATCATCTCACTAGAGTCACATATTCTTGGGCCTGGTACGTAACCGAACATAAAAGAATGGGGCTCGGCACCTTACTAGCTTTATAGGAGCTTGGACCTTGCACACAGCCGATCCCAAAAAGGAATGGGCCTGGAATTTTGCAAGACTTTCTTGCTATGGGACGTGGTCTCTGTTGAGCTTCTTTAATTAATACATCTTTCTCTTGATCTCTTCTAGTCATGGTCTTTATGAGAAAAAGGATTTTCAGCATGAAACATGTGGATGAGTACTCATTTGTCTTTGAAGCAACATTTTTCTTAAAGTATATAAAAAAATCGGACCCTTAATCTTTTATGGGCCATAAGTTTTATAAAGCTGTCTGCATGCATCCAGTCAATTGAGATATCTATTGGTAGACAAGAATAAATCAATGATAAAAAGGTGATGCTCTTGCACTGTCTTAGGTCTGCAATCAGGAGAAACATGTCGTGGACATGATTTCCCCTCTCCAAAGAAAGTAGTTGCTAGCTACTTCTGGCTTGATTGTAGTCTCGTCAATGACCCATCAGTGGCAATGGATCAAATCCACCAATATTGTATGTGAGTCGTCACAAGTAATCTTACATAGAACAGCTAGCCACAATCGAGAAGCCTGCTTGCCTTAGCATTCCTCTAGTCATGAGTATTTATAATTCTTTGCATCATTCATTATATAGAAAGCACAGGCTATTCATGAATCCATATAATCCATTTACTTCACAACATGGTTATCAAACTCAGTGTGACTCAGCATGATAATATCAAGTAAAATCGGTTCCTAGGACCCAAGCTATGATGATCGATATAGACAGTCGATTCTATCAAAGTTGTAGGGCTCACGTTTTTTTCTCGAACACAGAAGCTGGGAATCACGAGGGTGTTGTGGTTAAGGATTCTAACCTGAGCACTTCGTCTTTATAGATGAACTAACCCTACCACTTGTCCCATTTTGCATGTCAGGATTCTCACATGTGCAGCTGTTTGTCAGAAGAATCTTGCAATTCTATTCATCAACGAAGAAGAAGAAGAAGAATCTTGCACTTCTGGTATGATCAGTTCATTTTATTTTTCCTTGAAAGGGAATGGTATCGATTTGTTATTGGCCCATCATAATCTTTGTTCACGTTACTGTGAAGAGAGACCCGTTGGAAATGGAAAGTTTTCTATGTTGTCTCTCTCGCATTCACATGAGGTTGTGATTATGGTCGCCCTAGTTAGTCTGTTTTTGTCGGTGCAGTGCAGAGCCAGGACATTAGGTTTTGAAGGGCCTAATTATATATATATATATATATATATATGAAAAGCCAAAAGTTAAAATCTACTAATTCTAGAGTTAAAATTTAATATTATTTAAGGGGAACAAAAATATATTTTACCGGGCCCGGGCCTTGCCAACCAGCCCTGCAGCGAACCACATTTTAAATTATAATTAATCATAAAAACCATATTTCAAATTGTGGTTAGCCACATAAAAAGCATCATTTCTATATTTTTTTAATAGATAAACGTAGTTTAAAACAACAAATCCTTAATCCTCTCATCTCAACTTTAACAATATTGTTGGTTGCAAGAGTTTGTTTTTATAGTTTAAATTATGATATCAACGTTTAAAATAATTTGTTTTGATGAATATATCATCGAATCCAGCAAAAAATGTTATCATCTCTTTCTTTTTTAAAAAAACAAGAAAATAAAAAATGAATTTATGATTTTATGGTTATAATTATTAAGTCTAGTCTAACCTAGCGGATTAACCTGAAATCCAAGGTTTTTCATGGGTTTGAAATAGTCAAAATTAAGTCTTGTAATTGATCCGGTAAAACTCAAAAACCAAATGACCTGTTAGATTAACTGGAAAACCAAGTGACCCGACATAACCTAAAAACCAGGTGACTCGACATAACTAGAATGAGATCATTTTTCTTTATGTTTATATTTTTTTAATAATAAACAAAAAGCAATAATTTATGAATTTATAGTCTCAGCTTTTTTTTTAAGTAAAGCATAGGCATTGCGATAATTGGAGGTTTTTCTCTTATTGAACTCAACCTTATACGCTTGAGTCTACTATCTTTTTTTATTGGTTACAAACTCATATCGAAATTCACTATATAAATACTTGAAGAAGGTTTTTTTAAAATGTGAAATTTAAAAGCCTATTAGTATATATATTTTATGTTTCAAAGAAAAAAATAGTGTTTGAAATAAAAACAAATTGATTTAAATATTTTAACTTAAAAGAAGAAGGTAGTATATCTTTTGGGATAAAATAATATTTTATATTTAATTATTTATAATATACCGCTTAAGTTTACTTGAATTATTTTTTTAAATTTTCATATAAAATATTAAAATCTTAAATATATATTTTTTAATTTTTTCAAGTTAACCACCCTAATCCCAAATTAAGTTTAATAAATATGATAATGATAGGGAATCGAGCTCTGCTTCATAAAATCCAAATATATATGCGCGAATGTTATAACAATTGATGCAATTTATAAAAAAAATAATTATTTTTTTTATATATTCTTTTAAAAACAAACAACAACAACAACAATAAGAACAACAACAACAACAAGAATAATAATAATAATAATAATAATAATAATAATAATAATAATAAGATAGATGCCTGATCCTTTAGCCCGAAAACAAAGAAATGTAGCCCAACTAACCACACAGTAAGTCCAAGGCGTTTTTTATTGAGCCCATGTAGCCCAATATTACATTAGATATTGGTCCTAAAATATCTCCAACAAACTACCCGATTCTTCCAGAAAAGCCCATGAAAAGAAATTGATGAAAAGAAGAGAAGAGAATAGCCAGGCAGACTAGTCTCAAGCAAGCACCTGAAAACGTGAGTGAGAGAGAGAGGGAGACAGATCTTCCAAAAATGGCGTCGTTTTTGCAATCGTTGATAGATCCAAGAAAGAACTGGTTGGCCAAACAACACATGAAAACTCTCTCCTCCCGCCTCCGCAGATACGGTCTGTTTCTTTTCTGCTCTTTTTTCAAAACCCTAATTATTTTCTTTTTTCTCATTTGTATTTTATTGAAATCGATTTAATTAGGGCTCCGATACGATGATTTGTACGACCCTTATTACGAACTGGATATCAAGGAGGCGCTTAATCGCCTCCCGAGAGAAATCATTGACGCTCGTAATCAGCGTCTGAAGCGTGCCATGGACCTCTCAATGAAGCACGAGTATCTTCCTGAGGACCTTCAGGTATTTTTTATCTTTTATTTTATTTTTATTACTAAATTACTCACATTTGTGTTACTCGAAAGAAATTTATATTTTTTCTTGGGTTTTATAATTTTATGGATTTTTATTTTTTTAATTAAAAACAAGTTGTATTTTTATTAGACTATTCTGCATCTTATAGAATTCAGACTTATTTTTATATTCCTGTTTCTGTTGTTGAACGTGTGTGGATGATGTTCATGCTTGATTAAAAGCTCGTTTGATATTGTGGCAGTGTTGTTTTGTGATGTGATTTTTAAATTGTTTTTCTCTTGTAAATATATTGAAATAATTTTTATTTTTATTTTTCACGCAGATGAAAATTTGATCTGAAAACTCAAAAATAAATAATAATTTGGAACAAAGAAAAAAATAAAAAATAAATATTTTTTTTCAAAAACGCTTTTGAAACGCAAAAACAAACGGACTCTAAATAATAACGTGTGGTGTGGGTGTATGTGTTGGGTTATGGATGCTCGATGTATTCGCTATTTTTGTTGTTTTGGTTTTTTTGTTATGCAATATATGTTCTTTGATTTCTTAAGGGGGTTCTGTATGTTTTCATTGTGCTTTTGCAGGCAATGCAAACACCGTTCAGGAGCTACCTGCAAGAAATGCTGGCCTTTGTAAGTTTTTATATTTTTTTCCATCTATAGCTGCAGATTTCAGAGTCAGTTACACCCTTTTTTTTCTTTTACATGTTTTTGGCATATGCATATACCCAACATGAATTATTTACGCCTGCTGTTGATAAATTGCAGCTAATTCACATCCTTATACTTTTGCTTGTGGCTTTTAGGAGTTATTACTACTCCCATAGAATACTCCTTTACTTGTGATTTATGAGTGGTTTTCATGGTGGATCTCAGTTTCATTTGAGTAGACTAGTAGTGCTCCTGGAGCACCTTATAATAACTCTGCTTTTACTTTGTTTTGTTTAGGGTACCAAGTAGTAAGCTAGATTGATAAATGTTGTTCTCATTTTCACCGTATGATCCTGTTGGGGAACTCTATTGAATTGGGATTTCTTACATGCTAGATAAAACAACAGCCTTGTTTCACTTTCCTGTTGTTTTTCCAATAAAAAAAAATGCTCTGGCTGCTCTCTGGTCTCCATGTCACTTACAATTACTAACAGATGGTTTAGCACTTAAAAGCATGCTGCCATGTGTTTTGTGTGTTTAGCATGTTGCTGCAACAATCCAAATTAGTCTTTTGGTTGTGTCAGTTCTTTGATTCAAAGATTTCACACTACAAGTTCATTATCATTATCTTTAGAGCAATAATCTGCTTATTCTATATTCAGACCAAAATAAAATTTAGGATGCATTTATTCTTCTATTGAAGTTCTCATGCTTGCAACACAATGTTGTGTGACATGATCGCATGAACAAGATGGACATTCATAAGGTTTGAGCCTTGCAAGTCCCAAAAATCTGGGCATGGCCATAGGTAGACATGCTGTCTTTGTGAATCTACAACATATATAGTTAATCATGGTGGCAACTCTGTTAAAGTCTAGAGCCAGTGAAAATATTATGTAAAGTTTTTGTGCAAAAGAATTGTCATGATTTCATGTACCTTCTATGTAAATAATTTATCTATTATTGGGTACTGGTATTGGACATGACCTTTTACAGGCTGGATCATTTAGTCGGTAGAAGTGGCTTACTGGTTATAGGTGCCTGAAAGTGCCATACTTCCTTTCAGAGTGCTTAATCAGCTATTTGCATCATTCTGCAAACAGATTCTCCGGTTTATCTAGGTGGATTTATTTCATAATTGATGTGTTTATTATTGTTTTCCCGCATTAAAACTAATTCATCTCCCGCTTTATTGACTTTTTAACTAAAAAAGTAACAAAAAAGAGAATTTGATCTGCAAGGTGTGGAGGCTATCTAAAATTGCATAAATTAGGAATGTCCAGAAAATTGTCTCGAGTTTAGCGTGAATTTCTCGGATAATTGGATTTACCTAAATTTAGAAGCAAGCTACCATTTTAGTCTTTCATCTGTAGGTCTAGCTTCATTCAATTTGTTGTTGGATCACCTCTGATATTGGAGGACTTGTTCTTTGATAAATTTTGGTGCCCAGGCTGCTTCTTTGACCTACCTGTGTGATGTCACATGTGTTGGCTTTTTTTTTTTATTGCTTATATTCATTTCAGTTAGGAAAATGATTTTGCTTTCATACTGGATGGATCATGGTGATTGATGTTTATGTTACATCATCTGTCAAGATTTGGATTGTTTATGACAGATTCTGTTTAATCATCCCAGATTTTGGCATTGCTTTCATCATAATGGAAATCAGTCGCTCAATTTTTAGATCAAATTTACAAATAAGCCTGATATCATTTACGACAAAACATTTTGTTTTACTATTATGGATATCCTACTTTTCTCTCATGAGAATTTTTTGGATCCAAAATTTAAATGGACATTGTCTTGATAAATTAGCTTTTAGCTACCGATGGCACTATTGTCTGCTTGCCCAAGGGAAGGGGATGAGGGGGCTTTGTGATAAATTTATGAAAAAATAAGGTGCATAGAAGTACATGGGAAGCATTGTCAAGGATACATGCAAAATTCAAATGCGATCATACTCTGTTTTGCTTTGGGGAATGTAATTAGATTAAGTGTTTTTTTTTACCACAAAAACAAGAAACTAACTAGTTATTGAATTGAAGATGTTATTAAAGAATATCCGACTTCAATTAACTTAAACATGCTTCACAAGCTGTGTTAAAATAAATTATTTGATCATGATTTGCAGGTGAAGAGGGAGAGTGCAGAACGTGAGGCTTTGGGAGCTCTGCCTCTTTACCAGCGCACCATTCCTTGAGTTTCTCAGCTCCCCCCATTTTTCCATTTCTTATTGAAGTAAATCTTGTTGAAAGTTTATTTAGAATGTTCGGGTTGCTGAAGGTGAGATGGATTGTCTCTTCTTGGTAAGTTCTTGCAATCATTTTGTGGTGGTGGTGGTGGTGGTTAAATGGTGTTACTAGTCTTTTACTGACACTTTTTCCAATAATCATGCGCAACTCTGCTATTTAACTTCCATTTCATGGTTACCTGCAATAAAAAGGACTGTCTTTTACGCTTATGTTCTATTTGTAGAAGATTTATGACCTCGTTTGATAATGTTTGAAGCCCGTGTGTTTTTTACCCAGAAACAAGGCCAAGCAAGGCTTGGCCCAGTATGAGCCTGTTGGCATGGTTCTACGATCGCCACTCGCTAATCAATTGTTTTTTTTTTTACCTTTCTAAAGGTTTAGCCGATACATGCCAAATTTTATGTATCTTCTGTCATTACAATAAATCAGAAATCGACGTGGCTGATGGCTATGTCCATATGGGTGTGTGCAAGTGTTTTCCCATGTTAGCATAGTGGATGAACTTATTTCTTAAACTAGCAAAGTTAGGAAAATAGGTCATGCATCTGGGACATGCACGATCACTCGTTGTGCATGCACTACATGTGCAACAAGTAGTCGCACATGTAATAAATTACATGTGCGACCTATAAAATCTTTAGTTTCCAATTCTACATGAAAAGTTTGCCCATTGTGCTGATGGAGTGCCTGTGATTGTACCGTTCACCTTCACTGTCAGAGAGAACCGGCACAAAAACCAAAAACCCATTTCCTTACCTCTCTCGGCCAAACTGTAACCAAAACAAACAGAAATCCAACCACCTCTCCCCCCAACGGCATCCCTTTTCCTATCAGCACGCAGACCACCATCAACCCGACGTGGTTTTCCTTTTCTCCGCCACTCATCTCAGCCACCTACCCAGATGAGACCCGCCAACCCACTCAGCAACAACAACCCCTTTCACTAACCTAAGCTCCACACAATAACCTCATCCTGATTTAACCCAAACTAGGTTACAGTTCTCCCTCCTTTATACCAACCATTAAAAAAAAAAGTCATTCAAGACCATTTCATCGAACCAGCAATGCCGCTCCCAACCACTATTAACAATGCTGCCTCTTCTCC
Organism: Populus nigra; assembly: GCF_951802175.1. Lineage (NCBI taxonomy): Eukaryota > Viridiplantae > Streptophyta > Magnoliopsida > Malpighiales > Salicaceae > Populus > Populus nigra. Next base: position 2,367,692 of record NC_084854.1, on the reverse strand, counting down.
TCCATCCAGAGTCCGTCTCCCCCCTACACAACAGCAAGAGACCCATTTGAACTAGTCTCCACAGTAGCAACAACTCGAAGCTGCAAATCAACCCGCAGACCCATTTCCTTCTTCCTTTTGATGTTGACAGCAGCCATAGATTCGATCACTTCCTCCCCATTGTTGATTGTTCAAGCAGACGGTAGGGTGATTCAACCCAAATAATGAATGAGAGAGAGAGGTTATGATGGTGAAAGGGTATTAATTTGAAGGACACCAGCTTTTCTTTACAGGTCGCGGGTACAACATGTGTGACTACTTGTGGCGTACAAAGTAAATACGTAACTCATATGCTGTGCGATTATGACATGCTCAACCACTGATTGTTGTTTGTTTATGTGTTAGAGCGAGAATTATTTTTAGAATCGAGTTAGTTTAGGAAATAAATTTATCTTGTGTCAACGTGGGAAAAAAAACTCTGGACAGAAGGGGTGTGGTGGACACACAAATCGACTGGTATATGTTTGGTATTGTGGTAGCTGTTGTGGTTGTGGTTTGAAAAAAATTATTTTATAAAAATTATTTTTAGTTGAGGTTGGTTTGAAAAAATATATGTTTGGTTAATACTGTGGTTAAAATTGAGGTAAGTATAATGTGTTTGATTAAGAATACTTTTTAAATTGAAGTTATAAAATAATTAAAAAAGATATATATTAATATTCATAGTTTTTAATTGAAATATTGTACATTTAACTACTGTTATTACATCATGAAATAAACAATATTTTATATAAAGTAGTTTTTATTGTTCCGTTAAACTATTTGCAATTCTATCACGTACGAAATCTATCCGATAAAAATTATAGTTTTCATGGCTTCCTGAGTGTGCAACAAGTTCATAAATATAATGTGGTTCATAAATATAATGTGGTGGTTGACGCGAACCACCATATTCGATAGTTTTTTATTGTTTCATAACTTGCAGCCCCTGTCTAAAGTCGAAATCAACCACCACACACGGCGTCTCTCTTCATTGCCATCTCCTCCTTCCACAATGTCCCTCTCTTAGCAGCACCTCCACTCAAACCAAAACCAACACTGCCATTAACCAACCGTCTCACCAAGACTAGCCCTCACCTATTTACCTCCATGAATCAGCCCTCTCCTTCACAAACCCAGTAGCTTCTCACATCTTCCACTACTAACACGTCTATAGTGAACCAACCCAACCATCAAACCACCACATAGCCAGCCCTATGTCTCCCTCACACAAACCCGAAAACCTATCTGCATATCTGTTTCAAACCATCAACCCATTAGATCATTAGATTCCCCTAACCAACGGTCAGCTCAGCATTCCCTGTCAACCCAACGCGCACTAGCCCAATTGAAAGAACCATAGACCACCGGCACAACCTCCAACGCTCTCCAATAGCCCTCGTGGTTTTTTCATATGGACAAAAGATCCACTCATACTTGAAGCACTAGTCAAGGAAGGAAGAGGAGAACAACTTATTATAATGTGTTTATAAATAGGAAACGCAGCATTGCGAAAAGCATGCAGCTTTTGCTTTAACAAAACTGAGTTTTAAACATGGATAATGGTGGGATCCAGCATGAAAATTATGGCTCGACTCGTAACCAAACGATATGTTGCAATTGTTAAATAAAAATGCTATTGCAAATGCTAAGCCAAGCGAGTTTTTAGAAACTATTTGGAAATGTGGTCCAACTCTCGTTTCTAAAAAATTAATATTTTTACTAAAAATTAATTTATTTTTATGTATTTGAATCGTTTTAATATATTGATCTTAAAAGTAATTTTTTAAAAAAATATATTATTTTAATATATTTATAAATAAAAATTACTTTGAACTGCTACTATAATTTCAAATAAGGCTCTTACTTGCCTTCTTTATTTTAATTACCTTTGGGAATATGCTGTATTAAAATATGGGGGTAAAAGGACACATTTCTTAAATTCTCCAAGGCATGTCTGCTATGGTCCTCTCTCTACTCCCCTCCCCACCCCCTGCCCCATACCAGTTGATTGTACTTTGTTGGATCTTATGTTTGAATTAAAATTATTTGACCTGGTCCTGAGATTTGGAACATTGGATCCCTGTATTAACCTTGATGAACCTCAATTAAAAATATAATTATTAAAATAGTATTGTTTTGTTTTTTTTTAAAAAAAAATTGATTTTAACCCAAATTAGTTTGGATTAAATTTAATCAAGTTAATTGAGTTTTATCAAGTGTTAGTTCAACTTGAAACTCGTGTGAAGCTTTGGATTGCAGATTTTCTGAATCAACTTGCGCGGGCTGGAGCAGGACTGTGGTTTGAATAGTTTAAATTATGTTAATTTCTCAATTATTCCATCTGTCAACATGCACAAGAGAGGGGAAAAGAAAGCTCTGCCGCATTTACTTGTGGTGGCAGAAGAGGAAATCCATCTGTTCCTGTTTATGTCTCCAAGATCGTCAGCATTCTGCAATAGTTGATGATTTCAGACACCATGATTTTAGGTCCCATCACATGAACTGTTAACCAGATTTACGTCCACAAACTTCTTTCCCACCCTTTATGGGTTTGTCTCCATTAACGCGTCCATGTGCAAATGCTCTCATGTTCATTTGCTCTCCTTCACGTACCTACCTTGAGGTGACTGCTTGCATGGGCGTGTTCATGATCAATCTATTAATTGTCCTTTCGAGCAGTGAAAAGAAATGGATGGCTGCCATGGAAGGAGGACACAGTGCCATGAGCAGGTGGTGGATGGTGCAGAAATATTGACCCTGTAAACCACCCGTGTCCGATGTACATTTACAAATCCCATGGAGCTGTTCATCAGTTGTTCTTCCGAGCACGACCATGAGAGATTTTGTATGAGAAATGCATGTGAACTTGGAGGGGGAAAAAAAAATTAAAAACTACCTTTTCAAGACACAAACGTCTTTTGTCACCATTTCTTCTGTCTCTATCATAGTTTTCAGACTCCATCTGTGACTTCATCTTGTTAAGGGTTTGGATCACACAGTTATATTGACTCAACTTCAATCGATGTTGTTTCATTAAAAAAAAATATTGTTTTAGGTCAAAAATTAAAGAAAAAAAACTAAAATCATATCATTTTGAATAGAATTCTTGAAAGTTAACTTGATCAGGTTACAACTTCACCTGTCGAATCATTTCATTTAGGTTAGATTTGAAGTTAATGTCAAAACTATCTTGATGAACAGACACCAAATCAATCTTTTAGAGGTTGCAATAATTACCATGGAACGCCATATTTGCAAATGAACATTTCCATGTGAGAACACGAACCCATGCTTTAATTAGAAGGCTGGCCTTGCAATAAAATAGCTCCTTCCATCTTGTCTCTTGGAAACTACAGATATCTCTCCTAGATTCTTTGTAGTTAAGACAAGAATGTTGGGCTCCACTCACTAGTGAAAGTAAGAAGAAGAGTATATCCCAAGAACAGTCAAAGGAATCACTTTTTTACTGTAGATAAAATTGCATATAAGCCAAAGAAGATCACCATTTCAGGATCAGGAAGAATCTAAATGTTTAGACTGAAGATAGATCACAAAAATCAATGGAGTTATAGAGATGGAACTGGATTTGTCAGTTGTTAGAATGTCCATCATCAATCATTGATAGTAGAAGGACTGTTTCACTCTGTTGATAAATTGGAAACCCACCAACCTCCTCGATCTGAAATCCTGTGAAGATCCATTTCATGTGGAAACTCTATCTATTTATCCTTATGAACACCGACAGCTAAAACTTAGAAGAAGAAAAATCACTAGTAGTGAGGGAAGAGAAGGGAGGGGAAGGCTAATGACTGTCGAGATGAATATATGCTTGATTTGATTGCCAAAGATGGTCGTTAAACGCAACCATCTCAATCAACAATTCAATGAACTTTCCTTTCACAATTATAGATAATTAAGATCATGTGAATATAGAGAAGATTGCCTGAAAGATTAGGACAACGTATAATCACTTGAAGATGTTCACATACTTGCGCCTCGCTGGTCTGTCGAGCGTCGGGATTCATATAAGAATATAATATGCGTAAAACAACTAAATATTTTCAAATATATAATTTAGATAAAACACAGACCACACGAAACTGTGGAAGGCATATATATACAAAGATAATTAACATATGGACTACCTTTACTGTTCCATTAAAATAATTCGGAGCTAGTACGTATCTTGCATCAAGTTATAGATCAGAAGGGGTCTTACTATGCTTTTGAGTGAACTGCAAAATATAACAGAAAAGGAGAAAAATGGAGCAAAATTAAGTAGGAGTGATTATGCTGTTTGTTTGTAAATTGTAGCAGCAGGGCGGTTGAAAGAGCAATCTTAGCCCTTTCTTCATGGGAGGGAGTCGCGCTGAGAAAGTTATCTGGAGACCATCTTAATAAATGCAAGCTACGTGGGCAGTCGAGTCACCGTCTGATTTTTCTGACGCCATGACGGTTGGCTCGTCTCTATCGGAAAATCCAACCACCAACTGGTCCACCATCCCTATTCCCTTATGTAATCTTGAACACCAACTATCAACCCTTATTTGACCGCCGGCGCTCACTTTTCATTCATTTATATATTGATTTCTTTCTCTCTTTTGTCTAATTTATTTTTGGTAGGATGTTTGTTATAAAGCTCGGATTGGTTTAATAGGTTAATATGGAAACTATACCTATTTAATCTAGAGAAAAAAAATTAGAAAATAAAACATTTAGTTAATCCGGTTAAAAAAAACTTAAGTTAACCGTGACTTGAACTTGGCTCAGTTAAAATCCAGACCTTAGCTTTTAGGTTTACTTTTTAAAAAACAAATATCAAAATAATATTATTTTAATTTTTTAAAAAAAAATTAAAATTCAACACTCATGACATGTTATTTGTATCTTTTTTTGGTTGAGTTCTACAATTATATTTGGAGGTATTTATATTTTTAGGAGAGATTTTAATCAATTAATAAACATATGATTTTTAACGAGTTATTTTGTAATAAATTAAAAAATTCATAAGAATTTTATTTTTTATATTTTTAATTAAAAGTTTGGATCTGGATGATAGAGAAGGGAATTCACTCGTTAATTATTAAATCAATTCTCTAATGTTATTTTTGGATTAATTTAAATATTAAAATTAATTTTTTTTCTCAATAAAAATAAAGGGTTGGCTAGATTGTAAGAAGGTTATCTAAATTGATTTCCGATCGAATGCTAACAAAAAGATTGAATGCAGGGATTTTTTGCATTTAATTGTGAGAAAATTCTGAATTCTTTTGGTAGTACACTTGTTCATCATCCCTGTCAAAATCAAGATCACCCAAGGATCCTCGAATTTTTTTTCGCCACAACAAATCTGAGCACCCCTTGCATCCAAGACCCTACAAGAACAAAGGTGCATGGCATTATTCTTATTATTATTATTATTATTAGTATTAGTATTATAGAATACACTAAAAGGTAGGTGGGTGTACGTGGATATTGTTCATGCAATTATATCATAATGTGTATTTACTGTTTATTTTTTAATAAATCATTTGGTTCTTGGAGTTTTATTTTGTACAATTTGATCTTAGTTAAAAACTAATTGCTTTTAATTTTTTAGTCAATGATAAAATTTAAAGAATCAGGCTTAAAATTAAAAAAAAAATCAGATATGGGTGGCGTACTAGAGAATTCATGAGAAATACATTTAGGTCATCGATCTTTAAAAATAACGTAATTTATACAATTTAGTCCCTTTAAATTTTAGAAAGACTTTCGATATACAATTTTATTTGTGTTATTTTTTAATCCATGTTTAGAGAGAGGAGAGAGAAAGAGGTTGCTAAATTCCACGAATTTTTAAAAATTGGTTTCCTTTGTGTCCACGACTTTTTAAAAATAAGAGGAGCTTTATAATGGTTATTTGGAGCATTAAAGTTACATAAAAAAAAAATAGATATAAAGTATAAACCAAGAAAGTAAAAATATCCTCATTTGATTTTGAATTTTTTTGCCACTTTTTGAGAATTTGAAATTGATAAAAAGGTTTATGGGTGTTATCCATACACGACGTCGAGCGACAGCTTCCGCTTTTTTGTTTATTTAACAAAAAGTATTTTTTCTCGATTGGGGGAAACAAAGATTTTATTGGAGTCGCCATCTAGTAATTTGAGGGAACTAGAAATCCCAAATTAGACACTGGTATCAGAGATTCGGGTACGGGGTTAGTTATGATTAAGGGAAGGTAGACATCACCCTTAAAACATCCTTTCAAAAGAAAGGTTACCCTTACTTGTGTGTTTTTTATTTGATTCAAATGCGATTATATTTTGGGCTTATTTGTAATTCCTTTTTAAAATATTAACGTCGGTCCCTAAAAATAGGAGACACGTTAAAAATGACATCAGTCCCTAAAGATTAGGAGACTCGTCTAAAAACTGACGTTTGTCACTAAAAAGGAGAGTTACGTCTAGGTTACCAAAAGAAATAATGGATATAATCCATTATATTTTGGGTTTATTGGTAATTTGTTTTTTTTTAAATGGTTAACGTCGGTCCCTAAAAATAGGAGACGCGTTAAAAATGACATCAGTCCTTAAAAGTTAGGAGACTTGTCTAAAATATGACGTTTTAACCCTAAAAAGGAGAGTTACGCCTGAGTTACCAAAAGAAATAATGGACATAATCCATATTTGGTATTTACATTTTTGACATCGATCCTTTTAAAAAAAGAGACGTGTCGACTTTGATTTTTGTATTTTTTACAACATGCAAGAAAATTTACAAGCATTTATATATCAAAAATATCAAAAATACAAGTTGAAACCCAAAAAATTACCTGAGTGTCACTGTATAGGTAAAAGACTGAAATACCCTCGGATTTCTCGAAAAATTACAAAAATGCCACTGGCGGTGCGTGTGGCACACGCGCGGTTACTGTCCAACCGACGGTCGATCCTGGTAGATCTGATGTCGAGGATTCTGATGGCGGTGGTCTCGACGGCCGTTGATGGCTGACGAAGGAGAATCGACGACTCGAAGCTTCGGTGGCCGGCAACGATCGCGGTCTTTTTCCGGCCAGATGAGGCGGATAAAACAATGAAAACCACCAGGGGTTTTCTTTACATCAGGGGAGAAACCTTTCTGTGGTGGTTCGGAGGCTGGAGACGGCCGGAAAGTGGAGATCAGATGAGAGAGAGAGCGTCGCCGGCGAGAGGGAGTCTGAGAAGTGCTACGGTGTGAACGCGCGCATGGTGCAACGGTACAGCTGAAGGCCGTGAACCGTTGGATCACAGTTTAACTGATCCTACGGCTGTGATTGGCTTGATCTGCAGGTTGATCGGACGGTCCGGATGATCAGAGGTGTGATTCGGTGTGTCGCGTTGTACCGAAAGCTTGGTACACCGTGTGACGTGGCGCCACAGGATCTAAGAGAAAATTGTTTTAAGGGCTGAGATGGATTTAGGTTTTAATCTAGTGTGGTAAGTCCTATTATACCCTATTAAATCAACGGTTCAAATCCAAACACTATTAGATCTAACGGTTATGATATATTTAGTATTTTTCAAATTGTTTTTTTTGAAAATCAATATCCTACTCGAAATAGTAAAAAAAACGTGAATAGTAAAGATTTCTTTTTCTTTCTTTTTCTTCTTTTTCTTTTTTCTTTAGCGAATTGACAGCCAGTCACAGCGAAACATGCAAATCTATAAAAAAATCACTGTTTGCTTTCGGTATTTTTTTAATCATCATTTGCTTTCGGCTCAACGCGTTGCGCCGTTTGATAAAAAAAAATTTTAGTTTATTTTAGTTTATTTTTTTTATTATGTATAATAATATATATTTATATAGGTAAAATTAAAAACTCAATTTAGTATTAGAAAAACCTGATTCAATCGCTAAAAATCTATTTTTATGACCGAAAATTATGTTGAAACACTGAGAAAAAACTTTTGATGGGTATCAACCCAGTGAACCAGGTTTTGGTCGAAAATGACGGTTTTTGACCCGAAACAGCTCGAAACTCATTTTTTACCCTGGTCGACATGGTTTGACTCGTATTGACCCGGTGGACTCGGTTTTGGTTGGAAATGACGGTTTTGACCCGAAACAACCCGAAACTCATTTTTTACCCTGGTCGACATGGTTTGACCCGTATTAACCCGGTGGACTCGGTTTTGGTTGGAAATGACAGTTTTGACCCGAAACAGCCCGAAACTTTTTTTTACCCCGGTCGATATGGTTGGACCCGTATGGACTCGGTGGACTCGGTTTTGACCGAATATGATGGTTTTGACCCAAAACGACCCGACACTTATTTTTTACCCTGGTCGACATGGTTTGACCCGTATTGACTCGGTGGACTCGGTTTTCACCGAAAATGACGGTTTTGACCCGAAACGGCCTGAAACTCATTTTTTACCCTGGTCGACATGGTTTGACCTGTATTGACTCGGTGGACTTGGTTTTGACCGAAAATGATGGTTTTGACCCGTAACGGCCTGAAACTCATTTTTTACCCTGGTCGACATGGTTTGACTCGTATTGACCTGGTGGACTCGGTTTTGATGGAAAGATGCGGTGACTCAAGAAAAATATATTTTTGAATTTTAAACTTTTTCTTAATTTTTTTGGATTTATAAATAATAATAGAAATAAAATATCATTCGAGAAAATCTTGGTGAATCCAAAATTGGGTTACAACAGGTGTATATAAGGGTGTTGGTAAGCTGTTTTTTGGTTGAAATAGCTTAAAAATTAGGTTTTTTGACCAAAAAAGTCGTTGCTCCAATTTTTTAACCATCACTGTAATGCCTGGAATTTGAGCTTGCAAATAGCATGTTGTTTACTTTGGAGAACAACGTGTCACCTTCTTTTTTTTTCTAATAAAACAAGGGTTAATAAAAACAAGATTAGGCTCGTGCGGGCTTGGGCTTGAAGGCCCACCAACACTCTTAGACTCTTCAATGCAATGGCCTAAGCACATTGGGTCATAGGCTTGTGAGTCTATGCTCTTTTTGCCCTCTTATTTTTTTAGGTTGAGTATGCATTTAAGGAAAAAAAATTATTGAACCTGGTTGAATTTGTGCTCCAGGTCACAAGTTCGACGAGTTAAGTCACGACACTTGGGACTATTATTTCTTTTCTACTATTGCTTTTTTTAATTGATTTTTTTTAAAAAATAAATTTTAAATTTATGTTTCTATTAATATCCCCTCATGTATTTTTTTTGCTTATTTAATCGTTTTTGGATAGAGATTGTTGTTTTTCATGGTGTTATGCGTATTTAATTTTTTAAAATATTATTCTAAATCATCCTAAGTTGTTTTTTAATCTTTCATATACAAGAACTTTATTTTTTAAAATAAAAAATATTTATTTTCAAGTAATATTTTCTAAGATGTGCAGCCCTGCATAGGTTTTTTTTTCACTTTTATTTTATTTGATCAAATTAATATGTGTGTCTATTTTTAATATTGAATCAATTTAAACAAATTAAGTAAATACAACTAGATAAACATCTCATTTTGTAAGATTAAATATCTTGATTTATACTTGTCTCTCAATTTATTCAATTTTATTTTTAGTTATTATTAATTTTTTTAATTTATTAACATACATAATTCTAAATTTATTTAAATATATATATATACACACACACACATATGAGCTTTTCAATTTATATTCAAAAAAGCTTGGATGTATAATTTTTTAAAAAAAAATTGACACACAACTAATTATATATATAAATAAAGAAAGAAAGAACTTTCAATAGGATTTCTAATCCTTTGGCGGCACTAAAATCCATCTCGACAAAGCACTTTTCAACACAAAGAAGGGAAGCCCTTCTTAGATGGAATTATAAGTCAATTTAATTGGGGGAGGGTGGAATTGAAAAACAGACGATTTAAATACAAAAACAAGTAGTAAATGGATAGCTTTGAAAAGTTTGGATAAAATATTTATTGTAGTCCTAATACTTTTACAAGTTATAAATATTGGGTCCTTTCAATTCCCAAGATTAAAGGAAAAAATCAATTTTATTCTTGAACTTTATTTTTTGACCCATGATGTGAGAGAGGTGTGGAAGAAAGTTGCTAGAATTCGGTTCTAGAGAGAAAAAATAAAATCTCTAATGACATCAATTTTGATAACCAAAATAGTTGAAGATGGTGTCAAATTGTTTTTTTTTATGAGGATAACTCATATTAGGGGTTGTTTTGCTTTCAAATTCCTGATAAAAACATATTTGATCATGGTAAGTTTTTTTTTAAAAAAGTTTTATGACAGTTTTTTATTTTATTTTTTGAGACCATGATGAGTTTATTAATAAACAAATTTATAATTAGAATTATTTTAATAAATAAATTTAGCAAACATAACGAAGTAAATGTCCTGTTTTGCGAGATTAAATATTTTGATTCATATCTCTTTTAATTTTTTCTAGTTATCGTTTATAGTTTTTTTTATTAACATATATAATTCTTGATTAATTTGATTATACATATAAACTTTTTAATTTTTATTTAGAGTTTTTTTAATTACAAAAACATGTAAAAAAAACTTATCATATAGAATTCTTTTTATTTATTAAAAAATCTAACTCGGTGCGAAAGACGATTCAAAGTATCTAGATCTTCTATAAAACAAGACAGTGCACGTGAAGAAGCATTAGTGAGATAATGACACAACTTTGCTTTGCATTCAAAGACGAGGGCCATGCCTCGCGATGGGGAAGATCATTTTTCCCTGCCATCTCCAAATTTGAGCATTCCACAGCTACATCACACACCCACCCCCACGCCCACCATACTAGCCATGCCTATATATATATATATATATATGAGGACACATACTGCTACACAAGAAGCCTTCTGCAAAATTACAAATAACTTGGCAGAATCACTGGAGGATACAGTAGGTTTTGGAAGGAAAAAAAATGAAGAACTAGGAGTTATTGGGACAGTCCTTTGTTGTTTAATTCCTGATATCCAAACCAGCACTTGAACAGCCAAATGGCTAGGGCATATATAGATCTGAATTCTGGACAATAAATAAAGAAATTCCAAAATGGTAGAGGACAGAGGTCCCTCGATACCCGGCCTGAGCACGGTCGTCCACATGACGACGATGATCAAGGGATAGATGAGGTTGAGATGTATTATTTTCCTGGAAGCCATTGAGGCCCACATGCCTCTTCTTCTTCATGAAAGCCCGCAACAAGCCACGACTTCTTCTCTTCCAATTTTGGATTAGGTCAGCTGGGATTTTCAGAATCCGTACTGTATCTCCCTTGCCCGATGCCCCCTCCTCCTTCTAGGTCCCTCCATCTCCTGCTCATCTGACCCACTTCCCTCATGGCATGTTTCTCTCACTTCCTTGACATGATCTTGCCATCACCACTGCTTCACCAATTTGTTTGTAGCGTAGGGGGGTTTTGGTCCTTTTCTGTGCTTAGGGCATTATGTATTGATGGGCAGGGTTTCTGTTGATTTCAGAGATGATAGGTAGGTTACTTCCTGCGCTGTGTCGTGGGTATAGCCAGATTTTAATGTGAAGAAATAATATCTTGGTCGCAGAAAATTCAGTGGTATTGTTACGAAACCGATTCAGCACCAGACTCGATCTCTCTAGCTCAAACATCAAATAAAATAGTGTGGAAATTGATTTGGAATGAATTAGTTGACTTGATTAATTTTTTTAAAAAATTAAAGAATAAAAAAACTAAATGATAAAAAAAAAGAGCTTAGTTTGGCTTTTTTTAAAAAATCAAGATGAGATTTTAAAACATTAATTATATAATGACATTTTGAATAGATCCAAATAACCCGAGTTGGTTCACCAAATCTATTACTTGAGTCACGGACCTCACTGATTTTAGTAACATTTATTTATTTGATTATATAATAAAAAATATAAAAAACAATTCAAAATCAATTATATATTAAATAGTAAAATTAAAAACAATAACTAACAAAATATCAATGTTATAATAAAAGCCAAACATCTCGCGTGGGTCTACGCCTAAAGAAAAGCCCAAAAACATGGGCCTAGGACATGCCGTCTCACCTCTTTCATATTTTTTTTTAAAGGTGGACGATACAAACAGACGACATTTCACTCGCCTTTTATTAAAAAAAAAAAAACAAGTGACTTGTTGATTGCTTGTGGCAAGTTGAGAATCCACTTACCATTTTGGTGCTTGGAAAATCAAGGGTTATTGTTTTTTAAATTGAAAATCAATTCTCACCTTCACAACACCATAAAAACAAATATAATCCGCCTAACAACCCTCAAAACAACTTAAAATGACTTCAAAAAATCAATCAAATCTTAAAAATTAAAACCAAATCCTACATGCCTATCCATTTATGTTTAGTGAAAAATCTATAATCATTGAACTTTTGTAATCAAATAGAACCTAGTGTTACCAAGTTTTATAATTTTAGTTGTCAGAATCAGGACAACTAATAAATTTTTCCTTTCTATTTGTTTGAGAGTTTCTCTTTCTTTTTCCTAACTTATAAACTAAAAATGAAAAAAATAATTTTTTGTAACAAAATGAAAATTATTGCGAATTTCAAAGGTTAAATACATGCTTTCTGATGCACATGAATAATGAAAAAACCAAAAAAACCCTTGTCTAGCAACCCAATATTTTTTTAATCTTTGGGATAAAAAAGTATTTTTATTGTTAAGAAACTTATGAAAAGTCAAGAAACTCTTGGTCAACAACTCTACGTTCTATTGACTTTGAGAATAAAAACGTATTTTTACTTTGTATATATATATATATATATATATATATATATATATATATATATATATATATATATATATATACTCTCAAACAATATTTCAATAACCAATAAGTCAATATAAAAAAACCAAATCACCCCAATTTTAAAAATTATTTTTTTCCACTTAAAAATATATAAATTGAGAAACACCCACCCTTAATTTAGAGTTTCTATTAATATCATTGAATTAATATCATTGGCGTCTCATCGATCATCACTAATTTATGACGTCATGATTTAACATTTATATCTTAGTTGCTATATATCTCATCTCTTTAATGACATGTCAATAATATTTTTAAATCATGCATGCATGTCACTTCCTTAAACTTGACTTGATTGTTACTATTTCGAGAATCCATATATCCATTTTAAAACAATAAATTAATTTCAACATATATACTCAATTATAAAAAAATTCAGATTACTCACTTCAAAAATGAAATTGCTTTTGATAATCGGAAAATTATAGGATTCACAAAGGGTGCTCATAAATATTGAGTAATTCAAATTGAAGTTCTATTTCTTGCACACTAACATGTTTTTAAGTATTTATTTTTATGTTTTAAAAGTGTTTTTGAAAAAATTTAAATTTTTTTATTTTTTTACTTCAAATTAATATTTTTTTGATATTTTTAAATTATTTTAATATATTGCAATTAAAAATAATTTATAGAAAAAAGCTGACACAAACAAAACTTGTCTTGTTTCTTAAGAATAAGGGAGACATTTGATTTAATTAAGAAGAAGAAGAATAAGAAGAGTTAAAGAAACCGGGGAAGGCTTGGATGAGTCTGTGTTGTTTTTGTCGTTGAATTTATTTTTAAATTATTTTTTTATAAAAAATTATTAATTTTTTGAAGTATTTTTTTTAAATCTTAATATATTAATATTAAAATTAAAAAATATTATTTTATTGTATTTCTAATTAAAAAAATACTCTTAAAAAATATTTCACGCCCACATTACCAATCATGAACTAAGTATTAATTTGCAATTATGTCAAACACAAAAAATAAGGATACGCATGATCGGTTCCCAAGAAGCAATTAAGAATACAATAAAATAAGGGGAGAGGATTTGCGCCTGTTTACTTCCTCCTTAATCATCATCACTCATATTTCATATTAATTATTTAGAGTAAGAAAAATATAATCCTCACTAATTTTCAACCATACAATAAATAATTTGTTTTTTCATTAGACTCGTGAGATATATTATGTTTCAATATGCGAAATTTCTCTAAAAAAAATCAAACTTATTAAACTCAAGTGGAAAGACAACTCAGTCCAGGTTAATAATAATAAAAAATTTTAACATTAAAACAATGTTATTTTGACAAGAATTTTTTTTGTAAAAAAATTAAAGGATTTTTAACCGAGTTTCACCCGATTGACTGAATTACAAGCTAAATCAGATTAATTTATTTTTTATTTTTTTTTAGCCCGGATTGGTTTAGACATCGGGTCAGGGAAAAAAAAGAGAAAAAAATCATCTATTAAATTTAAAGGTTAATTTTTCTAGCAAATCACAAATGCACGATACCAAAATCTTCAACTACTTTTAATTAATTGGATGCAACCAAATAGCAAGAGCTTTTAGGAAACAAGCAACCCTAGCAATTAACCTCGACACAGAGCACATGATTTGCTAATTATAAATACTAAAAGATTCTTCTGTATGGACAAACAAAGGCTAATTATTGTTTGTTTAATTATCTGATTAATAGCAAACTCAGTTCATTAATTTTCGATGTTTCCTAACCGATTACATGCATGTTATCGTATGATTGTTCTTAATTATAAATTGAGTATTAATTAATGAGGATATCAGGGTATGCTTAAATATTCAAATAAAAGATATGTATTTTGATCACATTTGACCAACTAATTAAATTAAATTACAAACTGCATGGCCTTTAAATATCCAGCCCTGTATTAATTATTAAAATTTATAAAGCTGCATCAAAAATTAATTTCTCTAAAATTAATTATCGAGTTTATTATCCTTGAACACTAGTATATTTATTATTTTTTTCAAAACAATACTGTTTTGATTTTTTTAATTTTATAAATTCAATCATCAAATTATTCAGATTTAATTACATCAATTTCTAGATAATTTAATATATATCAAACTTGACATAAACTATTTACTAAAATAACACATCAAGTCACGCTAGGTTTGTAAACTATGCTCCAAATTAAAAAAAAAAAATTATTCTAAACCATTTAGGTGGTGGCCTATTGGTAAGAGTTTGGGACCAAGATGTTTTTTTTTTTTTATGGTCTCAGGTTCGAACCCTATGATTACTCATATGATGGTTACTGGAGGCTTACATGGTCGTTAACTTCAGGGTCTGTGAAATTAGTCGAGATGTACACAAACTAGCTCGGACCTCAACATTAAACTAAAAAAACAAAAATATATTATAGTTATCTAATTCACAAGATATATGACCAGAAGACGAAGATACCCTCTAACAACAATATCTAGCTAAAGGCACGAAATGTCTAGGCCATGCATGGTTTGCACAAGCAATGGGGAATGGAACCATGTGACCACGAACGACATTTGTCTTCAACTTCTACCAAAAGACGCATCAAGATTTTGCCTTCGTGATCACATCTCGTCATTAGAAAATATTGCCACGTGTAGACACCATCATAGTGTCAATATTTGTTATTTCAAGGAAACCCAAAGGGCTTTTTTAGTTCACAACATGCATATAAGCTCGTGCTCTCTCCTTCCTTTGCATTATACGCCTCCTCCTCCTCCTCCTCCTCCTATCCTCCGGACAAGAAATTGTAAAAGACTCAAAATGAGAGGAGCCATGCTTCCATTGTCGGTGCTACTGTTAGCCACTTGCCACTTTGCCTTTTCTATCAAAGATGGTAAGCTTTAAAATCCATGTCTGTCCCTTGATTTTGTTGCATTCAATTGGTTTGGTCAATAACTAGCTCGTTCAAAGCATGTTGGTGCCCGTTGCTAATCACCATATAGTTGGCAAAGTTTAGTGTGCATAAAGCTCAGGGCTTACTAGCTTGGTCTCTCACAGCCATATTTTGCACCTTGTTTGCTGCTATCTATGCCTATATATATAGGAGGTGAACTGTAAGATCATCAGGGATCAAAAAATACTTTGTCCATGGTGGATATGCATATATTTGTGATGTTCTTCAAGGTGAAGCAGTCCTTGATCAGTACCAATTACTTTTTTTTCACCATTCTTCACCTTACAAATCGCATAGCCACAAGGTTCCTTCACAGCAAAATCTGGAGATTTGGAATCGTGCACCGGTGATGGTGTTCCTATAGGACAGTGGCAATCAATTAGATTTAAAAGATGAAAGTGGATTTGGTTTGATTTTGCAGCGTAATTTGCCTGCATCAACCTATCCTCTAGCCTCTAGCCTCTAGCCTCTAGCCTCTAGCCCATCTGCTGTAGAAGCAGAAGGAATGGACCCACTTCATGGCTGGCTTTCCAGACAGAGCCAGTGAGGCACATGATCCTTAAATTCGATCTCGATATTAGTAGATGGGATATATACCTTATCAGACCAGCTTGCTACGTACTTTTAGCATAATAACATGTCACTTCTCATCACCAAAATATTTTTTATTCACTTTTTTCCCTCTTCCCTCCTTTTATTTCTTTCTAGCATTTCATGTTTTTAAAGATTTCATGTACAAAGTTGTAAATTTCATTCAATGATGGATTTTAATTTAATAAAAAATAAAACAATATTATTTTAGAAAAGTTCATAGGTTTCGACTAAGTCAACTCTAAATTGATTTCTTTAGATGTGGCTTAAATTAGTGGTTCCAAATTAACCTATTAAGCTAAACCACAGTAATAATTGTACATTTGAGCATGCTTTAAAGCACCCCGGATGGTTGGGTGATATATAGAATCTTGTATCTAACAAAATCATCATTTGTTAGGTAATAATTTTCATATATATATATAGATTTTAAGCACCCCTAATTAGTACTTTAATTAGGTATTGGGCGCAGATCACCATTTCTCTCGTTCATCGTTGTGCTAAAACAATGATGTTTTTTAATGATTTGCCATCTATTTTGTAAATGAACATGATTTCGTAGTCTTTAAGGTTTGGACAATAAATTTGCTTAAAATCTCAATTTTTCTAATTACATAATGCCAGGACTGGTAGAAAATGGGAACTTCGAGGTTGGCCCGAAGCCATCGGAGTTGAAAGGAACAGAGATGATCGGACGCTATGCATTACCAAAATGGGAAATTTCCGGCTTCGTCGAGTACATCAAAGCAGGTCAAAAACAAGGGGACATGTTGCTGGTAGTACCAGAGGGAGCCTATGCAGTCCGGCTTGGAAATGAGGCATCAATCAAGCAAGTTCTAAATGTTACAAAGGGAATGTATTATTCCATCACATTTAGCGCAGCTAGAACCTGTGCTCAAGAGGAAGAATTGAACATATCGATTTCTCCAGAGTGGGGCGTTCTACCAATGCAAACAATGTACAGTAGCAATGGATGGGACTCGTATGCTTGGGCATTTAAAGCCTTGCTTGATATCGTTGAGCTTGTTGTTCACAATCCAGGAGTTGAAGAAGATCCTGCTTGCGGCCCGCTCATTGATTCAGTGGCCATTAAAGCTTTATATCCTCCTAGACCAACAAATAGTAAGTTCTTTACATATTTTATTTGCATTAAACTTATGTGTAGCTAGCTAGGCATGGATCATCAAGGAAGGAGAAAACAAATATAGGAGAAGTTGACGATGTGAAGTTATTGAGTCCTCGTTGAATTATGTACCTCACAGAGACCTTGAGGACACTGTCGAGAGACTATCATCTTGGTATTTAGCCCCTGTGGAGCAAGCAGCAGGGCACTCATGGACTGTCTTCCCCAGTTGCCTCACAATATTCATGGACTGACCTCGAAAGAATAGCAATTAGGTACCATTTATTTTCCAGTCCTTTTCACAAGGGGACGAGTATGGCAAGTGTTTAACTGGTTTGATCAAGCCTTCTAGTTTTAACAATGATGGAATCCTAGAGGTAATTAGCTATCGGCTCAATGGATTTGAGACTTTAATATGCTGAAGTTGCAGCCTGCAACTTCACCTATGCTGAGCCTAGCATTCATGACTACTTGATGCCTGGTCCCATTGCAGCTGTTCCTTTCTGTTTGAACTTTAAATCGTTACTCCAGCATCGCTATTAGTCACTGATTCCTGCTATAAACACCAAAATGTTGACTTAATGTTAACAACCTGTATTTTCATTCTAAATTCTGCAGAGAACCTAATGAAGAATGGGGGTTTCGAAGAAGGTCCATATTTGTTACCTAACACATCCTGGGGTGTCCTGATCCCACCCAACATTGAAGATAAGCACTCTCCCCTCCCTGGCTGGATGGTTGAATCCCTTAAAGCAGTTAAATTCATTGATGTAGAACATTTTTCGGTGCCACAAGGACGGCGTGCCATAGAACTTGTAGCAGGCAAAGAGAGTGCCATTGCACAGGTAGTCCGTACCATAATCGGCAAAACCTATACCCTCTCATTTGCAGTAGGAGATGCGAGCAATTCATGTGAAGGGTCAATGGTTGTCGAGGCGTTCGCCGGCAAGGACACACTCAAAGTTCCTTATGAATCCAAGGGCAAAGGTGGGTTTAAGCGAGCAGTGCTTAAATTTGTTGCTGCTTCTAGCAGAACAAGAATAATGTTCTACAGCACATTTTACACCATGAGGAGTGATGACTTTTCTTCTCTATGCGGACCTGTTGTCGATGATGTGAAGCTGTTGAGTCTCCGTGGAACATGAATCATTAGAAGCTAATTAAGGGTATAAAGCAAGATTATTCGATGGTTTGGACTTTGGATGTGTGAATTTCGCCTTCGGGGTTATACTATGTATCATTATTGTTGTTATATAAGAGAAGCAAGCAAGGGTTTCAAGAGTGGGTTTTTAACACGATATATCAAGAAAAATAAGAGAGTATATAATTACTAATACCAGGGTAGTTCATAGTAGTATTGTGATTTTATGAAAGTGGGGCTGTGTACTATTTTTAGCAAAATAAATGAAAGAAAGTTTCTATTTTTGAACTATTTTATTTTTGTAGATTAGAAGTCCAACGAAAAAGATCACCCTAAGGT